>NC_140168.1:15487224-15634724 GCF_963971535.1 Notolepis coatsorum | reverse complement strand
GTAACAGCCTGATTCACACGCACACAGTTACATTGATTGATTGATTGATTGATTGAAAATTGTATTAACAGATTGCAAAATGGGTACAATACAGTACAGCTCAATACACACAATTGTTAAGGGGATGCAGACCAGAGAAAGACTTTCGTCTTGTTTACATCAGGGTCCCCCATTTTCAATTCATCATAACATATATGACATACCAGATCTACAAATATACAGTACTGTTTATGTGTACAAAAGGAGTCTAGAAAGAGAGTATATACATTTGAGGGGGAAGAAACTGTACATTGGAGGAGGTGGGGTGGGGGGGGGGGGGTTGGGTAGGTGGGGTGGGAAACTGTAGCCTACATTGGAGGTGGTTGGGTGGGTGGAGTGGGGGGGGGGGGGGGGGGGGGGGTTGGGTAGGCGGGGTGGGGTGGGGGAAACTGTACATTGGAGGGGGTTGGGATTAGACATTTACAGGGGCCAGTTTCGAATTGCAGTCTCCCGTAGGTGCTCTTTGAGAGTGGTTTTGACACTGGTACAGTGGTACACACATTCACACACCAGCGCTGCGCAGTGTGAATCTATGTGGTTTGACAGTTTCAACAGATAGGCCTATAGCCTAACATTAGTGCAAGATAAGAAATGCAGGAATAACTTTTAGCATAATTTTACACTGCAAGAGAAGAGTAAGAAACACAAGTTGAATTTTTCACTTCAGCCATCCAGTCGTTTCTGCAGTAGAGTCCTTAGTTACCATGGCAACTACTCACTACTGTGAAATTCCCAGCCCTTTGGCAGAGATCGTTATTCATTTTAAACATCTTTAAAACTCACATTTTAGTTCCTCCGCTCTCTGAGAGAGCGCACCAAAGCATACAACGACGGCCTAGAGGCAGGCAACATGAATGACCACAAGGTGGCGCGATACAACGTAAGGAGGACAGTGTCAGAGGCCAAACGACGCTACAGGGATAAAATTGAACTCCAGTTTGAACAAGCTGACTCTAGAGCTATGTGGCAGGGGCTCAAAACGATGACAGACTACAAAGGCGCCTCCCTCAAACTGAACAGTGACATCTCCTTAGCAAATGACCTCAATACCTTCTATGCGAGGTTTGATGCTGGTAATAACAACACCAGCTCACAAGCCTCGGCAATGGGGGGGGGGGGGTCGGCTGCTGATGGAGGCGCAGTGTTCAGGGTAACAGAGCATGAGGTGAGGCGGACCTTTAAAAAAGTGAATATCAGGAAGGCAGCAGGTCCAGACGGCATCCCCGGCCGCGTCCTAAAAGTCTGTGCCGACCAACTGGCCCCAGTATTCACTGACATATTTAACCTGTCCTTAGAACAGGCTGTCATCCCCACCTGCCTGAAGAAGTCCACTATTATCCCTGTACCCAAAAAATCCAAGCCTGCTTGCCTCAACGACTACCGCCCTGTAGCTCTCACCTCCATAGCCATGAAGTGCTTCGAGAAGCTAGTAAAGGGCTACATCTGCTCCTCCCTCCCCATCAACATGGACCCCCTGCAATTTGCATACCGCCCCAACAGGTCCACGGAGGACGCCATATCCCATGTGCTGCACACAGCAGCATCACACCTGGACAAGAGGCAGGGGAACTATGTGAGAATGCTATTCATCGACTACAGCTCGGCATTCAATACCATAGTCCCCTCCATACTCATAGCCAAGCTCAGGGACCTGGGCTTGGGCTATGACCTCTGCCAGTGGGTCTTGGACTTCCTGACTGGCAGACCCCAGGTGGTGAGAGCAGGCAACTGCACCTCCTCATCCATCACCCTCAACATAGGGGCCCCCCAGGGCTGTGTTCTGAGTCCCCTCCTCTACTCCCTGTACACACACGACTGTGTGGCTCAGCGGAGTAGCAATACAATCGTCAAATTTGCTGACGACACAGTGGTGGTGGGCCTGATCTCTGCCAACGACGAGAGGGCCTACCTGGAAGAGGTCAAGGTCCTGGCGGGATGGTGCCAGGAAAACAGCCTCTCCCTGAACGTCAGCAAAACAAAGGAGATGATTGTGGACTTCAGGAGGTCGGGGGTCAAGGACTACAGCCCCCTCAGCATCGACGGGGCACCGGTTGAGAGAGTCAACAGCTTTAAGTACCTCGGAGCCTACATATCCGAGGACTTGACATGGACCACACACATTAACAGTGTTGTGAAGAAGGCACGACAACGCCTCTACTTCCTCAGGCGCCTAAGGAAGTTCCAAGTCAGCCAGAAGATCCTTAAGAACTTCTACTCATGTACAATAGAGAGCATCTTGACCGGCAACATCACCTCCTGGTTTGGGAATAGCACTGCACAAGACCAAAGCAGACTACAAAGAGTGACACGTTCAGCCGAACGCACAATTGGAGGGGGGCTCCCCACCCTCCAGAACATTTACTACAAGCGTTGCAAGGGCAAGGCTAAGAGAATCATTAAAGACTCCAGTCACCCGAACAACTGCCTCTTTGAACTGCTGCGGTCAGGCAAGCGATACAGGAGTCTCAAGGCGAGCACAGAAAGACTCAGAAGAAGCTTCTATCCCCAGGCCATCAGGCTGCTAAACGAACAATGAATGAACACTACACAACAACAACCACCAAACGCACATAGCACACACATCCACACGCACACACTCACTTTAAACAAACACACTGTAGCACCCACTCCACACACTTATAGCACACACCCACTTTAAACAATCACACTGTAGCACCCACTCCCCACACTTTATATTTATGGATGAAGGATTGCACTACAACTCGTACACCTTACTGTAAATTGTACCTAAAATTGTACCTCATCCCATTTCTGCTTTGCACTAGATAGTACTGTACATTAGTACACTGCATAGTATTGTGTATTGTATATTATATGGTAACTCAGAACATTGTACATATGTCTATACCGAACACTGTGACCTCATTTTCTTCTTCTAAATTCATGCTATATTATGTTATTATGTTATTTGATACTATCTTGTCTAGCACAGTCTCTGGAGCGTAACAGTAAGAAGCATTTTGTATGAAAGTATTCTGTACTTCTGTATGACAACTATTAAAGAACTTGAACTTGAACTACATCTTCTGGCCATCCTCAGACCCACTCCTATGCGAGCTCTGGAAGGGTCATCAAAGAGAAGCCGCCTATTCTCGGTCCTCGCTCCACAATGGTAGAATGAACTTCCCACCACAGTTAGGACGGCCGAAACACGACCAATCTTTCGCCGTCGACTAAAAACACACTTCTTCAATCAATATCTGAAATTAAAGAAGAAAAGAAATATATATATATATATCCTTCTTCTACTGTCTTCTACTATCATGCACTCTTCTGTCATCACAGAGACGGAGATGGTATACTCTTGAACAGGTTCGACTTTAATAGTAAAGAACACAAAGAGTAATACTAGGATACTATGCCGAGGGGCAAAGGTAAGAGGGAATAAGATAATGGAGTTTAGTGGTGGTCCAGAGCTGGAACCGCCCGCGTTATCTCCGAACGCCTATAGTGAAGACCTGACGAATAACAAGCAGAAGGAAGGAATGTTAAATAGACACCAAATACCAACATTCCACACACACCCCCGTGACAGACAATCAGAAGCCAACCCCTAAGTGACAGCACTAAATGACAGGGAAAACAAGTGACAGTAGTCAGGTGACAGATGACAGAAATGGTGGGTGGTTCCCGACCGTAGTCAGTAACCAGAACGTAACAGTACCCTCCCCCGACGAACGGCACCAGACGTTCACCTGGGGGCCTCGGGATTCAGCCGCCGGAAATCAACGATCAGGCTGGGATCTATAATGTCCCTTTGAGGCACCCAAGAACGCTCTTCTATCCCGTACCCCTCCCAATCCACCAAGAACTGAAACCCCCTACCCCTCCGCCTACAACCCAGTATCCTCTGCACCGTGTAAATGGGCTGACCACCAATAAACCGAGGCGGAGGAACCGTAGGCAGTGGCGGGGCCAAGGGCGATGAGAGGAATGGCTTCAACAGGGACACATGAAACGTCGGATGAACCCTCATAGAGCTCAAAAGCCGTAGCCTGTAAGCCACAGGATTCACCCGACGCACCACTTTAAAGGGCCCTATAAAGCGAGGAGCCAGCTTCCTGGATTCCACCCGGAGAGGGAGATCCCGGGTGGAAAGCCAAACCCGCTGCCCAGGACCGTAAACCGGAGCCGGACGACGCTTGCGGTTAGCCTGCCGCTGGGTACTAACCGAAACATTCTGCAGCGCCGCCCGGACCCGCTTCCACGTCCTGCGGCAGCGAGCCACATGTGCCTGGGCCGAGGGCTCCCGCATCAGCGCAGACCTTACCACCTTATCTATGCCCCAAGACACGGGTGCCAAAATCAAGGCCGGTGGAATAATGGGATGGGGCTGCTCCTCCCGACCAGGAAGATCAAACTGGCGCGATAACGCGTCGGGTTTGATATTCTTGGAACCGGGCCTATAGAAGATGGTAAATCGAAATCTTGTGAAGAATAACGCCCACCTGGCCTGGCGAGCGTTAAGGCGTTTAGCCCCTTGGATGTAAGCCAAGTTCTTATGATCGGTCCAAACAATGAAAGGATGTGCCGCACCCTCCAGCCAATGTCTCCATTCCTCCAGTGCCAACTTGATAGCCAATAACTCCCGATTACCCATGTCGTAGTTACGCTCGGCTGGTGACAGACGGCGAGAAAAAAAGCACACGGGTGCACTTTCCCATCCTTTAAGCATCTCTGAGAGAGCACCCCCCCCCACCGCGATGTCAGAGGCATCCACCTCCACAATGAACGGAACCGCCGCATCGTGGCGGATCAATACAGGAGCGGAGGTAAACCGACGTTTGAGGTCGCAGAAGGCCGACTCTGCCCTAGGCGACCATTCAAAGCCAGGGAGAGAGGACTTAGTGAGAGCTGTTAACGGATTGGCTAAGGCGCTAAAGTTGCGAATAAAGCGCCTGTAAAAATTTGCAAAGCCCAAAAACCGTTGTAACCCCTTGAGCGACGAAGGCCGTGGCCAGTCCAAGACTGCACTCACTTTGGCCGAATCCATGTGCAGATCACCCTTCGTCAACACAAAGCCCAGGAAGGAAACGGTATCAGTGTGAAACACACACTTCTCAGCCTTAACGAATAGTTGATGCTTGAGGAGACGGTCTAGCACCTCTTGAACATGCAGTTGGTGCTGCACCATATCGCGAGAAAAAATTAGGATATCATCTAGGTAAACAAACACCGACACCCCAATCAAATCTCGCAGCACGTCGTTAACCAGGTCTTGGAAGACTGCCGGAGCATTAGCCAAACCAAAGGGCATGACCAAATACTCATAGTGACCATTAGGCTTATTAAAAGCAGTCTTCCACTCGTCTTTTTCTCTAATCCTGACCAGATTGTATGCATTACGTAAATCATGTTTAGAAAAGACCTGCGCCCCCTGTAAGTACTCAAAGGCAGTGTCCATGAGAGGTAAAAGATATCGATTCTTGATGGAAACGTCATTCAATCCCCTATAATCAATGCACGGACGCTAATCCCCATCTTTCTTATCAACAAAGAAGAAGCCAGCGCCGGCAGGGGATGTGGAAGGACGTATGTGCCCCGCAAGCAATGCCTCCTCAATGTAGGTGTTCATGGCCAAGGTCTCGGGGCGTGAGAGAGAGAACATTGGCCCACGAGGCGGGGAGGTACCGGGTAGGAGATTAATGGGACAGTCGTATGATCTATGAGGCGGTAGTGCTTTAGCACGCGTCTTGCTAAAAACGTCCGCTAGGTCCCAATAGATCTCAGGAACCCCTATCAAATCGGGATTAGAGGGTAGAACAGAATCTGCGACGCTCCCCACCATCCTGGAGAGAGAAGAAGGAGACAAAAGAGAAGAGGGGGGGGAGGACAAGGGAATGGACAAACTCTCGCCGACGACCGACTTCACGTCGACCTCCGTTGAGAGCTTGCCCGTGCTCCAATTAATATGACGTATACATGAAGACAACCAGGGATGACCCAACACCATAACAGAATAGGGGGAGACAATGACAAATAATTGAACCCACTCCCACCCCCCACCCGCCACCCGGATGTGTATAGGAACAGTGCGCTGAGTGACGATCCCACTGCCCAGGGGCTGACCGTCCAGGGCATAGATAGGAATAAGAACCCCCAACTCCTCTACCGGGATTCCCCATTCCCTCACCAACCCCAAGTGAATGAAATTGCCCGCCGCCCCTGAGTCAATGAGAGCCTTAGTTCCCCTAACGTCACCCCCACAGTTAACCGCCACCTCCAGAAATGTACGTGTGTCTGATGGTAGTGCTGGGATGAGCCCACCTGCTGGTGACCCCTCGAGGCCCGGCGGAGCACCTCCTCTTCCCGACTGGCGCCGAGTTGAGCCAGCCTGGTCCCGACAGCTGCCGAAACGATGACCGGTGCGGCCGCACCGGAAGCAGTGTCGCTCCTCGATGAAGCGCTGCCGCTCGTCGTCTGAGAGCGACAGCGCCCCAAGCTGCATGGATTCATCACCCAGTGGCCCACTCGTGTAATGCAGGAAAGTATCAACACCGGGAGGAGAAGGGACACGTACCTGGGTAGTATTTCCACGCTCCCTCTCTCTCTCCCGATGTCGGTTGTCCATCCGTATGGCGGTGTTGATGAGCACCTCCAGCTGCTCAGGGATCTCACGCACGGCGAGCTCGTCCCTCATCCGTGCGGAGAGTCCCTTGATGAACAAGACCACACAGGGAATTTCCGGCCAAGCTGCCTCCCGAGCCACGATCCGAAATTCGATGGCGTAATCTGAGACCGTGCAGAGGCCCTGCCGGCAGGCGAGAAGCCGCCCACCGGCCTCGAAGATCGAGAGTACTCGGGAAGTATCGAATACTCTTCTCAACTCCCCGGTAAAGGCGTCCACACTGTCGCAGATTGACGCCCCGCTCTCCAATTCGGCCGTAGCCCAGGAGAGTGCTCGACCGGTGAGGAGGGTGATAATATATGCGACCTGTGATCTGGAAGAGGGAAATGAACGTGGCTGCAGCTGGAAAACGAGTGAGCACTGGGTGATGAACTCTCTGCATCCCTCCGGTGCTCCCGCGTAGCGGCCTGGTGGGGGTAGCCGTGGCTCCTGGGTCCGCTCCTGGTGCCCAAAAGCTCCCCGACTTTCCTCTGTGTTGAACGCCGCCTCTCCTGCTGCCGTCTCTCCCACCGTCATCCTTACCCCAGCCACCTCGACTTGTGCCTGCTGGGCTGTGAGTAGCGCCGAATGTGCCATCTCCTGCGACGCGCTGACGATCCCACCCAGCCGAACCAACTCGGCGCTGACCAGCTGCTGGTGTCCCTCCATGCGCTCCTGCGCACTCTTCTGTGCCTGGAGCATCTCCATGATCGCCTCCATGGAACTCTGATGGTCAGGTCTTCTGTCAGGATGGAGGTAGGTGAGTTCCAATTGTTGTAGGCAATCACAGAGACGGAGATGGTATACTCTTGAACAGGTTCGACTTTAATAGTAAAGAACACAAAGAGTAATACTAGGATACTATGCCGAGGGGCAAAGGTAAGAGGGAATAAGATAATGGAGCTTAGTGGTGGTCCAGAGCTGGAACCGCCCGCGTTATCTCCGAACGCCTATAGTGAAGACCTGACGAATAACAAGCAGAAGGAAGGAATGTTAAATAGACACCAAATACCAACATTCCACACACACCCCGTGACAGCCAATCAGAAGCCAACCCCTAAGTGACAGCACTAGATGACAGGGAAAACAAGTGACAGTAGTCAGGTGACAGATGACAGAAATGGTGGGTGGTTCCCGACCATAGTCAGTAACCAGAACGTAACACTCTTAAACTAATTAATCTTCCTATATTACATACTATACTAATATGTATCTATTACTATGCACTTAACACTGCAGCACCCAAGTTTCAACACTGTTTGATGAACATGGTTACTCAGCTGAAAGAGTTGTAGGGGAGAACAGGGGACATTGTCACACTTTTTACTCTAGTGTGAATTGCTCATCATCAAAACATCTTTCAATAGTCATTTCTACATTAAATTGAAGCTTAAGATGTTGGCTTGAAATGTGTATCCCTCTCATTTTCCAACGTATTGTAACAAAGAGTTAATCACCTATCAAAGACACTCTGACACATTGTGACAACCAACACCATCATGGGGATGGTTGTCACAGACTATGGGGTTGGTTGTCACACCATGTGTTTTAATGGGAAAAATCTTAAAAAGAAGACAAGAAGGCAGAACTAAATTTGAACGTTTAATTGCATTGACAAGTTGACAAATACATAACTTAATGCATCTTAACATGAACATAAACAGGAAACACATCTTTAGGCCATCCTATATAACAAAATAAGAACACAATAAATTGGCCTAACAATAATAGCCTACACAACATGTGACAACCAACCCCAAATAAAATGTGACGACCAACCCCAACTGGAATGTCTTGATAGCATCAAGGCTAACAGCCATCTAACAACTAGTTAGCTAGCTAACAACAATCTAAACTATAACTATCCCTTCACACTTTTTAAGGGTAATAATTGTTTCATTATAAACCAATTGTGTAAAAGCCTAGAAGAAAAATACTGAGGAGCGGAATATTTACAAATGGACATGAAAAACACAAAAAGTCCTCTCACCTCAAATTCAGCTGTTTCATTCCAAAGATGACAATGTAGGTGAACTCTGACCCCAATTCTGGACATTTAAATACCAAAGTATCGGAGACAGGACCCTCTGGTAGTGAAATATAATGAATGTGACAACCTACCCGTGTGACAACGTCCCCCGTTCTCCCCTACCCTTCCTGCTGACTTGTCGTACAGAATTTGTAAGTCGCTTTGGATAAAAGCATCAGCTAAATGACTAAATGTAAATGCAAAAATGTAGAACAAGTCTTATCTTAGTCTTGACAGGGGTGATCTGGACTACAAACACTCGTAAAGACCAATACCGGTCACTTAATTGCGTGTGTGTGTGTGTGTGTGTGGGGGTGTGTGTGTGTGTGTGTGTGTGTGTGTGTGTGTGTGTGTGTGTGTGTGTGTGTGTATATCTGTGTTTACCCAGTATTTGTAAAGATGAAAAGAAAATCGCCTCTTGGAACTGCTTGTCTAAAGGAGATGAAACAAAGATCAAGGTTCTCTGTCATGGCAGAGTGGATGACACCATGTCATCTGTAATACTCCGCGTCAATGTATCAGACGTAGACGTATGGACTGTCTACACCCGTAAATATGACGTTTCTGACATTGGTAATAAACTGAAAGACAAGTACTGTATATTATTACTATATTACTGTTATTAACCATTTGTTCACAGTGATTTTGGATTTATTGTGTGTGTGTGTGTGTGTGTGTTACAGAGGTTCTGCACCCTCCCAATAACATCTCTGCATTATTCAGAGAAAGAGATTTGTTGGTGAGATGGGGGGTCCCCTAGAGTCGCTCTACCAATAGAACATCCTGCTTTGACTTTCAGTTAGACATCAATGACCAGGTACTGTGTGGTGTGTGTGTGTGTGTGTGTGTGTGTGTGTGTGTGTGTGTGTGTGTGTGTGTGTGTGTGTGTGTGTGTGTGTGTGTGTGTGTGTGTGTGTGTGTGTGTGTGTGTGTGTGTGTGTGTGTGTGTGTGTGTGTGTGTGTGTGTGTGTGTGTGTGTGTGTGTGTGTGTGTGTGTGTGTGTGTGTCAGTGGATGCTGCTGACCAAATTTTTAGGTGAAGCACAAATTATTATATTATATTATATATTAAATTATATTTTTTAAACATCCCCAACGCTGCAACACCCCCATTCCTCCCAGGTGTCAGGCTCCTCATTCGCTTCCATTCATTTTGGGGACCATGTTTAAATATCATACTTCTGAAGTATAAACAAACTATACTGCTGTGACGATTTCAATAAAACAGACCATTCTGAGTCAATGGTATGCAAAACTGTACATTGAAATATCTTAACATGTATTTACCACCTTCCTCTGCACGAGGCCACAGATGGGTTTTATGTAACACAAGGACAATGAATGAATGAATGAATGAATGAATGAATGAATGAATGAATGAATGAATGAATGAATGAATGAAAACTTTATTTAACAGATTGCAGAATAGGTACAATACAGTACGGCTCAATACACACAATTGTTAAGGGGATGCAGACCAGAGAAAGACTTTTGTCTTGTTTACATCAGGGTCCCCCATTTTCAATTCATCATAACATGACATACAGATAGACAGTACTGCTACATCTATATATGACATACAGAGATATAGACAGTACTGCTACATCCAGACATTTATGACATACCAGATCTACAAATATACATTACTGTTTAAGAGTACAACGCCTGTCATATAGACCTATAGCGTTGGAAACTCTGATTAAGGAGAGGATAGGATAGGAGAGGAGAGGAGAGGAGAGGAGAGGAGAGGAGAGGAGAGGAGAGGAGAGGAGAGGGAGAGGAGAGGAGAGGGAGAGGAGAGGAGAGGGAGAGGAGAGGAGGAGGAGGAGAGGAGGAGGAGGAGGGGAGAGGAGAGAGGAGAGGGAGAGGAGAGAGGAGAGGGAGAGGAGAGGAGGAGAGGAGAGGAGAGGAGGAGGAGGGGAGGAGAGAGAGGGAGGAGAGAGAGGAGGAGGAGGAGGAGGAGGAGGAGGAGGAGGAGGAGGAGGAGGAGGAGGAGGGAGGGGGCCACGGCGGACCAAAATAGATCGTTACCCACAGAAAGGCAGAACGCATACCAACGCAGTAAAATACAGCCAATTAAATCATAATCAACACAGACCCGCCCCACACAGCTACTAAATATTAAAAAAAACAATTTCACTCACCATTGACGACGTTACTTCTTAGGAGGGAATAGTGTCCCTCTCGCTCCTTGTAAATGAAATCCATCCTTCGCTCTTTTCTGATGAAACTGTTAAGGTTTGATACCGACCCCAAACGCACGACACAAGAGAGTAGGAATTCAGAGTTGCCAAATACGAGGGCTTGTTTATTTGATACTAAATATAAAGAGTACAGGAAAGGCAAGTCAACAAGACAGGTACATAGGACAAGGGGCAAAGTTCTGCTGCTCTGCAGCTTCTCCCGTGATGGTAGTCTTGGGGATAGCAGGTGTTGACGTCTGAACCGCTCTGCAGAATTCTCTCGGCAGAATCTCAGATGTGTTGCGAGACCGAGAGAGGGAGAGAGGGAACGAGTCAACACAGTGCAGTTTGAACGAGCAGGAGAACAGGGTGAACAATTCTTCGTGTAATTTAAACACAGTGAGCACAATTCCAAAACAGCCCAAGTGAATCTCTTCGTGTAATACACACAGTGAGCAAAACTCCAAACACAGTCCCAGTGAATATCTTCGTGTAATGTACACACCGTTAGCAAAAATCCAAACACAGTCCCAGTGAATATCTTCGTGTAATATACACACAGTTAGTGAAGTCCAAAACAATCCAATAGTGAAATAATATCTTCGGTGTGAGCAACACACAGAAGGAGATGGGAGGTCCCAAAAATATTATCCCATAAGGGAACAAGCAAAAATAGAAAAGCTGGGTGAGTGACTGTCTGACAAAAGGTGGTAGTCTTCAGTGTAATAGTTACACACGAAAAACGGTATAGATCAAGACAGTCAATAAAAACTCACCCAGACGTATGCGTAATGGTGCTGGAACAAACAGCGGAGCGAGGGCGCGCCACGGGAACAGGTGTCCAAGGGAAGGCTTCTTGGAAATTCCTGGAGATAGCACAAGGAGCAAAAAGCAGCAGCAGCAGCAACACGGGGAAATGTAACCAGAGAAAAATCAAGACGATCCAACAAACTTAGAGTGGAGAAACGGGGTATAAATAATGAGGGATCGATTGATTGACAAGCAGTGACAGCTGGGGAATGTGATTGAAAAGCGTGCGGACCTGAGAGAACCAATCAGCGACGTTTCTGATGACGTCAATGGGGAGAAGCGTGTGAATGAGGGAATTGAAATAATTAACAGAAAAACAAATGAAAACAGAGCGAGGGTGGTTAAAGGAACAGAACGAGTGAGAGAGCAAGGACAGAAACCTCACAGTACCCCCCCCTCCACGGGAGCCACCCGGCGACCAGGCCGACCCGGCTCGTCAGGATGGGCTCGATGGAAGTCGGTGATCAAGCCGGGATCCACGATGAGCTGCCGGGAGACCCAGCTACGCTCCTCAGGGCCGTAACCCTCCCAGTCCACCAGGTATTGGAACCCCCGGCCCCGCCGACGAACGCCCATCAACCGGCGGACCTGCCACTGGGGGTGACCATCCACCAGCACAGGAGGCGGCGGATCAGGAGCTGGAGGCATAAGGGGACTGAGGGAGACGGGCTTAACCCGGGAGACATGGAACACGGGGTGGATGTGCATGGATGCAGGAAGCTTCAGGCGCAGGGCCGCCGGACTGAGTACCTTCAGGACCTCGAAAGGCCCGACGAAGCGGGGGTTGAGCTTCTTGGCCGAGGACCGTAGCGGGAGGTCCTTCGCGGAGAGCCACACCCTCTGCCCAGGGCGGTAAGTCGGCGCAGGAACCCGACGCCGGTCGGCACCCCGACAGGCGCGCTCAGATGTCCGGAGCAGCGCGGTCCTGGTGATCTCCCAAACTCGCCGGCAGCGGTCGAGGTGGACCTGCACGGAGGGAACTGCCACTTCCGTCTCCTGTGCGGGGAAAAGAGGGGGCTGGTAGCCCAGGGAGACCTCAAAAGGGGAGAGGCCGGTGGCGGAACTGACCATTGAATTGATGGAGTATTCAACCCAGGGAAGGAAACGGCTCCAGGATGCCGGTCTCTCGGCTGCCACACACCGAAGAGCTGACTCTACGCTCTGGTTCATCCTCTCCGTCTGCCCGTTTGTCTGGGGATGATAGCCAGAGGAGAGACTGACCGTTGCCCCCAACCCTTTGCAAAAGGCCCGCCATACCTGGGAGGTGAACTGGGGCCCCCGGTCAGAGACGATGTCCTGGGGAAAGCCATGAAGGCGGAACACGTGGTGCGTCAGGAGGTCCGCCGTCTCGGCCGCTGAGGGAAGCTTGGAGAGGGCCACGAGGTGGACCCCCTTGCTGAATCGATCCACCACGGTCAGAAGGCAGGTGTTCCCCTGGGAGGAGGGTAGACCAGTGACGAAGTCGAGCGCCACATGTGACCATGGACGGCTCGGAATGGGAAGTGGCTGCAAGAGCCCGGAGGGTGCCTGGTGAGAGGCCTTGCTGCGGGCACAGACCGCGCAGGCCAATACGAACTCCTTGACGTCGTTCCGCATGGTGGGCCACCAGAAACGACGAGCCAGGAAGGAGAACGTGCGATGGACGCCTGGGTGGCAGGCGAACCGGCTGGTATGGCCCCACAGCAGTACCTGGGACCGGACAGAGTCGGGGACGAAGAGACGATTCCTAGGGACGTTGCTTGGAGCACGTTGGAAGCGCAGGGCACGCCTCACCACACCCTCGATGCCCAAGGTGATGGCTCCAACCACTCGGGCTTCCGGGAGGATGGGAGAAGGGTCCTCAGAGGGTGGAGCCCCCTTGGAGTGCATCCGGGACAGGGAGTCGGCCTTCGTGTTGCGGGAACCGGGGCGGAAGGTCAGCGAGAAGTCGAACCGACTGAGGAAACTGGCCCATCTCGCCTGCCGACCGTTGAGGCGCCTGGAAGCGCGGATGAACGTCAGGTTCTTGTGGTCCGTCCAGATGGTAAAAGGCTCCTCGGCACCCTCTAGCCAATGACGCCACTCTTCCAGCGCAGCCACGACCGCCAGCAGCTCCCGATTGCCGGTGTCGTAGTTCCTCTCGGCGGGGAGGAAGCGACGCGAGTAGAAGGCGCAAGGATGCACCTTCTGGTCTGAAAGAGAACGTTGGGATAGGACAGCGCCCAGGCCAGAATCCGAGGCGTCCACCTCCACGATGAACTGTCTCTTGGGGTCAGGGTGGAGCAGGATAGGGGCGGAAGTGAACTTTCTCTTGAGGGAGCGGAACGCAGCGCATGCCGCTGGGGACCAGTCGAACGGCAGAGCGGGGGAGGTCAGCTTGGTAAGTGGCTCCGCCACTTGACTGTAGTTCCGGATGAACCTTCGGTAGAAGTTGGCGAACCCGAGGAAACTCTGTAACTCCTTCCGAGTGGTGGGTTCTGGCCAATCCTCCACAGCCTGGATCTTGCGAGGATCCGCTCGGGTCAAGCCCTTCTCAACGATGAAGCCCAGGTAGTCGACGGAGTTGGAGTGAAAACGGCACTTCTCCGCCTTGACGAAGAGCCGATTGTGGAGGAGGCGCTCCAGCACACGGCGGACATGCAGGATGTGTTCCTCGAGGGTCCTGGAAAAGATGAGAATTTCGTCCAGGTACACCACCACGAACACCTCCAGCATGTCACGGAGGACGTCGTTCATGAGTGCCTGGAATACCGCCGGGGCGTTGGTGAGGCCGAACGGCATTACAAGGTACTCGTAGTGGCCCCTGGGGGTCTTGAAGGCGGTCTTCCATTCATCGCCCTCACGGATACGGACAAGATGGTAGGCACTTCGGAGGTCCAGCTTGGTGAAGAACGAGGCCTGGGTCAGTGGCTCGAAGGTGGAGCTCATGAGAGGTAGGGGGTATTTGTTCTTGATGGTGATCTCGTTGAGCTGACGATAGTCGATGCAGGGTCGCAGGTCCCCATCCTTCTTACCAACAAAGAAGAACCCGGCCGCCACCGGGGAGGAGGAAGGCCGAATGAGTCCTGCTTCCAATGACTCAGAGATGTAGAGATCCATCGCCTTCTTCTCCGGGACAGTCAGACTGTAGAGGCGGCTGCCGGGAAGGGGAGCCCCTTGGCGGAGGTCGATGGCGCAGTCATAGGGGCGGTGAGGTGGAAGGGCCTGAGCCCTGGTCTTACTGAATACCTCCATGAGGTCGTGGTACTCGGGAGGAATGGACGAGGGGTCCGGGGGCAACTCACCAGCCGGCCTCCGGGGCGGGGGACAGGACGCCGCCTGCAGACAGCGGGCGTGACAGGAGGAGCTCCAGCCCCTGATGGTACCGGAGGACCAGGCGATGTGGGGCTCGTGCAGCGCGAGCCAGGGCCTACCCAGGACCACCGGGACAAGGGGGGATTGGGTAATGAGGAACTGGATTCTCTCGACGTGGTTCCCAGCGATGGTCAGCACGACTGGGCCGGTGCGTTGAGAGATGTCGGCCAGGCGGTGTTGGTCCAACGAAAAGATCTCCAAGGGCCTCACAAGGTCCTCAAGAGGTATGTTGGCTCGGGTGGCAAACTCGAAGTCGAGGAAGTTCTCGTCTGCCCCAGAGTCGATGAGGGCCTCCACCGTGGCACGTTGGTCCCCCCAGGCCAGGGTGACGCTCATCAGATGGTCAGGTGGTGCGCGGCGCTGGGAATGGGAAAAACGGCTCACCAGGATCTCCCGGGGTCTCGGTGAGCCTGATCTTTTGGCCGGGTAGGGCAGTCGGCGATACGGTGTCCCGCACCTCCGCAGTAGAGGCAGAGACCGGACCTGAGCCTTGCCTCACGCTCCGCCTGGCTCAGATGAGAGCGTCCCAGCTGCATGGGTTCCTCCTCGCGAACCGGACGGGGAAGCCTGTTACCACCAGTAGTGTTGGGGGCGGGGCGTCCAGGAGTCCGGGGTGCTTCAGGAGGTAACAGTCGGGTCCTCTCGCGCCTTCTCTCCAGGAGGCGTCCGTCAATACGGATGACAGGGCTAAACAGCTCCTCGAGGGAGTCGGGCAACTCCCGGGTAGCGAGCTGGTCCCGGACTGCGTCACTGAGCCCCCTCAAGAAGGTTAGGCGAAGAGCAGGTTCGTTCCATCCACTCTCCACCGCCGCCAGTCGAAACTCCATGACATAGTCCGTCACCCTGCCGCTCCCCTGTCGGAAGGTCCCCAACCGGGCTCCAGGGTCCAGACCTCGGGCTGGATGGTGGAACACTCTGCGGAGCTCCGCCACGAAGTCTGGGTAGGAAAACAAAAAATCTGCTTCCATTGCCCAGGAGGAAGTGACCCACTGGGCAGCATGGCCTGAAAGTAGGTTTGTTATATAAGCCACTTGGGACCCATGAGCAGAAAAACGGCTTGGTTGATGACGGAAAACCAACTCACATTGCATGATGAATGTGGCACACTCCTCGGGATTACCGTCGAACAGCCGTGGGACTGAGAGACGGGGTTCCCGAGATGCGAGATCTGCTGGGGCTGCGGGGAATGTTCCTGAAGGGTGTGAGAGATTAAAGGTATTAACGGTGTCGCCCAGCGAGTGAAGCTGAGCGAGAATCTCAGACTGTTGTCCCGCCATAGCGGCCATTGAAACCTGCATAGGCAGGACCTGATCCCTGAGGTTCTGCACCGCAGCCGCAGCCCGCTCTAATTGGAGACCGTGATCCCTGGTCAACTCGACTTGAATTGCAAGTGCGGTTCTGACCCTCTCTGTGTCGGCTGGGGTCGTCATATTGGTTGGATCGTAATGTTAAGGTTTGATACCGACCCCAAACGCACGACACAAGAGAGTAGGAATTCAGAGTTGCCAAATACGAGGGCTTGTTTATTTGATACTAAATATAAAGAGTACAGGAAAGGCAAGTCAACAAGACAGGTACATAGGACAAGGGGCAAAGTTCTGCTGCTCTGCAGCTTCTCCCGTGATGGTAGTCTTGGGGATAGCAGGTGTTGACGTCTGAACCGCTCTGCAGAATTCTCTCGGCAGAATCTCAGATGTGTTGCGAGACCGAGAGAGGGAGAGAGGGAACGAGTCAACACAGTGCAGTTTGAACGAGCAGGAGAACAGGGTGAACAATTCTTCGTGTAATTTAAACACAGTGAGCACAATTCCAAAACAGCCCAAGTGAATCTCTTCGTGTAATACACACAGTGAGCAAAACTCCAAACACAGTCCCAGTGAATATCTTCGTGTAATGTACACACCGTTAGCAAAAATCCAAACACAGTCCCAGTGAATATCTTCGTGTAATATACACACAGTTAGTGAAGTCCAAAACAATCCAATAGTGAAATAATATCTTCGGTGTGAGCAACACACAGAGGGAGATGGGAGGTCCCAAAAATATTATCCCATAAGGGAACAAGCAAAAATAGAAAAGCTGGGTGAGTGACTGTCTGACAAAAGGTGGTAGTCTTCAGTGTAATAGTTACACACGAAAAACGGTATAGATCAAGACAGTCAATAAAAACTCACCCAGACGTATGCGTAATGGTGCTGGAACAAACAGCGGAGCGAGGGCGCGCCACGGGAACAGGTGTCCAAGGGAAGGCTTCTTGGAAATTCCTGGAGATAGCACAAGGAGCAAAAAGCAGCAGCAGCAGCAACACGGGGAAATGTAACCAGAGAAAAATCAAGACGATCCAACAAACTTAGAGTGGAGAAACGGGGTATAAATAATGAGGGATCGATTGATTGACAAGCAGTGACAGCTGGGGAATGTGATTGAAAAGCGTGCGGACCTGAGAGAACCAATCAGCGACGTTTCTGATGACGTCAATGGGGAGAAGCGTGTGAATGAGGGAATTGAAATAATTAACAGAAAAACAAATGAAAACAGAGCGAGGGTGGTTAAAGGAACAGAACGAGTGAGAGAGCAAGGACAGAAACCTCACAGAAACGTTCAATGACCTCCTCTGCAGTTGCAAATCCAGCAATACAACAAACAGCAGTCTTTTGTGATCTAATCGATCCTTCATTTGCGTGAGGATGCTGTCGAAATCCACTAAACATTGTTCTGTTGATGCGTGATGCACGTTCCATTTTCGGGACTCCGACTCCGACAGGTGGTCACTCAGACAGTCACCCAAGCGATTCACCCAAATAAAGTTTTTATTCATTCATTAATTTGCTGCCTCGTTATAACACAAACAGCTCACCATGAACCATGACCAGCTTAATTACGTTAGTTGGCATCCAAGCTAGCGTGATAACGTTAGTAGTTATTAGCATCCAAGCTAGAAACTGCTAGGCTGCCTGCTTACAGTACCTGCAATAATGTTGTCATCCTCCTGGACAGATAGACTTGTTAAATCATAATATCCACAGGTGTGTTGTGCTGGTCCTCAGTAAATGTCCCGCCGGCGAAAAATAAGTTGCTATTAAAGTGCTAAATGTTAGATACACTAATATAGAGGTTTCGAACGTGGCTGCTCTGTTAATAAAATGTTCAATCAATCAATCAATCCCGCGAGGGGAGAAACAGCCGTGTAGCTACAGAGCTGCAGAGTAGGAGCCATACTCTGATTGGATGTCAAGGCTGTCAATCATTCAACCTCCGTGTAGCTACAGAGCTGCAGAGTAGGAGCCATACTCTGATTGGATGTCAAGGCTGTCAATCATTCAATCCCCCATTCAATGGCAAGAGTTTAAATGCACGGACCGTGCTTAGATGACGTTAATAGCCTATTTTGATTGGCTATTATTTATTATTTATTTAATCCTGGGTCAACCTGTGCAGTTATTCCCTTCCTGGTCATTATGCTCCCCTACTGTCGGTCTGCGCAGGGTGTAGACCACCACATGCTGCCCCACTGTCGGTCTGGGCAGGGTGTAGACCACCACATGCTGCCCCACTGTCGGTCTGGGGAGGGTGTAGACCACTACACTACCCCAGCAGCACCCTCCAGCTAGTGACTGGTGAGTGAGTGAGTGAGTGAGTGAGTGAGTGAGTGAGTGAGTGAGTGAGTGAGTGAGTGAGTGAGTGAGTGAGTGAGTGTACCTCTGAGACCTGAACAGTAGCATCAGAGCCAGGAGGACCAGTGGTATCCCTAAGATGATGCTGACGATCACCAGAGAGCTGAGTTTGTTCAGTTTGCTGGGCGACTCAGTCGGGCTCACCACTAAACACACACACACACACACACACACACACACACACACACACACACACACACACACACACACACACACACACACACACACACTCACACTCACACTCACACTCACACACACACACACACACACACACACACACACACACACACACACACACACACACACACACACACACACACACATTTACTTAAGTGAAAAGTGGAGACATTGCACATTGACTTACATTCATTCCATAGCCCAGGGGTTGGTAACATTTTGTGGGCTTATTGATCAAGGAGGACTCACAGACGGAGTGACTCCACTCGCTCCAGTGCTGAGGTCCATAGCAGGTGTGGCGCTTCTGGGTCCTGATCCTCACCTTGTAGGTGAGTGTGGGATCTGCATTCGGCTCCGTATACTCCAGCATGTCCTTCAAGGCCTGCTTATGTCCGTCCTGTTTTTGAACAACATTTGGCAAAATGAGGTAAAGATGGACATAGTAATAGAGAAGATAAACAGAACATGTCATTGTAGCATGCGCACAAATGGAAACATACATGTACACACACACACACACACACACACACACACACACACACACACACCAGTGGCGGTTTCTCTATGACAACATGTGAAACACAAATTCACTCATAATTCATAATTATTATTAATTTACATATATATATATATATCACTCACTCACTCACTCACCAGTCACTAGCTGGAGGGTGCTGCTGGGGTAGTGTAGTGGTCTACACCCTCCCCAGACCGACAGTGGGGCAGCATGTGGTGGTCTACACCCTGCCCAGACCGACAGTGGGGCAGCATGTGGTGGTCTACACCCTGCCCAGACCGACAGTAGGGAAGCATAATGACCAGGAAGGGAATTGGCATAATGACTAAATTACAACTAAACTAAACCACAACAACTGAACGAGTACCACAACTCTTTGAGGAAGGATGTGCTTCAGAAGAAGAGGAACTCTAGACGTACAGTATGTGTATAGATTTCATAGATATAGCTGATTGTGTGTGTGTGTGTGTGTGTGTGTGTGTGTGTGTGTGTGTGTGTGTGTGTGTGTGTGTGTGTGTGTGTGTGTGTGTGTGTGTGTGTGTGTGTGTGTGTGTGTGTGTGTGTGTGTGTGTGTGTGTGTGTGTGTGTGTGTGTGTGTGTGTGTGTGTGTGTGTGTTTCAGGATGACCAAGCTCCTTTTTCAACCTGTTCCCCAGCCTCCGCTGAAGTACAAACACTTTCTGGAGAAACATGACACATTTCAGGTAAATACACACACGCACGCACGCACGCACGCACGCACTCATCCATCCATCCATCCATCCATCCATCCATCCAACCAACGAACAAACCAACCTCAACCAGTCGCACATGAATGGTAACAAAGTACTATGCAGTATGTTTAATATTCTTCTTCTTCCCCAGTCATACCCTCCTGTCCCGTCACCTACATGTACGGAGGAGTTCGTGGAGGTGGAGGAGGCAGAAGAATCCCCCAGAGAGACCCAAGCACCCGACTCCTAATGGACCTAATTAACCACTTTAAAAAAAAGTGTATTCGGCCAGGCCATCTTTTCATATGGAGCATCCCACCAATGGAACTCAATACATCAAACAATTAGAGTGTCCACATCATATCATTCATTCAAGTGCAGGGTTAAGGAATGGCTCATTGAAAACCAGAATTGTCAACACTGAGGTGTCTGTGTGTGTGTGTGTGTGTGTGTGTGTGTGTGTGTGTGTGTGTGTGTGTGTGTGTGTGTGTGTGTGTGTGTGTGTGTGGATATGGTGCGTTTGTCTATGTCTGGGTTTTTTAATATGTCATGATGTGATCTGTCCTTGTGTCCATGACTGTATTGTGACCTGTATCCCTATCGTATGTTCTATGTGCTTTTGTTGTGTTTTTATTGTAATGTTATTTATCTTGATTTTATTCTGTTTTTATTGCTAACCCTTTTTCACACAGGATTTTAGCCTGTACCTTCTGGCAGGGGGACTGCCAATGGAAATTAGCCTTTTGGCTCAAATTGGGTGCATTTACATTTGTAAAATGTTTTATTAATGTACGCTGTCCCTCTTGATCAAATAAAGTCAACCTAAACCTAAACCATCAAGGTCCATCTACTATGGCCGTCGAGTACGTTGCTAATGTCCATATAGACCTAGTCTGTAGATCCTCTTTTCAAGATCTGTGAAAAACATCCTGTGTGTATATATATGTGTGTGTGTTCACTGTCCCTGGTATAGCCAACAGTGTCAAACTGTGGTTGTACTGCCCAGCTGTGAATGCCAGTGTGAGTGTGAAGCAGGCTATTATTGAGAAAGAGCATTCGTGGCTCAGCGACCCTCAGCAATTAAATATCAAAACTATTCTACATTTCATTCTTGGCAGATTTAGGCTGTAGTCAGTACATTATGATATATAAAAATAGGGAAACAATGTCCAGGCACGCACTCCAGGTTTTTCCAAATTTATTGGCAGCCTGTAATCATGACGTTTCAGTGTGAACACACCTTCTTTAGAATGGCTTGCATTTGGAAAAACCTGGAGTGCGTGCCTGGACATTGTTTCCCGATTTTTATGTATGATATTAGAGGTTACAGCACCCAGTGTCAAGTCTAGGAGGTGAGCGCGTTCTACAACTTTTTTCAGTCAGTAGGCTACATTATGAAACATGACATGAAGGTACCCAAGCTCCTCTGTGTGGAGGAGTACCAGGGGCTTTGCCGGGCAGATCTCCAATACATAAACAAAAGAACCATAGCACCAAGTGACCAAGCTATAGGGCGGACCACAACACCAGGGGGAGTTCCACGAATCATGTTCAACCCAGATTCGGCTCAAACAAGGTTTGTGCAGTTAGTTTGAGCTTACCTCAGATCGACCAAGCAGATCGACATTGTAAATAAGAACCCTGTTCTTAATGTTTTATCTGGCTAAATAAAGGTTAAAAAAAAAGTTTGTGGCTATATTTTAGTATTTTCCTAGTTGCTGTTTTTGTCAGCATCCAGCCTGTTTCTTGTATTGGGTTCTAGTTCTATAGTCCCTGATACAAAGACATACAAGCTACATATAAAAACAATATTTGTATACAAATCAGCCTCCCTCAGAATGAAATATGATATCATATAATATCAGATCATATTCAAACAGCAGACTTGAAGTTGAATTTAAATGCATGTTTGCATGCTTTAGCAATGATGATCTGTGTGCAGAATTATGCAAACAAAATGCTATTCAAGAAAGTCCGTCAGACACACAATCACAATGCTCACTCGACCTGTGCAAAGTGCAAAGAGCTCCAATCCAGGTAAGGTTTTTTTTTTTTTTTATTAGTCTTTGTATTTGTGATTATGCTAACCAAACATATACACCCTACAAGGCTATTTGATCAGTCTGTGGAGGTTATTTTATTTATTTATTTATTAGCATTTTTACCATTTTTAAAATGTATCCAAAGCGCTTTACAATTTGTTCCTCACATTTTACCCTTTCACTCACACATTCACACACCGACGGCGGAGTCAACCATGCAAGGTGCCAACCTGCTCATCGGGAGCAATTAGGGGTTAAGTGTCTTGCTCAAGGACACTTGGACACTCTGCCCGGGACTACTTGATGCTCATCAGAGGCTTAATAATAATAATAATAATAATAATAATAATAATAATAAATAATAATAATAATAATAATAATAATAATAATAATAATAATAATAATAATAATAATAATAATAATAATAATAATAATAATAATAATAAATTGGATTTTAAGAGAGAAGCGCCTTTCTCAGACTCAAGGACACTGTACAAGGAAAGGGTGGAAAAATATATATTTTTAAAAAATAAGATACAATTTTTTTTTAATTATGAATATATGTGTATAGTAACAACAGGAATAAACAAATAAGATAAAAAAATTTATAATAAAAGGAAGCAAGGTGCTGTCCAATTGGATGAAGTGGTTGAAATTAACAACCAAAAACCAGAAAACAAAACAAAAACAAACAAACAACAAAACAAAACAACGGGATCGACATGGCTTAAAGGAAAAGAGTCAGGGGTGGGCTACTTGGGAGCGGGGCCGTGTTGCGTGAAGGCAAGTGTGAACAGGTGGGTTTTTAGGTGGGTTTTGAAGAGGTTGATGGTGTCAGAGCCTCGGATGGAGGGGGAGAGGGAGTTCCACAGCCTGGCTGGCAGCTACAGCGAAAGCTCGGTCTCCCAGTGTGGAACACCTGGTGCGGGGGATGGTGAGGAGGTCGGAGTTGGAGGAGCTTGTGAAAGCGCCTGAGCCCACCTCTCAAATTCAGCCGGTTTTGCAAATTCAAATGTCTCCGTAGGACTGATCTAGTGGGTTGATCCAGATACATGTATTTGTATTTGTATTTATTGGTTTAAAATACAGAGACAGTGCATAATTTTAAGGAACATTTTACTGTAAATATGCCAGTTTAGCCAGGTTGGCTAATTTTCAACTGTAGTCTCTGTGGCAGGTGACATGAGCACTACAATAATTAAAACATAGTACAATAATTAAAACACAGTAGGAATCAGTAGGTTACAATACACTAAAATACACTAAAATAAATAGATTAAAATACATCACAACCCCTCAGTTAAAATGGTCGCACACTTGAACATCTCTCAACCATAATTTTAAGTTCGATTGAAATGAAATGTATCTTTGATACTCCCTGAGCCGTGTTGGCAGACTGTTCCAGGTATTATTTATACATTCTCATTTTTTTTTTTTAAATGTATTTCTCTGTGTCCTGCTCTCTTTTCCCTCCTGTGTGCATCATGTCATCAAAGTGCTACAAATGTAACAAGTACCAGGTGCAGCTGGCTGGTGTTGCCTAGCAACCCTGTCCCTGGGGACTTTCCCACCTCTGCACCTGCTGCACTGTGCAAGAGTGTACCAAGGAAACTATAAAAGAAGGAAGGGTCATCACGTCAGAATACCATCAGATAGCCACGATATAATTTTTTTTTTTTTATTTTAATTTTGTTTACAAAAAAGTAAGATAATGTTTCCACATAGCCTACTGTGTGAGCTGATGACACGAGTGACAATTAAGAGTCATGCAAAATGACACCCCTTCTTCTTTGTTTGTGTGTTATTGTTTTGTTTTTACCATTGCTGCTGTTGTTTCATAATGAATTGTAGAACATGGGACACTGGGACATCTTGTTGATATGATATGCAATCTGTAAACAAACACTGGATTCCATACAACAATATGCTGCTTTGTTTGTAGACTTGTCCAAAGCAAAGCTATCTCTGTTTCTTAGAGCTTAGTTTCACAGTGTGTAGGAATGAAGAGGTTAATAACCTCCTCGCCCCACTAAATGATACAATGTTGTGTGGAGTCACATGGCCCAGGGGGGCCCCGCATCTATATAAACCCCAACGTTTCGTGGTGAAGTCTTTTTTTGTGTGACTATCACAGACAATAGAACTATATATATATAACATTAATAACATTCCTTTCATAAGTTTAGACACCAAAACAAGTACACGTCGTTCACCATCATTTCACCATCATCATGTCTCCCTCTAAAAAGATGCAACCGATGTGCGCCCGGTGCAGGAACCATGGATTCGCCTTTCCACAGAAGGGACACAAGAGGTATATATTCATTGAAAATGGGGGACCCTGATGTAAAGTTTAAACAAGACGAAAGTGTCTGCATCCCCGTAACAATTGTGTGTATTGAGCCGTACTGTATTGTACCCATTCTGCGATCTGTTTATAAAGTTTTCATTCATTCATTCACTTCAGGCAGTGCCAGTTCGCGAACTGCTCCTGTCGCAGATGCAACCTCTGCACTCAGAGGACCAGGATCGCGGCCCTCGCCCGGATACATAACAAAAATCTAAATCAAAATAGTGAGTTGGCCTACAGTGGGTGTCATTACAGATTGTCATCATTACTTCCCTGGTTCTCGGAGGTAACATATTTATTCACCCATGTTTCAATAACGAGATGAGACTTTGTTTGTCCGAGGTAAGCGACAGTTGTGATTGGAGGATCAAGAAAAGAGGGCAGGGTTTGAGATAGGCCAAGCGCCATTGTACACTGGTCAACCTGCACGTAACATCCACCTAGTTAGTACATACATTTACATCCTGTAACAGTGTAGTGGTGACGTCATTGCCGTTTTTCTTGTTCCACCCTCTGTGGAACACAATTGCCCATTTCCAAAATCGTCTCGTTTAAAACAAATAAAGCATTAACATTTGCATGGTGTACCTTTCTGCGCTTATTCATCCACAATCTATAATAGCCCAACATGAAAATATTCGCAATTAATCATAAAAAAATCACCAAATTTGATTTCAACCAAAAACAATGCTAGTGATAGAAGGGAACTCATTTTGTGCATAAATGGAAAGCTTTTCAATTTCCATGCGGCAGAATTGTTACAATAGCCGATAATCCATTTTCCCCGATGATAAATCCCTATACGGGTGGAACAACCAGTGATGTCAGACTACACCTCCCTTAGTGTGATTGCCCCTTTGGCGAACACACTCTTATAAATGGTCTGTTACTATAATCTCACATATTTTGCTCACAACTTTATTCTTTATTTATTCATAAACTTTATTTATTCCGCTTTGTGTGGGTGTGTGTGATGAAGCAGCGGGGATTGTCCCCGGGGAGGGAGCCCAACCGGAGGAGGACACATGTGGACTGATGATGTACTCTGGTGGTTCGAGAGTCCTTGCTGTCGAGGAGATCGCCGTCAAGATGCCACCACAGCAAAGACTTCAAGATGGAGAAAACGGGAAAACGTATGCTGTGCTTCAGGACGCAACAGTACATCATGGAGGAGGAAGAACACCCGATGGGCCTCCGAGTCCGGACCCCCAGAGAAAGTCGCGCCCGGCTGGATTAATAAACCCTCTGGCTGGGACGCAGCTAATGTTCCGTAAGTCATGTACTGATTTGATTTGATTTGATGTATTTTTTTGTGTGTCTTTTACATACAGGTGTATGCCCAGCCCATATGGGCTTACAAGACACATACGTATAATAATATATACTTGACAAATTACTTGACAAATTATGACATATAGACCAAGATGGCCACAGAAAAAAGAAAATACAATAAAACGTAATATAACACAAGCTGTAAGCAATGTATGTAAACAAAGAAACAAGAGGAATTTGTACTAGTCTTCGTACTATAGTGGCTACCATCACTTTCCAACTATACGTTCAAGTTCAAGTTTTGTACATTACAGTGAAATGCTTGGTTCTGTATGAGCCCCCCTGAGATTGTGCTTCATACAGTAACAAGTAAAAAGAATAAAAACCAAACACTATACAAAATATACAATATACAAACTAAAGTACAACCTAAAGTACAAAGGGACGTACAAAATGCAAACAATAAAGTACAAATGCAATTTTTTTTTACGGCCGTAGCTACTACAACCACTTACGCCAAGGCTCTAATAAAGTAAATCAACTTTCATAAATTGTATTCCCCTCTCCCCCATCTCTCTCCGTTCACCTAATGTCAATACGAATAGGTTTACTGAATAAAGGAGAACTATAAACAAACAGTACTTCAAAAACCACCATGTTTATATCATGTATGGTTCAAAAGTTGTTGACATTTAACTTTTTGTGCATTTGTGAAATCTTTATCAAATGTGGCCGCTGATGTGTCAAACACATCAAGCTAACCTTGTCATGTTCAGACACACTAGATAGGTTTACAACACGTTTTTCACATTAAAGGGGCATTTCACCAATAACTATGCCGATTTATTTTGCACATATATTTCACACATAATCCAAAAACTCGAAGCAGTTTTGATGACATTGATTTAGTTTGACAGTTATTGAGAGTTTAATGAGTTGGAATATGGCCGCAAGGGATGTAATCGGGGACATTGAATCGTTGTGTTAATTAATTACAGTGCCATAAAATGATGTAGATGAAAAAAGAACAATACCTTTACTTATAGGGACTGCTATTGAGCTGTAATTAACACATGCTAATCGGCATCTCAGTAATTTGGGGTCATCATTTTATTTTTGTATAGTGGGTTAGTAAAATAGGTCGATTTTAAGTGCAAAGCAAAATCATTCTGCTTCACCTCAGATAGGAGAACAGTTCCTTCTTGAAAAATATCTCCATCCAAAGTCGGTGCACATACTGTAACTGACTGACATTATTTCCCCCCCGCTCGATTGTCTTGATTTGATTTATCATTGAACATCTTTGAAGTATTGATTGATTGATTGAAAACTTTATTAACAGATTGCAGAATGGGTACAAACAATACATACACATGCGTGGTTTCTAAATTAGTTTAAGGTGGCAGTTGAAACAACATTAACTTAAAAAGGACTTGATGGATTGACAGATTGCAGAATGGGTACAATACAGCTCAATACAACAACTGCTAAGACTATAGAGGATGAAGACCAGAAAAATACTTTCGTCTTGTTTACATAAGGGTCCTCCATTTTAATTCATCAAAACATTTAGAGACATACAAATCTACTATAGAAAGAGAGAACATCATAAAAATAGAAAACAAAAGGAGAAACATTTTTACATTAGAGGGGACTATAGGTTGGGTGGGGTGGGGGAGTGGGGGGGATTTTGACATTCACCAAGGTAACAACAACCAAATAAAATACAGTCCTGTTTATCTATTTGAGAGCCAGTTACCTAAAAATTGCGTTTTTAATGAAGTAGCGCGGCCAGTTTTCTCACGTTCGTTATATGAGCCTTTGATACACTTTTATTAACGGTGTGGTGACCATATGACTGTGTAGAGACCGGGCGGCTACGTGGTGTAGTGTGCAAGGCGCTCGCCACGAATGCGGAGACGCTGGGCTCGCCTGTTCGAGCCCAGCGCTCCACATTGCTTTCAGTTTAGCTGGTCGTTCATACTAATACACATTGGCCGTATTAGGGGGTGGGAAACTGATGGGTGGGGATCGGGCGTTGTGGACAGCGACTCCTACAGGTCGGTTGGTGCGCCTGCGCAGTAGAATCAGGAAGTGTCGGGGGCAGCGTGAGCCTCCCACACGTTACTCCTCGCCACTAAGAGATCGAGCTGCGCAGGTGAAAAGATGCGACTGCTGTTACCTCAAGTACCGGAGGGGACTTGTGCTATGTATGACTTAGTCCACATTGCAGCCGGCTTGTGGGAGGCAAGAAACAGCGTTCGTGACAGGGGAGGGTTGAATTGGATGATACGAAATTGGGATGGAAGAAAATATAGAAAAAATGGGAGAAAAAGTGGATAAAAAAAAAATTACTGTGTAGAGACCAACTGATGCAATCATGATATTTAAAGATTGTCGCACCTTATTTCTTATTTATTTAATTGAATTTACTATATAGGTCCCAAATGGTTCCCTAAAGAAAAATCTAAAATATTCAAGAGATATCATAATTTACATCTTACAGGCTAACTTGTTCGTGCCTATGGCTCCTGCAGGTGGGTAGTCCTGTTTATTGCCAAAGGGTTTTGTCTAATCATAAATTGGCTAACCTATACAGTACAGCAAATCTCCCCAAAATGAAAGTTATTATAATTTTTTTTACATTAATTAATAAATGTATTAGTTAATTCATCAAAATGAATGTGTTGATTTGTTAATTTACCTTATTAATTAATTTACCTTGATTATACCTCTCCCCTCAGACCCCCTTCATTTCTCCCACTTTGGCCAACGAGAGATGGTGGGTTTGCCAATGCCCATATGCCTCTTTGACCACCATTACCCCAAGAGCTTCGCTCAATGCTCAGCCGTCCCGGTCAACATGGCACTCTGCATGCCACCGGGGACCTCCAGAGACATCCCTCATGAACCCCTGGACCTCTCCAACCGCCAGCTGCAGGGGCCAGGGGCCTCAGCCCAGCCTGCAGGCCCTTTCGGTGTGAGTATTCTAATTACAACTTCACTTGTGCGAACAAGTGACAACAAATTGGGTAGCCCACTGTATTATTATGCCCACACGTAATATTCTTTGTTGATTTTATTTAAAAAAATAAAAAATGCTTTACACGTGACAGTGATTAGTAGTAGCTGGACCATATAACGAAGGCTTTTCTTCAATCTTCCAGGATTGGATTGTGCCCTTCTTTGTTCCTCCCCCACCACCAATGCTCCATAGACCGCTGATACAGCCGTCGCAGCTTTCTCCACCCGGCGACAGAGAGCAGGCAGTGGGTAGGTCTATCTGGTTCTATACCACCAGTGGCGTCCTTTCAGTAAAAGGCAAGGTATGGGGGGGGGGGGGGGGGATTTTTGGTAGATTTTTTTTGTCAAATCAGTTGTGCAATAGTCACTTTTGGTGAGTTGTTTCTATACAATTCAGTTATATGACATGTAGGTATGACACAGGACTACACAAGCATTTTTAGTATAGAAATGTGTCAACAGACTAAAGCAGGGAACCACAATATTTTGCATACGAATTATGCAGAATGTAATATCATAACTGTCTATTACTTTTCTTGCAATTGAGCCAATTTTCCTTAGGTACGGTTTTGAGGTGTGTGTTCAACAGAATGTAGTATCAAAAACACATTCACAAAAAGTATGGGTTACTGAATGCTGAACTGCACTATTATAATCACTAAGCCAGACCTTACCTGTGTCCCTGTATCACTTGTCTCTGCTGCCCTTTGATTAAAAAACGTCCCTACAGTATGTCCATTTTCCTTTTTTTTGGGGCATATTTCAGTTAGTCACAGTAAAAGTCACCTAGTAAAAGTGAGATAATTGACAATATCAAAACATGCTAGGGCTGTACCGAATAGTTCGAAGCTTCGTTAATAATGTTGACATTCGAATTCTAAATCAACATAAAAAATTGTAAAAAAAAAAATTAAATTTTTTGTTTACATTTTTATTTGCCAAGGTATGGCGAGTGCCATACCTTGCCATACCAAATGGACGCCCCTGTATACCACACTTTAATTTCCATGATACAGAAATACATAGCAAAATATGTGAAATATATATATTAAATGAGCGAGAAATTGGTTGTGGAACATACTATGGCCCTTAATCTATACTAGTTGTAAAGGCAGCTGAGGTTTCCCTCATTTACAATTAGGGGGAGTTTACATACACAGAGATAAGCAATCATATAAATACAGCATAGCAATCACAACAACAAGACAACAGGCTGAGGGTAGACAAAGGCAAGGATAACAAATCGATTAAAACACATACAACTTGATCAACAATGATTAGTGATCAAGGTCTTAAATTCTATAATAGAGCTGAGAATCTAAATGTTTAGGGATTGTTGGGAGTTCATCCCATGACCTACGGGGACACTGTCACATCATAATAAAATGCAGATTTACCTTTTTCTGAGCAAACTCAGGGGACCTCAAGGACCAGCCAGTCACTAGAACAGGTTCCATAGGTTCCGACATTCCATTCCAATAATGATGTAGCATAAAGAGGTACAAGTAAGGGCCTTCAAAATGAACAAACGCCAGTGTTTGTTTGGCCTCTCCGTCAGAGATAGGTCCATTATGTAATAAATAACACCGAAGCCAAGTTCATCATGTCAGTTTAGTGATCTTCATCCGATCAAGGCACACAATATTGTTTGTATTTTGGAAATGAAAGATTGCTCCGCCTCTCCCTTTCTACCGCAGACTCTCCCAGTGTATCCCAGACACATTTGAATGACAGTCCAATATATATATGCTGATGTCGGTACAGTTATGTATTCTTGTGCTCCTTCTCTTGAGGCTGCTGTCAACAATGTACTGTCTGATTTTGCCTCCTTGCAGCATTGCAGCACTCTCATTGACTCAAAACTGCTATTGAATGGTAGCAAAACAAAGGCTATTTGCTCCAACTATACAGTAGGTCAACTGCCTCTCCCCCCCCCTCTATTTTCACCCTTGATGGTTTTTCTATTGAGGTTATTGAAAGGTACAAATACCTTGGCATCAAGCTGGACAAGAATCTATAGATTTTAAACATCATATTGATGCTTTAATAAAAAAAACTTAAATTCACAGTTGCTTTTTTCTGTATAAGGTGGTTAAATCATTATTTTCCCCCGCCTCCCCAGAAACAGGTGGTTATGGCCCTTTTTTTTTGTCACAACTAGACTATGGCGACATAGTTTATAGATTTGCTTGTCCTACTGCCTTAGCCAAACTCGATCCGCTTCATCACAGCTCTGAGATGTAGCGCCAACTCACCTTATAGGACGCATCACTGGACACATTCTATTCACTAATTGGTTGGACTTCACTGGCCACACGCTGGTTGCAGCACTGGTATGTTTTTATATATAAGGCTGTTCTTGGTAAACGTCCATCATGGTACATCAGTTCCAAGCTTGAATTGATTCAAAACTCGCTCAACCTCAGATCCAGCACCTGATGCGCTTTAAAATACCGCCTGTGCGGACTGAGGCGTGTCAAAGAAGCCTATTCTATTTTGGTCCTTGGGCCTGGAAGGACCTCCAGACACGTCTCAAATCGGCCTCTCTCCGATCTCCTTGTATTGTTTTAAACGAAAAAACATCGGAAATCATTTCCACCTGCGGCTCCTGCTTTGATGTTGAATTTTACATTTTTGGTTGATTGCTATTGTTTTATTGTGCTTGTATTTTTTTTTTTTTTTATTGAATTTGACTTTTCATTTAAAATATCGGTTGTATGGTAGTCTACTGCTCTATGTCCATTGTGTCTTGTTATGTATGTTTTGTCATCATTCGTGCTCGCCTTCTTGGCCAGATCACCCTTGAAAAAGAGACCTGGGTCTCAATGGGTTTTTATTTTCTGGTTAAATAAAGGTTTGATGAGGACGATGGGTCCTTTTACTGCTAGACGTGGCAAGGATCACAGATGTCAAACACAAGAGACAGCGTGGCTTAGGTTACCAGAAAAGTACAAATAATTGAGTTAAATAATATCTAATGATGAGGCAATTGATTCATTGATAATTTACTGCATACTGCACTTATACACCTGTGGTGCTTTTGACCGTAACATTGGCTCGTCCGTCCTCTCTCTCTCTCTCTCTCTCCACAGATGGCCAGAGTCCCGACAGGCGAGGCTCCAGTGGGAACTCCCTCCTAGCTGGAGAATAAGCTGCTGACAAGCTGAGGCTCCAGTGGGAATCCCTCCCTCTCTCGAGGGGGGCAGGGAGAGAGAAGGGACGCGTCTAGTTTTTACCCAAACGGTGCATGCTTCCGCGTTCGCGTTTAGCGCTCTGATTTAGCCACTGCTGTTTCTGGTCGCACCAATCGTGTGACTGCAAGTTCTTTGCCGGTTAAGCTTAGGCACTCTTTCGAAGTTGGTTAAGGTTAGAGTTTGTCTTAGAGCAGGGCGATAGAACGCCAGCCCTGATTCCAAACTCTAACCTTAACCAACTTCGAAAGAGTCGCCTAAGCTTAACCAGTGTTAAACTAGGCGTTAGGTCGTTTGCAGGCTGTTAGAGCCGGAAATGGGCGCGTCACGTGATTGGGCGCACATGTCACATGACCAGAAACGTCAGTGGCCAATCAGATTCGCAAAACGCATGCACCGTTTGGGTAAAAACTAGACGCAGGCAAGGCCTTCAACATCATTCTACTCTTCTTATGTTCGATGCTGTTGCATTATGTTCCGCTGGTTAGATTGTTGGATATTGTGGCGGAAAACTCACTCCTTTATGAAGCTGTCTCTTTCTCTCTCATGGTCCTCCTCACTGGGTTTGTGCACCCTCTTCTCTACCTGCACAGATCGGGGGAAACTGTCATGTCAAAAGGCCTGACGGAATGGCGGTTAGGTGGCCGAGCGGAGATTGCGTTCGTCACCAGCCCCGGAGCTGAGCTGGATTTGCCTGTTCGAATCCAGCTCACAGCTCCGGGGTTGTCACCAGCTTGGCTGGCCGTCTGCACTGATACAATTGGCTGTATCAGAGGGTGGGAGAAGCTGGCGGGGTGGGTCCGGGTCGTTGTAAACAGCGACTCCTACAGTTCGGTCGGGGCGCCTGCTAAGCGCGGATTGGACGTGAGGGGGATAGTGTGGTCCTCCCACACGCTACGCCCTCTCAATGAGAATCCGCGCTGTCAGGTGAAAAGAAGCGGTGATTGGCTGGACGTGTGTCGGAGGAAGCACGTGGTAGCCTCCACTCTCCCAGATGATCTGACTGTGGGGGGTAAGTGCGCAGCGACCAGGAAGGGACTGGGAATTGGCATACGACTAACATTGGGATGGGAGAAAATCGGAGGAAAATGGAGGGGGGAAAAGACCAATAAAAAAAAAAAAAGAAAAAAAGAAAAGGCCTGACGGAAAAGGAAGAATTCCATTCCAAAGTGCTGTCGAATTAGCCTACAATATTCACCTATGATTAACATTGCATTCTCAAAAATGTTACCGTTTTGTAAGCAAAGGTGATTCATCCAATGATATTCCTTGTGTTCTCCTCTCGTCACAGCAATTATTTTGTTGAATTATATTTACGATGGTTCTGTTTCATATTTAAAGAGATTAAACCTGTCTCTCTCTCTCTTTTGTTGGTAAATTATAAATTGTTAATAAAACGGTTTCTCTTTTGCCACATCAGTCTCTAGTTTGATTATCCTCTTATCTGTCGGGTCCTTCACTCCACCTTTTGAACTTAGTGATGAAAGGAAAATCAGACTATCTTTTTTTAACCTGGATTTAAAGACGGGGAGGGAGGGGGCACAGTCATTTGTGACCAGAGCCAGTCATTTCTTTTTTTTAATTATGGTTTTGGTCGATTTTTTATTGTTTTTCTCCGGGCAGTCCGGTAGAGAGAGAGAGGGAGTATGGGAGATAGAGGGGGAAGACATTCGGCAAAGGTCGCCGGGTCCGGGAGTCGAACCCGGGACGGCCGTGTTGCACCGCAGCGCTGTACATGGTGCGCCACCCTGGCGCCCCCAGAGCCAGTCATTTGTGATGCCTCTGAAGCAGGTAGGGGTTTTGTGTCTTGCCCAAGGACACTCTGACAGAGATAAGACACACATTGACTTGCAGATAACCACCCGGCCACCATATCTTGGCACACAAAGAACATTTATGGTGTAGTTGCTCTGTACTTCCTTCATATGACCTTCCAGGTCTGCTTTATAACTGAAGCAAACACTGCATTCCAGGCACCGGCATGATTCAGAGGATCTGTGGTTCAAAACGTCTGTAGTGTGGTAGTGAAAGAGTTAACCCTTTGCAGTGTGGTAGTGAAAGAGTTAACCTTCTAGGGGCGGCCGGGTGGTGCAGCGGACTAAGCGTCTGTCTACCACCACAGAGACAGTGGGATCGAATCCAGCTGTGGTGCCTCCGGCTTGGCCGACCGTCCATACTAACATGATTGGCTGTGTTAGCGGGTGGGAAACCCGGCGAGGGTGGGTCCTGGTCGTTGTAAACAGCGACTCCTACAGTTCGGTCGGGACGCCTGCACAGCAAGGGAAGGATCTAAGAGAGGTAGTGTGACCTTCAACACGTTACACTCCCCCAGTGAGAGTCCGTGCTGCCAGGTGAAAAGAAGTGGTGGGCTGGGTACACATGTGTGTGTCGGAGGAAGCATGTGATAGCCTCCGCCCTCCTGGACCGACGGTAGGGGGTAGAGTGCGCAACGACCAGGAAGGGGATTGGGAATTGGCATAACGACTAACATTGGGATGGGAGAAAATCGGAAAAAGAAGGAGGAAAAAAGATAATTAAATCTTTAACCTTCTGTAGTGTGGTAGTGAAAGCATTAACCCTTTGCAATGTGGTAGTGAAAGGGTTAACCTTCTGTAGTGTGGTAGCGAAAGGGTTAACATTCTGTAATGTGGTAGTGAAAGGGTTAACCTCCTGTAGTGTGGTAGTGAAAGGGTCAACCTTCTGTAGTGTGGTAGTGAAAGGGTTAACCTTCTGTAGTGTGGTAGTGAAAGGGTCAACCTTCTGTAGTGTGGTAGTGAAAGGGTTAACCTTCTGTAGTGTGGTAGTGAAAGGGTTAACCTTCTGTAGTGTGGTAGTGAAATGGTTAACCTCCTGTAGTGTGGTAGTGAAAGGGTCAACCTTCTGTAGTGTGGTAGTGAAAGGGTTAACCTTCTGTAGTGTGGTAGTGAAAGGGTCAACCTTCTGTAGTGTGGTAGTGAAAGGGTTAACCTTCTGTAGTGTGGTAGTGAAAGGGTTAACCTTCTGTAGTGTGGTAGTGAAAGGGTTAACCTTCTGTAGTGTGGTATTGAAAGGGTTAACCTTCTGTAGTGTGGTAGTGAAAGCATTAACCTTCTGTAGTGTGGTAGTGAAAGGGTTAAGAAGTGTGGAGACTATTATACGGGCATGTTTTATCACTTGTGTGTGTCCTCATATGAACAGTCAGATTGCTCTTATGGTAAAAGGACGTGGCACTGATAAGGTGTATTTTCCTGTTTTTATGTAAATCTTTATTTATTTATTTATTTTTATAAATGTTTCCTTTTCTTAAAAGTGAACATTATTTCAATTTAGTTATTTAGTTTAGTTTGTTGTGATCGTGTTCAATAAATAAAAAATGTATGACAAAAAAAAGAAAATAAAGATCCAGCAATTGCATATCCTATTTCTCGCTCCGAGAATGCTGTTACAAACATATTTTAGTGAATCGTCATGAGCAAGCCGCAAGTGTGTTGTGTTTTTCACAAGGACTGCCCATTATCTTATTATTTCCCCAAGGGGATTAATAAAGTAATATCTTATCTTATCTTATCATTATCAACTGTTCGCCTGTTTTACTGCAACACTACTATCACCGACATCTAAGCAGTAAAAATACTGAAAGACCCACACCACCCGGGCAACAAACACTTCGTACGGCTGCGCTCGGGCAGGCGTTTCAGCGTCATGCCCACCCGGACAAACAGACTGAAGTTTAGTTTTTATCCGAGGGCCATTATGTGCACTAAACTCAGCAAAATTTTAAAACAACAGTCTCCCTTGCACCCCCCCCCCCCCCCCCCCACGCACACGCACACACAACATTAAGGGATAGTGCAATTATATTTTATACCCCCCTGTTTTATTAATGTTATTTATGTCTCCTGTTTTTATATTAATACTGTGTTTAGGACTGTGTTTTATATTTTTACTAGCACCTAGTCAAGTCAAGTCAAGTCAAGAGTTTTAATTGTCACGGCATACAGGTATACATGCTGGTCTTGCCCGCGACGATGTGCAATACAGTGGTACAACATATAATAGAATCCAATAAAAATACAGTGGTACAACATATTAATAGAATCCAATAAAACAGTGCAATAAACAGGTACATGGTGTGCCATCTCGGTATCTGTACATTAGTATTTACAGAGCATATAGGACATGCTAGGTAGCTTTAGTAGTGCAATACACTGTTCCTGATGTTATACTACTTTAAAGTGGCCTTTCCTCTGGCCATAAGTGTGCGTGTGTGCGGCATGAGTGTTAAAGTGGCTGCTAGTGTGTGAGCGTGCTCGTGTATGTGCTTGTGTGTGCTTGTGTGTGGATAGTTCAGTTTCTGTGTGGAATGTTCATTGTTCAAGGCTCTGATGGCCTGGGGGAAGAAGCTTAGCCTAAGCCTCTCCGTCCTAGTAGCTGGGGTTCGCAGGCGTCTGCCTGACCTCAGCAGCTGGAACAGGCTGTTATTGGGGTGGTGGGGGTCTTTCATTATCCTGCAGGCTCTGGATTTGCACCTCTTGTTGTATAGAGCCTGCAGGGGAGGTAGCGCAATACCCGTGGTACGCTCGGCTGAGCGCACCACTCTCTGTAGGGCCTTCTTGTCCTGTGCCGTGCTGTTCCCATACCAGGCAGTGATGTTTCCGGTCAAGATGCTCTCTACAGCTCCTGAGTAGAAGGACTGGAGTATCTTCCCCGATACTCTGAACTTCCTTAACTGTCTCAGGTGGTAGAGGCGCTGCTTCGCTTTCTTTACTACTGTGTCTATGTGTGTTGACCATGTCAGGTCCTCTGAGATGTGGACCCCCAGGTACTTGAAGCTGCTCACCCTGTCCACGGTAGCCCCGTTAATCATCAGTGGTGTGTGTGTCTCCTGCTGTCCCCTCCTATAATCCACAATCAGCTCCTTGGTTTTACCAATGTTCAGGAGCAGGCTGTTGTCCTGGCACCAACGTTCCAGTACCTCAACCTCCTCTCGGTAGGCCTTCTCGTCGTTGTCTGAGATCAGCCCCACCACCACCCTGTCGTCGGCGAACTTCACTATGGAGTTGGAGCTGAACTTGGCCACACAGTCGTGTGTGTAGAGTGAGTACAGCAGGGGGCTTAGAACACAGCCCTGGGGGGACCCGATGCTCAGGGTGATGGTGTTGGAGGTCTGACCCCCCACCCTGACCGCCTGGGGTCTTTCACTCAGAAAGTCCAGTACCCAGGCGCTCAGGGCGGAGCTCAGGCCTAGCTCGATCAGCTTGTCCACCAGTCTGGTGGGGACTATGGTGTTGAACGCTGAGCTGTAGTCAATGAACAACAGTCTCACATAGCCCCCCTTCTGACGGTCAAGGTGGGAGAGAGTGCTGTGCAGTACCTGGGAGACCGCGTCATCAGTGGACCTGTTTGTCCTGTATGCAAATTGCATAGGGTCCATATCACTGGGGAGAGAGGCACAAATGTGGTCCTTGACCAGCCTCTCGAAACATTTCATGACCACAGAGGTGAGTGCCACCGGTCTGTAATCATTTGGACATGTTGGGGAGGGTTTCTTCGGTACAGGGATGATGGTAGACATCTTGAAGCAGGCAGGGACTACTGACTCCGCCAGGGATTGATTAAATATGACGGTGAACACCGGGGCAAGCTGGTTTGCACAGGACTTAAGTATGCGTCCTGTTATACCATCTGGGCCTGCAGCCTTCCTGGTGTTCACCTGCATAAATGCTCTTCTCACACTGTGTTCCGACAACGAGAGAGCGCCCCCGCCCCCCGCGGTTGCCCCCCCCCCTCCACAACAGCCGGTGCGCCAGTGACGTCACTAGCCAGAGGGCTAGCGGCGACACTGTCTACACCGAACCGAGCGTAGAAGGAGTTGAGTTTGTCCGCGAGAGAGGCGTCGTCGCTCCCCATTGAGGGGGCGCTGACTTTGTAGTCAGTTATTGTCTTCAGTCCCCTCCACAAGCCTCTTGTGTCGTTTTGTGCCATTTGTGTCTCCAGTTTCTCAGCATATGTCCTCTTAGCAAGTTTAACAGCCTTGCGCAGAGTGTAGACTGAAGCCTTGTACTCTTCCATATTTCCTGACTCTCTGCCCAGGTTATAAGCCGTGGTGCGTGAGTTTAGGGCTGTTCTTATAGTGCTGTCCACCCAAGGTTTCTGGTTTGGGAAAACCCGCGCCTTCTTTGTGAGGACAATGCCGTCCACCACTGTTGCTATGTAACTCACAACGGTATCAGCGTACTCGCTGACGTCACTGGCGCTTCCTTTAAACATGTCCCAGTCTGTATCCTCGAACGCGTCACGGAGCGCGGCCTCTGATTCGTCAGACCACTTTTTTGTCTCACGTGACACGACGACATCACGCGATCTTTGTTTGTATGCTGGGATTAAAAAAATGGAGTCGTGATCGCTCGCGCTTGCAGAGCCCATCAGTGGCGGAGCCGCTACAGCCTTGTAGGCAGCTCTGAACGGGGTGTAACAGTGGTCGAGTGTGTTCCCCCCTCTTGTGGAGCAGGCGATGTGCTGAAAAAAGGTCGGCATCACTTTTTTCAGATTCGCCTGGTTGAAATCACCAGTCACTATCGTCGCGGCTTCCGGGTGCTTGATCTGCTGTTTGTTGATGTGGTCGTGTAATTCCACCAGCGCTTTGCCAGTATTTGCCTGTGGGTGAATATACACGACGGATATAATGACCGCGGTAAACTCACAGGGTAGGTGGTACGGGCGGCACAGGATTTGGAGATGTTCCATATCTGGGGAGCATGAATTTGAGAGGACATGTACTTCCTTGGGATTAACCCAGAGATTGTTCGTGAGGATGCAGACCCCACCTCCGATGCTCTTCCCAGAGGCTGCCGTGCGATCTGCTCTCAGGACGGTGAAATTGTCCGATGGAGAGACGCTGTTGTCCGGCGTCGTTGGCTTGAGCCATGTCTCAGTGAAACACATGATGTTAACGTCTCTCATCTCCCGTTGGAATCGGACCCTCGCTCTCAAGTCGTCCATCCTTCCCTCCAACGAACGTGCATTCGCCAGAAAGATGGATGGAATTGCTGGACGGTAAGCAGATCTTTTTAATCTAAGTCTGATACCGCCGTCTGCTTCTTTCTGCCGTTTCCTTTGTTGTCGTTCTCCCGCTTGATTTCTGTTAGCCATTCTGGGCATAAAGTGTCTCCCAACTCCTCTTTGAGTCCGGAGTTTAGGTCCATAAGTGTCTGGCGGTCGTATGACATACCCGCCAGTGATGTTTTAATAAAAAAAGTAGAAAAAACAAACATAATAGCTAAAAATGTGCACAATCGTCGCGGAGCTAAACCAAAGGCGACTGACCGGGGTCGCGCCATAGTAGTAGTATTTTTACTAGCACCTAGGGCTGCATTTTAAATTTCGTTGTAACAACTGTAACAATGACAATAAAGATCTATTCTATTCTATTCTATTCTATTCTATTCTATTCTATTCTATTCTATTCTATTCTATTCTATTCTAAGAAGGGAGATCCCCCCTTGAACGGCCCTTCTAAGGTTTCTCTCCTCCACATTGCCTGTGGTGCATTTTTTCCTATTGCTAGGTTTTAGTGAGTTTTTCCTTACCTTCGCGTGGGGTATGTATATTTTGCATTTATTTAAAAAAAAATTTACTTTATGGTGTTCTTGTTTTGTTCTTGACTTATTGTGATGTTTCTTCTTGACTTGTTTAAAGAAGACGTGTCCGGCCCATGGGGACATTAACGTGTGTCGCCGGGCCGCCTGTATGCTTTCCCCAACGCAGTTGTGTTTCCGCGTCTCTGATTGGCCCGCGCGTTTCTGGTCATGTGACATGTGCGCCAATCATGGGGCCGCAAGTTTCTACACTGGTTAAGCTTAGGCGCTCTTTCGAAGTTGGTTAAGGTTAGAGTTTGTCTTAGAGCATGGCGATAGAACACCTGCCCTTCTTTCGACGGTTAAGCTTAGGCACTCTTTCGAAGTTGGTTAAGGTTAGAGTTTGTCTTAGAGCATGGCGATAGAACGCCAGGTAGTTTGCAGGCTGTTAGACCCGGAAATAGGCGCAGAACTTGCTGTCCCACGATTGGCACACATGTCACATGACCTGGCCAATCAGAGCGCAAAACGGGAACGCGGAAACACACTGCGTTGGGGAAAGCATACACGCCGCCCGGCCTTACAAATAAATTTGATTTGATTTGATATATAACATACAGTAATTGTGGAGTCACAGCGTCCTCTACTGGGTAATAGTGGAATTACCCCGGGCAGCAGCCCTTACTTGGGGGAAGTGGAATTGTTCACAACCGGTCAGGAAGCCACATTCTAGTCCTGCTGTTCCACGTACAAACACTGTATCCAGAGTTAACACTCATTGGATCTTTCTTGGGGAATAACACACACATTATCCCTCAACTATCTTTGTTGTTGCTCATGTCATATAATTTTAGACCTAGATTTGAGCTTTTTATTTCCAAGGAAGGAAGCCAGGGAAGGGAGTGTGTATATATGCTGCGTATCAGTAAAGTGTGACACCCCTTCTATGGTGACATCATGTTTCCCCACCAGTGGAGAGAGAGAGAGGGAGAGAGCAACACACAGAGGTAGGATATCTACATGTTATTTACAGTAATATAACTTATTAACATACAAGAAACGAATAATCTTTTTTCAACACTTTGGGTAGGTTTCATATTCTATACGTAGTCTTAGAATAAAGAGTTTAGTTAAAGGGTATATTAGAATAAAATAAGTACACTTTATTTGTCTGGGCTAAACCAACTGCACATTTTATTTAATGTCATACCCATTTAAAATGTTCGAATTATGAGGGGGCCAATGGGGGCTCAGCCCCCATAGCTATAGTCTGAGCCCCCATAGTCAAGACCCCCTGTGGGGGTCTCTCAAAACATTTATATAATATATATATATTTTTTTTTTTACGAATTAGTATTATTTATGTTACCTAAATAAATTGTTAATAGATCATATTTTTCTTTTCAGTTTTTAAAAGAACTGAGTAATTAATGTTGTGGAATAGGCTGCATTTCACCTCCAAGCCGCTATGCGTCACCCATAAGTTTAACGCTACTGCAACCTAGTGAAGAAGAAGCAGCAAGCAGCTGCTGTAAACAGAAAGCTGCCGGTCCGTGTCCTGCAACTGAAAACATAAACACTAAACAGTACGCCACATGCCGCTAAAAAGAAAAAAAAGGCTCAACCCGCCGCAAGGCTGTACAAAGCTGGACAGCTTTGGTTTTATAAAAAGGCCAAAGACTGACGCTGTTAGTGCAGCAGCTAGCAGCGCTACTGTCACTGAAGTTGACACTGCTAGTGCTAGTACTAGTGTTAGCTCTGCTGCTCCTGTGCGCAGTGCACCTGTTATTGTTACCACGCCGGTTGCCACTGCCAGACCCGAGTCTCCACCACTAGACCTGGACTGCGCTGCTACTCAACCACCACAATGCTGGGGTCCGAGTCAGTGGAACTTTTGGAAAAATAAATATGACTTTTATTATTTGGTTATTTGGTTATTTGCCAAGGAGGGATGCATTGGCTGCCTTCCATGTAAAAACGCCAAGATATTGTTAAATAAATCATTTGGAGCCCATTTGGCAGAGCAGTGGATGAATGGGACTGTAGCTCTCAGAGCAAGAAGTTGAGGAAGAGAATATAGTCGTCACTACTCGCTTTGGATAAAAGAGGTCAGTGGTTTGAATCCCGGCTCTTCCAGTCTGCATGTCGGTGACATGCTGCAGTAGTTACTTTTCTTCTTGTTGTTCTAAGAAGATGCTGCTACTATTTTTCATACAGTTCTTGATTACCTGTGCACATTTGTTTATAACATTATTTATTTTGATTTATACAAGTATTTATTTTATGTTCATTTTATTATCAGATGATAATGTTACTTACTGTATCCTGATAAATGCTGCTGTTGTGCCATACAACTATTTATTTTCCATTAGATTATTTTGTTAGTTTTTGATTTATAAGTGCAGAGACAAATAAATGTTAATTCAAGTTCATACATTTTGTCTCGTTTTTCAAATTAAATTGTTGTATTTTTTCAGATGCAAAATGCAAATAAGTAAATATGGCATTATATATCAGAGGTGAGTAAGAAAATGAACAAATATTGATGGTTAAGAATGAGCCTGAATAATGACATCACACAATAGTCTAATGCATAGGTGTCAAACTCATGGCCCGCGGGCCAAATGCGGCCCGCCACGTCATTTGTTGTGGCCCCCCAAGAGCGCCGGTAAAGAAATAGCGGCGTTAAAATAATTGTGGGTTAATGCGTTAATAAAGCTTTGACAGCCTTAGTTATTACACATTCTTACACATACATGTGTGTTGAACATCTGAGGTATTGATGAAGTAACAAAGGAAAAAAGCCAAAAGCACTTACTCCTCAGACATTCTTTGACAATTTTACAGCCCAAAATACAAAAAAGATCCAGGCGGAATAGGTAACAAAGGGTTGAAGAAATATTGTCTGAACTGTCAGATGCAAGCTGGCTGTGTGACATAACCAAGCATCTCGCTCAATTGAATAAGAAGCTGTAGGGACGCAAACAAGTCCCACCCAAAACTTGACCAATATAGTTGTGAACTGAGACAACCCTTATTTTGTTATTTTTGAGTACAGTTACAGTTGTGTGTTCATGCAGACACATAATAGCAATTTCATTACGAATTGAAAATGGGGGACCCTGAAGTAAACAAGTCGAAAGTCCTTGTCTGGTCTGCATTCCCTTAACAATTGTGTGTATTGAGCTGTACTGTACTGTACCCATTCTGCAATCTGTTAATTAAAGTTAATTAAACTATCTTCCATTAGTGGCCTCTGCAAGGTTGTGTGCAGCCATTTGTTTTTGTAACATCTGCTACATCTGTCCCACGTGTTCTTTGCAGCTCAGTTGTTAGTTCTGCCCTTCTTGACTGTGACAAAAAGGTTTTGAACAAACTTAATGTCATAGCTTGTATTTGATGATATTCTTCTTTGTTATTTACTTGAATGGTTTGATCATTGATTGATGGAGTAATATGGGGTTCTGATAAACTAAAATTATTTGTTAAAATAACATAAGCTAACATATATTTCTACATCTATGCAAATGCATATGCAATATGTATAACTTGAATAAGTAATAAATACAGAAACAACATGTTTAACAATATGTAAATGAGTAGCTACATTTATTTTACATTAACATTAATACGGTCTTTGGCCCTTTGAGGGCAACCATAATGCTGATGTGGCCCTCTGTGAAAATGAGTTTGACACCCCTGTAAAGAGGAACTGAGGAGGGCAGAAAGAAAGAGAAGTCACCGCTGTAGACAACAACTGACAAAATTTTGGATCTAGAAAAGGAGACTTATTAAGAAAGGCGAAAGCAAGGGAGGGGAATACAACAACTCTCCACATTGGAGCCTACAGGCAGGGTAAGCTTCTTATTTCTTGTGATAATATAAATTAGATTGGGAGAGTAGCTTAATATAAGCCTAATCTACTGGGGGAAACCTTGTTTTAACCTTTGAATAGACTGCTACCTAATAAGGTATTACACTCTTATCTTATGAGCTTGTATAGCACAATAGCACATCTGCAGACATATTGATCTAGTGTGTAGACTATTCTCTTATAGCCAACTTTTGTCATCACGACTTTATTGTTTTACAGAATAATATACTGTACCAATACTGTAGATCTGTCTCTGGGTACTTCTTCTCTTCTCTCATTTCTGGACTCTTTTTGTATCACAAACAGTACTGTATTTGCAAATCTGGTATGTCATAAATGCAGTGATGCCACAGATTACTTGTAAAAGTAATCCGATTACTGATTACTGATTACTCCTTTAAAAAGTAATCCAAGTTACTTTACTGATTACTTGATTATCAGAGTAACTTAGTTACTTTGAAAGTAACTAGGTTACGAAGTCGTCGTCGTTCCCCCAACAGTTTTTTTTAAACGCTTTATTGAAAGTGCATAAATAGTTTTTAACTTGTTTCTCTGCACATAACGTAAATTGTTAAACTAGTGCTTCAGCTTCTGTACCATCAAGTATGGTAAAGCAACAGTCTATGATGCTCACAGCATTAGAGCAGCCAGCCAGTGGTTTTACAAAACCAGTGTATCCATTCACATCTAACAAATGCAGGCTGAACTATTCAATTATATCAACTGTAACTATTAAATTGTTTTTATAAATGTCTCTCTATAAACATACAATCAGTCTCTCTTTAACATGTAAATTAACTGTAAATCTGGCAAATAAGAGCTTTTCTCTCTCTCTCTCTCTCTCTCTCTCTCTCTCTCTCTCTCTCTCACCCCTCTCTCTCTCTCTCTCTCTCTCTCTCACCCCTCTCTCTCTCTCTCTCTCTCTCTCTCTCTCTCTCTCTCTCACCCCATGCCTCTTTCTCTCCAACCCCACCCAGACAGCCTACATCTCTAATATAATAATAATAATAATAATAATAATAATAATAATAATAATAATAATAATAATAATAATAATAATAATAATAATAATAATAATAATAATAATAATTATTATTATTATTATTATAATATAATCCCTTCTCTCCCTCTCTGTGTGTATGTGTGTGTGTGTGTGTGCGCGCGCGTGTGTGCGTGTGCTTGTGCTTGTGCTTGTGTGTGTGTGTGTGTGTGTGTGTGTGTGTGTGTGTGTGTGTGTGTGTGTGTGTGTGTGTGTGTGTGTGTGTGTGTGTGTGTCTCTCTCCCCTCTCTCTGTCACTCGTGTTCTCCCACCTGGAGAACTGTGGGAGAGCATTAGAGCAGCCAGCCAGTGGTTTTACAAAACCAGTGTATCCATTCACATCTAACAAATGCAGGCTGAACTATTCAATTATATCAACTGTAACAATTAAATTGTTTTTATAAATGTCTCTCTAGTCTTCTTGCGGTTTCACTTCGTTTAGACAAGCGTTTTGGGGTGGAATTCTCAGACGAATGCAACGGAGCACTGCTGTCACACGATTGGCGCATATGTCACATGACGTGCTGTGAAGACCCGCCCTACTCTGCCTCTGATTCGCAGACTGTGGATGGGGAATGTGATTGGGCCAAAGCAGAGTCACTCACAGACAGAGAGTCCAGTCACGCCGCGAGGACACATTCTTGTGTAACCCTTTCACTGCCACACCACGTCACTCCCAAATAAGAAAAACAGCTCAAAAATGTATTTTTGACTGTCGAAAACGAAATAAAATACTGCATTCCGCCTGCATTATGAATTTATGATGAGATAGTAACGAAATAGTAATGCACAGCCACTTGGACAAGTAACTGCAATCAGATTACTGGCTTTTAAAGATTAACGCGTTAGATTACTATTTAGTAACGCGTTACCGGCATCACTGACTGTCTATCTCAGGGGTGGGCAATTATTTTTCCCGGGGGGCCGAATGAGCAACTGAAAATATGTTGGGGGGCCGGGCCAAAATTCCAAACTCAATTATGCATAATATAGATTTTATTTCTATATAAAAAGCAGTAAATGGCATTGTTTTGACCCCTGGTAAGAGTGTATGTTATTATTTGGCAATTAAAAGGTGAGGTTAGCTTTCAAAAATATAATTTATTCAAATAGAATTTATTTCCAAAATGATAAACAAAATGTGAAACATTAATAACAAAGGGCATTTTGAGTTTCATATACTATTGAAACAAGGATTTTCTTAGCTTTCTAAAGACATCACATCATCTTATAGCAAAAATAAACAAGACATGTCACTGAACTGTGTAAAGAAAAGTGTCCCAGTTTTGTAGCCTTTTTTACTTTACATGCCTATATTAAACATTTAATGTTTTCAGAACTGTGCAAAAAAAAGAAAAAAAAATATCAAGTGTCCCATTTCACTTGTTATATTTCCACATTTTAGTGTTCTTCAGTTCTTTTTTTTTCATTCAGTGTGAGAAATCCAGTCTCTGTTGAGCTTTAACAAGTCCATCAAAGTCAGGTTGCATGTCTGAGGTGGAGATGCGAAGCAAAGCTGCCAGATGTTCATCAGTGAGAGAGGATCTGTACCTGGACTTGGTAAACGTCATGACTGAGAATGTCTGTTCACATATGTAGGTGGATCCAAAGAGAACCAACATCTTCTGAGCATGTCTCCTAAGCGTATACTGTGCGTGTGAACGTTGACATGAAAAAAAAAAAAAAAAGTAAAAAAAAAAAAAAAAATATTAAAAAAAAAAAAAATTAATTTTTTTTTTTTTTTTTATTATCATGTAATCTTTCGCGGGCCGGTCAGAATCATCCCGCGGGCCGGATCCGGCCCGCGGGCCGTACAATGCCCAGGTCTGGTCTATCTGTATGTCGTGTGTGTCATATATGTTATGATGAATTGAAAATGGGGGACCCTGAAGTAAACAAGTCGAAAGTCTTTCTCTGGTCTGCATTCCCTTAACAATTGTGTGTATTGAGCTGTACTGTACTGTACCCATTCTGCAATCTGTTAATTAAAGTTAATTAAACTATCTTCCATTAGTGGCCTCTGCAAGGTTGTGTGCAGCCATTTGTTTTTGTAACATCTGCTACATCTGTCCCACGTGTTCTTTGCAGCTCAGTTGTTAGTTCTGCCCTTCTTGACTGTGACAAAAAGGTTTTGAACAAACTTAATGTCATAGCTTGTATTTGATGATATTCTTCTTTGTTATTTACTTGAATGGTTTGATCATTGATTGATGGAGTAATATGGGGTTCTGATAAACTAAAATTATTTGTTAAAATAACATAAGCTAACATATATTTTTACATCTATGCAAATGCATATGCAATATGTATAACTTGAATAAGTAATAAATACAGAAACAACATGTTTAACAATATGTAAATGAGTAGCTACATTTATTTTACATTACATTAACATTAATACGGTCTTTGGCCCTTTGAGGGCAACCATAATGCTGATGTGGCCCTCTGTGAAAATGAGTTTGACACCCCTGTAGAGAGGAACTGAGGAGGGCAGAAAGAAAGAGAAGTCACCGCTGTAGACAACAACTGACAAAATTTTGGATCTAGAAAAGGAGACTTATTAAGAAAGGCGAAAGCAAGGGAGGGGAATACAACAACTCTCCACATTGGAGCCTACAGACAGGGTAAGCTTCTTATTTCTTGTGATAATATAAATTAGATTGGGAGAGTAGCTTAATATAAGCCTAATCTACTGGGGGAAACCTTGTTTTAACCTTTGAATAGACTGCTACCTAATAAGGTATTACACTCTTATCTTATGAGCTTGTATAGCACATCTGCAGACATATTGATCTAGTGTGTAGACTATTCTCTTATAGCCAACTTTTGTCATCACGACTTTATTGTTTTACAGGATAATATACTGTACCAATACTGTAGATCTGTCTCTGGGTACTTCTTCTCTTCTCTCATTTCTGGACTCTTTTTGTATCACAAACAGTACTGTATTTGCAAATCTGGTATGTCATAAATGTATCTGTACTGTCTATCTGTATGTTGTGTGTGTCATATATGTTATGATGAATTGAAAATGGGGGACCCTGAAGTAAACAAGTCGAAAGTCTTTCTCTGGTCTGCATTCCCTTAACAATTGTGTGTATTGAGCTGTACTGTACTGTACCCATTCTGCAATCTGTTAATTAAAGTTAATTAAACTATCTTCCATTAGTGGCCTCTGCAAGGTTGTGTGCAGCCATTTGTTTTTGTAACATCTGCTACATCTGTCCCACGTGTTCTTTGCAGCTCAGTTGTTAGTTCTGCCCTTCTTGACTGTGACAAAAAGGTTTTGAACAAACTTAATGTCATAGCTTGTATTTGATGATATTCTTCTTTGTTATTTACTTGAATGGTTTGATCATTGATTGATGGAGTAATATGGGGTTCTGATAAACTAAAATTATTTGTTAAAATAACATAAGCTAACATATATTTTTACATCTATGCAAATGCATATGCAATATGTATAACTTGAATAAGTAATAAATACAGAAACAACATGTTTAACAATATGTAAATGAGTAGCTACATTTATTTTACATTACATTAACATTAATACGGTCTTTGGACCTTTGAGGGCAACCATAATGCTGATGTGGCCCTCTGTGAAAATGAGTTTGACACCCCTGGTCTAATGATTCGAATGTTGTGTGATTGTGAGGATTCGCCTGTTCCCTGGACCTTTAATTCCCTGTCTCCTCACCTCACCAGCCCCCACCCTTGCGATGATTTACTCTCCTCTACTCTTCACCAGCCCCCACCCTTGGACTTTCTTGTTCCTCTACCTTCACACACCTGTTGGGAGTTTGCAATCTGCTCGGGAGGAGTACTTAGGTTGCAGACTCCCCTCCAGTCCTGGTCGGGTCGTTCTTGTTACTACAATCTACTGCCGCGTCTCCGGCGTGAGACGTCGTGCCACCCCGGTACATCACCACCTGTCGCCGTTTGCCTGGAGTGGGACGCCGTCTACGCTCTCTAATTCTCTACGGGAGGTTTCCCAGTGTTCCCACTCCAGACGTCAAGCCGGCGCGCATCGCTTCCTTTTTCCACGGGAGGATGCGTCTCTTCGCCCCGGTCCCCTGGGACCCCTGTGTTCTGCGCTGCCCGTCTTCAGCATCCGAGGAGGATCTCCGTGCCAGGCCTGGAGTGGTGTTCCCACTCCAGACGTCAAGCCGGCGCGCATCGCTTCCTATTTCCACGGGAGGATGCGTCTCTTCGCCCCGGTCCCCTGGGACCCCTGTGTTCTGCGCTGCCCGTCTGCAGCATCCGAGGAAGATCTCCGTGCCAGGCCTCCGCCGTCGGGCCCCTGGTCCCCGTGCCAGGCCTCCGCCGTCGGGCCCCTGTTCCCGTGCCAGGCCTCCGCCGTCAGGCCCCTGGTCCCCGTGCCAGGCCTCCGCCGTCGGGCCCCTGTTCCCGTGCCAGGCCTCCGCCGTCGGAACCCTTTCCTCATCCCTGTAAGCAGCTCTGGCCCTCGCCCTGTCCAAGGCCTTACCCTGTTCTCTGTCCCTGTCTCCAGCCCGCCTCTCCGGGCCTCTGTCCCTGTTCCCCCTCTCCAGTGCCCCTGGTCCTGGTCCTTGACATTTAGCCCTGGCCCTGTCCCTTAGCCTTAGTCCCTTAGCCTGTTCGCCTCTTAAAGGCACAGTGCCGCATTTTCCATATTCTTTGACTAGTGTTTTTTGTGTTCTCCCTTAAAGGGACTGTGCCGCTTTTTGTTATGTAAGAAATAAATGCCCTGTTTTGGCTTACTCTCATACCTGTCTTGTGTTGTGCGATTGGGGTCGGTTACAAACCATAACAGTGATGTCATTATTACTTAGTATTAGACTAATCCTAATGAGATATTCCTCTAAATATGACTTCGAAAACAGCCACAATTCCAGGAAAAAAAATTGTAAAAAAAAAATTCAGGGGGCCCCCATAGCTCTCAGGTGATAATTCGAACCCTGAAATGCACCATACAGTATACTACAGTAGAGGTAATTCATATATTTGATTCTTATGAAGGGAAAGCTGTTATTTCCCCCCTATTGTTAATTCAAAGGCCAGTTGAGCCCAACCATGAAGTTAGAATCTATGAGGATATTATGTGAAGCAGCCTGTAAAATCACTGTAGAGACACATCAAATACTGTATGTCCAGGACCATAGAAACATCATGATATGTGAGAAACCAATGTGTTGACACCCAGGATGATCAGGATTAAACTGTATATGTGTGTGTGTGTGTGTGTGTGTGTGTGTGTGTGTGTGTGTGTGTGTGTGTGTGTGTGTGTGTGTGTGTGTGTGTGTGTGTGTGTGTGTGTGTGTGTGTGTGTGTGTGTGTGTGTGTGTGTGTGTGTGTGTGTGTGTGTGTGTGTGTGTGTGTGTGTGTGTGTGTGTGTGTGTGTGTGTGTGTGTGTGTGTGTGTGTGTGCTCGCTCCCCAGGTTGGCCATGAAGTTCTCTCCTGTCCATATGATGTTCTGGTCCTGTGTGCTGGTTCTGTGCATCTGTCGGAGTGGTGAGTGAGTGAGTGAGTGAGTGAGTGAGTGGTGAGGGAGTGTGTGAATGAGTAGTGTGTAGGAGTGCGTGTGCGTGTACATGTGTGTGTGTATGTGTGACTAAATGTATGACCAATGACTAAATGTAAATGTATGGGTATCATCAGCCTTTCTTGTGTTTTATGTTGGCAGAGACCCTCCACACAGATCTCTGCCAGAATGAACACCTGGATGTGAGTGAGAGTCACAATATATTCTCTTTAACTTTTATCCTAATTTCCTTTCATGTTGACATGGTGAAGGTCTGCTCAAATATACTGCAACCACACTGCCAAAACACATGTCCTTAGTATTAATGTGTACACAGTGTACAGAGTCTGTATGAAAATAGACATTTCCTTGTAAATATCCCTAGTTTTTTAGTTTTATTTTGAAATGTCTGTAAATATTTCTATCTAGTAGCAAAACGTTTCAATGCTTGTGGCATTAACTTTAAACAAATAAGAAAATAAGTTTAGTCTCACACAAATAAATAGCCTTATGGTTAAAGATAAGAACAGATATATCAACATATATCAAGGCATTTTCTATTTATTAGAACAAAAACATGCTAGTTATATTGCTGCCACTTATAATGCTGATAATGATTTATCAAAAAAGGCTAATATCGGTGGATAATATCGGTTTAGGGTTATATCTGTCTAGTCCTAGTATATATGTACTGTGAAACTCTGTAAATTGCTCCGTATTTGCGCCAGTGTCACCAAAAACCAATCCTTACATTTATTGTACTTGGCGATTAACACATTGAGTGACAGCAGGGGCCTTTTGGGACTGATTTTCCGATATTTCATGATTTTCGCGGAGCTATTTCTATATTCTATATTATGACTATGTGTCTAATACGCCTGTCGCTTATCAATGACTTGCTTGCAGTCAACATGTACGAAATGGATAGTTTTTTCATCTGTACATTTCCGTTTTATACCGTTTTGAAAAACTGAAGTTTTGGGACATTTCTAGAAAAAAGAAAAGATTCCGCAGGAATCGCCCTTTAGTGTAATACACACAACATGTTGTTATTTTCCGGCTGATTTATGAATCGTTTTCAAATAAACGCTATCGATAGTATATGTGTACTTATGCACGCTAGAGAAGCGGGCTGAAAAATCGATTATCTATGACCTGGTCAGCGCTAACGTCATATACACACACATACACACATAGGGGACACGTTGTGAAATATGTGAAAAAAACATCTGATTACCCCAAGACTGGTAAAATAGATTCCTTACCTCAGATCACATGTTCTGCGAAAAGATTATTCCAATTCCTGATAGCCATTCCAAATATCGATCGTGTTTATTGATCCAACGTTATGTACTCGAAACACATATTCCACGCTGCTCTGAGGGTCCCCAATGAATGCAGTAGTCTCGGGTTACATGCCTGAGAAGTAAAATGTGGAATCCGGAGTTTTCTTTTCACATGCATTTTCATTGAGTCCATTCCAATGGGTGCAATACCATCCGGGAGACGATAGGGGGCGGTATTTGCCCTTTTTGAGCTCATAGACAGTCCCAATGATAACGTGAGGCTGGGTTGATGAAAAATGAATGGATATCGCTAATAAAAGCAATAACGATTAAATAACGAGATATCTCGTCGTTGGCACTCAATGTGTTAAGTGTCTGATTGTGACTCCTAGGAATTTCAGCTTTGGAGTCAACATCCTGCAGGAGAGATGCAGCCAGTTGATCATGTGGACAACGATGATGTTTGTGATGATGGTGACGACATACACAGCTCCTGCCTCCTCTACCCAACAAGCGTTCTCAACTGCTCCTGGACATTCTGCTCTTCCCGCCCCGGTAGCAAATACTCAGCCTCTGTCACGTAAGTGCCGCCCCTCTCCTATCTGTTCCAGCTGTTTGTTAGCTCAGAACAGAGGCCCTCAGGTTATTCACAGATATCAAATAGAGCATCAAATAACAAACTCAGCAAGGCCAACGGCTTCTCTGTTACAGTGAGTGACAATATTGTCCCAAGGAAAGATGAAATTACCTACCTGGGTTCCATCCTAGAGGCAAATTTTTCCTGTGACAAAATGGCAACCAATGTAATCAAAAAAGTCAACCAACGAACAAGATTCTTGTACCGGATCTCCTCTCTGGTAAACAAGAATACCCTGACGACTCTAATAGGAGCACTCATTCAAGGGTACTACGACTATGCATGAACCTCATGGTACCAAAGCACCTTAAAAGCCCTAAAAACAAGACTACAAACATCACAAAACAAACTGGTCAGACTACTGCTTGACCTTACTCCTAGAACCCACCTCACCCCTGCCCATTTTGACAACCTAGGATGGCTTAGAGTAGACGACAGAGTACAGCAACTTGCAATGGGCCTGGTCTACAAGATACACTACACCACTAAGATACCTGCATGTACATGTGGAAATACTTCCGAAAGGTCAGTGAATACCACGACCACAACACCAGAGGGAGGTCCACAAATCATGTTCAACCCAGATTCGGCACAAACAAGGGACTAAACACGTTTTGCAAATATGCCACAACAATGTGGAACGCCCTACCCACAGCCGTAAAATAATGTGAATCCCTACCCTCCTTCAAAACCGCTCTCAAAGGGATTTGAAGGTTTCCTTGACTGCACCACAATGGGAGACTGTTTTTAAAAAATACAATAACATCATCCAAATGTGTAAGATACAAAATGATACAATTAACTTAAGGTAGTTCATCGAGCCTATATTACACCATGTAAAATAAAATAAATTGATCATGCCATTTCAGATTTGTGCTGGCATGGATGTGGGGAGGTAGGAACACCCATCCACATGTTGTAGCATTGCCCCACAGTGAAGAGGTTTTGGCACAAGGTCATTTTAAGACTATCCTCTATTCTCAATGTTAAAATACCCTTATGTCCAAAAGTCTGCCTCTTGGGCATAGGGGTAGTTGGTATACAATCAGCACTCACGCAACGCATCATTACACTAGCGCATAATGTCAGTTAAGCGTACAATCATGATGAACTGGAAGATCCAAAAGCCAAATTGTTTTTGCATGGACACCTGGATGAAGGATTTCATGGACCTATTGTCAATGGAACAAGCAGCTTCAACGCTCGCTGAACATGACCATGGAGAGGACAGTCCCTGGACATATTTGGAGAATAGTTATGACTGAATGTAGAAGTGTTTTATCTGCACCCCCCCCTCCACTTTGTTAGTGTGTTTTGTATGTATTGTACTGTTTGTGAGTTTAGTTGTGTCTGTATTGTACTGTATTTGTTGAGCTGTTTTGTGTTTCAAACTATTAATAAAATAAAAATAAAACGCTCTCAAAGAGCTGCAATTCGAAACTGGCCCCGGTAAATGTCCAAACCCCACCAAGTGCGCACTATTTTATTATTATTATTATTTATTCATTCTCCAAAAATATTCTGTGGACATGGACTTCTTGATCTTAAACAATATCTTGACTAGGACAAGTCATAGGGGTGGTCTGGACTACAAACACTCTCAAAGGCCAATACCGGTCACTTAATTGCATGTAATTGTGTGTGCGTGTGTGTGTGCGTGTGCGTGCGTGTGCGTGTGCGTGTGCGTGTGCGTGTGTGTGTGTGTGTGTGTGTGTGTCTATGTGTCTACCCAGTATTTGTAAAGATAAAAAGACAATCGCCTCTTGGAACGCATGCTTGTCTGAAGGAGATGAAACAAAGACCAAGGTTCTCTGTCATGACAGAGTGGATGACACCATGTCATCTGTAATACTCCGCGTCAATGTATCCCTGCCTGACGTATGGACTGTCTACACCCGTAAACATGGCGTTTTCGACATTGGTAATAAACTGGGAGATAAGTATATTATTACTATATTACTGTTATTAAGGTATTATTCTGGTGGTGAAGGAGGCAATTTCCACCCTACATTGTGGGGAGCGCTTTGAGTGTCTATAGAAAAGCGCTACATATGAACCATTTGTTCACAGTGATTTTGATTTATTGTGTGTGTGTGTGTGTGTGTGTGTGTGTGTGTGTGTGTTACAGAGGTTCTGCACCCTCCCAATAACATATCTGCATTATTCAGAGAAAGAGATTTGTTGGTGAGATGGGGGGTCCCCTACAGTCGCTCTACCAATAGAACATCCTGCTTTGACTTTCAGTTAGACATCAATGACCAGGTACTGTGTAGTGTGTGTGTGTGTGTGTGTGTGTGCGTGTGTGTGTGTGTGTGTGTGTGTGTAGTGTACATGTATGTTTCCATTTGTGCGCATGCTACAATGACATGTCTTCTGTTTATCTTCTCTATTACTATGTCCATCTTTACCTAATTTTGCCAAATGTTGTTCAAAAACAGGACGGACATAAGCAGGCCTTGAAGGACATGCTGGAGTATACGGAGCCGAATGCAGATCCCACACTCACCTACAAGGTGAGGATCAGGACCCAGAAGCGCCACACCTGCTATGGACCTCAGCACTGGAGCGAGTGGAGTCACTCCGTCTGTGAGTCCTGCTTGATCAATAAGCCCACAAAATTGTACCAACCCCTGGGCTATGGAATGAATGTAAGTCAATGTGCAATGTCTCCACTTTTCACTTAAGTAAATGTGTGTGTGTGTGTGTGTGTGTGTGTGTGTGTGTGTGTGTGTGTGTGTGTGTGTGTGTGTGTGTGTGTGTGTGTGTGTGTGTGTGTTTAGCGGTGAGCCCGACTGAGTCGCCCAACAAACTGAACAAACTCAGCTCTCTGGTGATCGTCAGCATCATCTTAGGGATACCACTGGTCCTCCTGGCTCTGCTGCTACTGTTCAGGTCTCAGAGGTATCTATCTATCTATCCATCCATCCATCCATCCATCCATCCATCCATCCATCCATCCATCCATCCATCCATCCATCCATCCATCCATCCATCCATCCATCCATCCATCCATCCATCCATCCATCCATCCATCCATCCATCCATCCACCCACCCACCCACCCACCCACCCACCCACCCACGAGATGAGATGCAGAAGTGAAGGCCGTCCCCGGGGACACAGTGGAACCCTTTCTGATGAACAACATGAGCAGAGCGGTTTGACAGGAAAGAGGATACGGTGGTAAAAGGAAGAAGTGAAAGTCAAACGTGTAGCCAGAAAATCTTTCCTCAACAATAAAAATACAAAAACATAGCCTTTAAACCAAGGTGCAAGAACTGGAAACAACTAGTGAGGGAGAAACAATACATAACGAAATTATTGGTACAATTAATTACATTTAAACCAATGTATTTCGCCAACATGAACAACATGAGTTACATGAACAAATAATGTGTAATATATATTTTTTGGAGATCAATTATTTATTTAGACCAAGAACGTACACATGACCATTATAGACATAAACCGCATTCAGACACAAAGGAATTTTATTGTGCTAATAATTGTGCTAATTTCCTCCCTCATCTACCATGATATCCACATAAATAGGCAAGAGTATACAGTACACATACTTATATATATACAGTATATATATATTGTGATGAACCTGGGGGTGATCAGGCTCGCCACGGTTCAAATACAAACAAATTCGAATGTCCACACAAGAGCAATATCAATTAATACAAGTATTTATTGAATTCAGAATCCAAGCAAAATAATGGTCGTGATTCAGTCCGAGGGTCAAAAACACAAAACAGGCTCGCCGACAGAAAAAGGGATTGTTCACAATTTGGGGTAGTCGTCCAGTCCAGGGTCAGTACACAAGGGGGTATCTCAGCCAGTCCAGGGTCCAGTACACAAAGAACACCTACTCGCCTTTACCTCACCTATTACCACCTCTCACCTTCACAACTCTGAATACACAATCTCTCTCTCTCTCAATACCACAACTCAAACTCCAACTCCGCTCAACTCATTCCTCTCTAACCTAGTGGTTTTGTAGTGTGTGGGACTGGGTGTGTGCACGTGAGATGTGGGTGGACTAATGATACGCAGGTGTGTTCTATCAGTACTAATCAGCTACCTAATTGACTCTACTCCTTCCATGGCAGAAGTATCTCCCATCCTTCACATATCCATGGGAGGGGGGAGGAGATCTGTCACAATATATATACAGTATAAAGTAACCAAAGGATTACATAAAGTATATGTGTATTTAATATTCTAAACAAGTAAGCAAGCAAGCAAAAACATGAAAGCATAAATATAATAGAACACACATTTTCTGTAAAAACAGAAATAATATTTCGTGTTTTGACATCATTGAAACGTGCTGTGGAGGGCTCCAGCGGTGCAATATCCGGTAAGAAGATTCCCTCACGGACTGTGCATCTGGTGCCAGCGACAAGCCACCATTCTATTAGCAGCTGTGAGACCAGCTAACAAGAGGCACCTATCATCACGTGGTACAGTGGTGATTTCATAAGGGGTTGCACAACTTGCACTGTGTTTTAATCACGTCACGTGCATGGCTGCATGCGCATAAATGTTCCCTCGCGAATAAAGACGATGCCTAATTGCCTCTAGGAATGGAATGTAACACATTTCATTCACAGGATTTGTGTGAATGGTCCAACTGTAGTATTTGAACACACCTGACGACCTGAGCTATTGTTATGCAAAGTAGCCAGGTGGGTACTTGGCGCAGAGTCGAGTGGACATTCTTGTGTGCACGCGCGTACACATCCGTGCGTGTGCGTGCACGTGCTCCTGCTAAAAAAGCAGCTGGAACGGGTTGCAACCTGCACCACTGCCTATCATGTAGTTATCTCCAAAAAGGAGGTGTGTAATAGCAGACACTTTGAGTGAGAAATGTGTCTCTCAATAATATTAGGCATAATATTATGACTATATACTGCCAACTGTATTGTCTGGACAAAAGTGGCTAAATGAATTATCTCCGAATTTAATTAGTTGTAACCTTCGAGGTGTGAGATAAGACATGTGAATAGTGTATCATTTGATGCTTTGGATTTCTGGATGACAGGGATATGTTTGACCATATTGTGTGCCAATCCATATCTAAGCCTAAGGAAATATGAATATCTCTCTTCCAGAGTCTGTTAAGTGGAAAAAGTTAATATGAGGCCTCAGTTATAAATGTATAGAGGTCATAGATAATACCATTGTTTTTATCTTTGGTGTCAAGTATCAAATGATGGTTTGTTTCCAAATCAGTGCCCCATAGGACACCTTGAGCAGGCATTACTACAGAGTATGAACCCCTTCATCAGCCCACTGTGGAAAGGAAATTGGCTTCCCGTCTATCAAAAGAGAGTAGTTGTGAAAAATTGGAGATTGACAAAAGGAACAGCAGGTGGGCCATGCTGGAGCCAAAAAGAAAAGTATAATTCTGGAGGTAATCCATCCAAGCCTGGAGATCTGCCTTCGTTCATTGATTTGATGGCTTTTCTTAGCTTTTCTAGAGTGACAGGCGCCTCTAACAAACATATGGCCCCCAGAGGCAGCTTACTGTAGGTACATGTAATGATTAAAATAAATTCAGTCTTTTTCATCATGAACAACCTTCAATGTATACAACATTTGATAGAATAATTGAAAAGTACCATTAATCTTTATCATATCAGAGGTTAAATCCCCCTCTTTGGATTGCTGAGATGTTTGCATTTGTCCTCAACCTAAGAGCAAGAATCATAATAGTGATTCTGTCTAGTCCGATGAATAAGGAATTCTGCTTTCCAGGCCATTACAGTAAGTTCATCCAAGTTATTTAGCATGCTTTGTATTAGCGTCAGTTTCCAGAAACTCAATACAATATTTTCTAACGTTATTAAGATTCGATGCAAAGAATGATGATTCTTCTTAATACAATAATATTATTAAGATAGAATATTGTTTTAAAAGTAAAAGTCCGGGAAGATGGTAACTCTGTGCTCAGTGATGCAGTGAGGCACAGTGATGCATTGTAAAGTCTGATGGCTGTCGGAATGAAGGACTTCCTGTGCCGTTCAGTGCTACATTTTGGGAGTGTTAGTCTAGCACTGAACATGCTCCTCCTGTCAGCCAAGTCTGTGTATGTATTATCAAGATATTATCTTACTCTGATATTCCACACTAATATTATTAAAATATTATCTTACTCTGATATTCCACACTAATATTATTAACGATATTATCTTACTCTGATATTCCAGACTAATATTATTAAGATATTATCTTACTCTGATATTCCACACGAATATTATTAAGATATTATCTTACTCTGATATTCCATACTAATACTTTTCAAAAGTTATGTTAGGTTAGGTTTACTTTATTTGTTCAAGGGGGACAGTGTACATTAATAAAACATTTTACAAATGTAAATGCACCCAATTTTAGCCAAAAGGCTAATTTCCATTGGCAGTCCCCCTGCCAGAAGGTACAGGCTAAAATCCTGTGTGAAAAAAAGGTTAGCAATAAAAACAGAATAAAATCAAGAAAAATCAAGTAGCTGAATGTTCAACAGAAAAGGGGAACTACTGAATTAACTGAATGAACAAACCACGACTCTTCAAGGAAGGGTGTGCTTTATTCAACTATCAGCTTCAGAAGAAGAGGAACTCTAGTCTAGATGATATAGCTGATGGTGTGTGTGTGTGTGTGTGTGTGTGTGTGTGTGTGTGTGTGTGTGTGCATGTGCATGTGTGTGTTTGTGTTTCAGGGTGACCAAGCTCCTTTTTCAACCTGTTCCCCAGCCTCCGCTGAAGTACAAACACTTTCTGGAGAAACATGACACATTTCAGGTAAATACACACACGCACGCGCACACACACACACACACACACACACACACACACACACACACACACACACACACACACACACACACACACACACACACACACACACACACACACACACACACACACACACACACACACACACACACACACACACACACACACACACACACACACACACACACACACTCCATCCATCCATCCATCCAACCAACGAACAAACCAACCTCAACCAGTCGCACATGAATGGTAACAAAGTACTACGCAGTATGTTTAATATTATTCTTCTTCCCCAGTCATACCCTCCTGTCCCGTCACCTACATGTACGGAGGAGTTTGTGGAGGTGGAGGAGGCAGAAGAATCCCCCAGAGAGACCCAAGCACCCGGCTCTTAATGGACCTAATTAACCATCAAGGTCCATCTACTATGGCCGTCGAGTACGTTGCTAATGTCCATATTAGAGCTGGGTCAATGCCCTGACGTACCCGGTTACACTGTTACTGCACTCTGCTAGGTTGTGGGAGAGTCTCCAGGGACAGTGTGGACGAAAGCACATGACCAGGAGAAGGAAACAGGTCGACAGACGTCACATGGTCTCATGGTGCTTTCACGTCAGGTGGGAAGAAGCGGTTGCTACAACTAGGAAGCATTCACGCGTTGAACTCGAGGAAACGCCCACATCCAAGATGGCGATCTTAGCCTACTGTAATTAGCCTACTGCTAACCTATTGCTACAAGTCGTTAGCAAGTTACTTTAAAATCAACTGTAGACGAACAGCAGCAAGTATAGCTCGTTTTTCATATGAAGAGTACAGCAGTATGATTGTATTATTCTGATTATGTGATCAAAGTGATCATTTTGATTTGTATTGCCGACATCGCCGTCAAGCTTGCTGCCATGATGGTTGATACTTCCGCATTTCGGGACGCGAAGTGGGAGATATCGGGGTATATAAAAAACTCCCATATGACCTAGTAGGAATTACCACTAGGAGGCTGACGTGAATGGCTTTTCCCAGTCGGAAGCTGGTTCTTCCGCTTCTTCCCACCTGACGTGAACGCACCATCATCCACACTGTCCTCGGAGAGTCACATGGTCTCGTCCACACTGTCCCCGGAGAGTCACAGGGTCTCCTCCACACTGTCCCCGGAGAGTCACATGGTCTCGTTCACACTGTCCCCGGAGAGTCACATGGTCTCGTCCACACTGTCCCCGGAGAGTCACATGGTCTCGTCCACACTGTCCCCGGAGAGTCACAGGGTCTCCTCCACACTGTCCCCGGAGAGTCACATGGTCTCGTTCACACTGTCCCCGGAGAGTCACATGGTCTCGTCCACACTGTCCCCGGAGAGTCACATGGTCTCGTCCACACTGTCCCCGGAGAGTCACAGGGTCTCATTCACACTGTCCCTGGAGAGTCACATGGTCTCGTTCACACTGTCCCCGGAGAGTCACATGGTCTCGTCCACACTGTCCCCGGAGAGTCACAGGGTCTCCTCCACACTGTCCCCGGAGAGTCACATGGTCTCGTCCACACTGTCCCCGGAGAGTCACATGGTCTCGTTCACACTGTCCCCGGAGAGTCACATGGTCTCGTCCACACTGTCCCCGGAGAGTCACAGGGTCTCATTCACACTGTCCCTGGAGAGTCACATGGTCTCGTTCACACTGTCCCCGGAGAGTCACACGGTCTCGTCCACACTGTCCCCGGAGAGTCACATGGTCTCGTTCACACTGTCCCCGGAGAGTCACATGGTCTCGTCTACACTGTCCTCGGAGAGTCACATGGTCTCGTTCACACTGTCCCTGGAGAGTCACATGGTCTCGTTCACACTGTCCCTGGAGAGTCACAGGGTCTCATCCACACTGTCCCTGGAGAGTCACATGGTCTCGTTCACACTGTCCCTGGAGAGTCACAGGGTCTCATCCACACTGTCCCTGGAGAGTCACATGGTCTCGTTCACACTGTCCCTGGAGAGTCACAGGGTCTCATCCACACTGTCCCTGGAGAGTCACATGGTCTCGTCCACCCTGTCCCCGGAGAATCACATGGTCTGTCCCTGGAGAGTCACATGGTCTTGTCTACACTGTCCCTGGAAAGTCACATGGTCTCGTCCACACTGTCCCTGGAAAGTCACATGGTCTCGTCCACACTGTCCTCGGAGACTTCCGTTGCCAAAATGTCATCATTGTGTACAAAAGTGCCTATATCCCAATATCAGATCAAATCAAAATCAAATCTCCTGGGGGCTTGGTACAAGCAAGGCTGGGAAGGTCCCTTTCCAAATGTAATTGGTTACAGATTACTGATCAACTGCTTAACCTTCTGTAGTGTGGTTGTGAAAGGGTTAAAACAGTAATCAGGCATGTAATTCACTAGAATACTAGTAATAGCCAGTAATGTAATCTAGGGGCGCCCAAGTGGTGAACCACGGAACGCGCTGCGTCGCGGCACGGCCGACCCGTGTTCGATTCCCGGACCCGGCGTTCTTTGCCGAATGTCTCCCCCTGCTCTGTCTGTCTCCCATTTCCTCCTCTCCCTCTCTCTCTACCGGACTGCCCGGTAGTAAAAACGCAATAAAAATATACAAAAACATATATATATATATATATAAAAAAAAAAGTAATGTAATCTGACTACTCTGACATACTTTTAGGTTACTTTGGAACCAAGATCCATAGAATATGCAGTAGTCGACATTCTACTTATGGTAGAATTTAGAGTGTTAGATCCTATGGTATACATAGGAATGTTAAGGATAATTGGATCATTCTGGGATATCCGGTGGTGCAAGGGAGGGAGTCATACGCAAAGGTTGTGTTCATGGAACACAATCCTGTACGACTCTCAGTGGGAGGGAAGGGTAGGGGATTTTTATTTGTATATATGTATGTTTTTAAGCTCGGCTCTCAACGGGACCTCACTAGTGGGATGTATATCTATTATTGCCTCGCACTCTAGTAGCATTACCAAAAATTACAATGCAACATGTATAGACTATGGCTAGTTTGAATATAATGATATGGAACACCGGGGGAATAAATAACCAACTCAAACGCAAAAGCGTGCTCACACTGATGAAAAAAGAACATGTGGACATTGCTCTGCTAAGCGAAACACACATTCTAGGGAAAGACATAGGTAAATTAGCGGACAACATATACCATAATATCAGTCACTCCTCTATTGGTACGAGAACTCGGGGTGTAGCAATAGTCGTTAAACGTAAGTTGAATATTGTACTAAAGGGAGTATGGTCTGATGTAGAAGGTCGGATAACTATAGCTAAGATTGAACATAAGAACAGGAAAATAGCGTTGATAGCGGTATACGCCCCAAATTTGTACGAAGAAGATTTCTTCACTACACTAACCAATGCAATGTTAGACATTCCCGATTACTCATTTATAATAGGAGCGGATTTTAATGCCATCTGGAACCCAAGGATGGACAAATCTTACCTCGCCTTTTCCAGCGAACAAAAGAATTCATCGAAGGCATTAAAGGATTGGTCAAAGATTACAGGTGTAAAGGACTTATGGCGGTTACTTAATCCCACGACCCGTAAGTACTCTTGTCGATCGGCGAGACATAAGACACTATCCAGAATAGATTATGTCTTTGCATCACAGAGACTATTTGATAATTATGAAGTGGAAATGATACCCAACGCACTATCAGATCACTGTTATTTACTCCTTAAAGGTACATTTGGTATACTATCCTCCCGAGCCCCAAGATGGCGATTTAACTCGTTGCTGCTTAACAACAAGGAATTCATTACACAACTCAAAGAAGCTCTTATAGTATTCCAACGGGAGAATGCAAACTCGGTGCAAGACCCCAGAATAATATGGATGTCGGTAAAGGGAATGATCAAAGACTTCACGGATAGCTTTTCCTCCAAAATGCGCAAGAATCAAAGCACAAAACTGGATGAGCTGGAAACTCTTTACTCAACGTTATTTAATTCTCTGAAATACAACAACTCAACTCGACTAGAAAATCAAGTTAACGTACTAAAAATAGAGATCAATGCCATATACAGACAACAATCGGAAATACAAATACGCAGCACAAGACAACAGCAGTACTCCCATGGTTCCAAACCCAGCCACCTATTAGCCATGCGATTAAGAATTAATGCAACATTTGCAGATATAACTACCATTAGAGCACAACAAGTACTTGTAACAGATCCTGTAAAAATAAACGATACATTCAAAGTATTCTACTCCGACTTATATAAATCAGAAATGACCTTCGATCAAAACAAAATGGACACATTTCTTAATCAAATTATTCTCCCTAAACTTTCAGAGGATGACGCTAAACAGTTAGAAATACCGATCACACTAGAGGAACTCAAGAAGGCCATAACCGCAATGAAAAGTGGTAAGGCTCCAGGAAGAGACGGTTTCCCATCAGAAATGTACCTTTCTTGTTGGGACATAATTGGCCCCTTATTACTAAATATGATCTTATACTCAGTCAAGGAGGGGAACTTCCATAAAATTGACAATATTGCACTCATAACAGTCCTCCTTAAAAAAGACAAAGACCCCAACGAGTGCGGTAGTTATAGACCTTTAAGCCTCCTCGGAACAGATATCAAACTGTACTCTAAGGTATTAGCCATCAGATTACAAAAGCATATGACGTCTTTAGTTCACCCGGACCAAACTGGCTTCATAGGAGGCCGCCTGATCACTGAGAACATAAGACGTATACTGCACGTACTTGATGCCGACAAGGAGGACACCATACCTAAGGCGATGCTGTCCTTGGATCCTATGAAGGCCTTTGACAGGCTGGAATGGTCGTATCTGTGGGCAGTGCTAGAAAGGATGGGGTTAGGAAAAGGATTCATCGATATGATTAAAGTATTATACAAAGACCCATCGGCCATGATTACAACAGGCACAATCATCTCTGAAATATTTCCGGTATCACGCTCTGCCAGACAGGGTTGTCCTCTTAGTCCCGGACTGTTCAATCTATCATTAGAGCCTTTAGCACAATATATAAGACAATCCCAATCCATAGAACCTATCGTAATCAAGGGCACACAACAAAAAATTTGTTTATATGCGGACGATGTAATATTGTTCATGAAAAACCCCAACACCACATTGCCTCATCTGCTCAAGTTGATTGAGGACTTTGGTGATTTATCGGGATTTAAGATAAATTGGCCGAAGTCGGCTTTCCTTCCACTTAACACCCCTGCAAAAAAAGATACAACCCTCCCAGGACAGATACCGATGGTAAAACATTTCAGATGCTTGGGAGTGGAAATATTCCCTACCATAAGACAAACGGTGAAGCACAACTACACAAAAATCCAAAATAAAATCAAAGACGACCTTGATAGATGGGCAAAACTTAAAAACACAGTACAAGCACGGATATCAATAGTTAAGATGGATGTACTACCTAAAATCAACTTCTTCTGTTCAATGCTACCGTTACCCCCTCCAGAGGGTTACTGGAAAAGATTACACTCCTCCACATACAAATTTATTTGGAATAACAGACCACCACGTATAAAAAGATCCACCGCACAGAGAAATAAAGCAGATGGTGGCATGGCATTTCCAGATTTTTTCCTATATTTTAAGGCGTACTCATTAAGTCCATTGACAACATGGTTTGACTCCCAAGCATTAGCATCTTGGAGGAAAATAGAAGAAAACATAGTAGCCCCACATAGACTGAAGGACATAGCATACACTAAACTACCAATCAAGCACTGTGAACGAAAATTTGGCCCCATAATTACTCATGCGATCCGGATATGGCGTGAATCACACAAAAAAAATCCTAACCCACAAGAATGGCACAATCATACTCCCTTATTCAATAACAATGCTCTCTTAATTGGAAAACGACCTATAAGATTCCCTATATGGGAAGAGCAAGGCATACACTCATTAGGGGATGTTTTTAACAAACAGGGTTTTTGTAGTGATAAAGAAATACGCAAAAAATATAATCTCACCAAGTCCACATGGCTTTTTCACAAACAGTTAGAGCTATGTTTGAAGTCTCACGGTGTTCCATTAGACAGACCAATTGAACACCACAGATACCACAAATTCTTCTACTCAAGAGAGACATCGAGAGGTTTTGTTTCAGAATTTTATCATCAATTACTAACATCCTCGTATGAAACCCTCCAACTTGACTCTGTCTGGAGGAGGGATATACCAGACCTGGAAAAGGACTTTGATTGGCAAGGAGCCTGGGCAAATGTCCGACTTACATCAAGGAACCCAGATCATCAACAAATCAATCTTAACTATATTCACAGGACATACTTGACTCCTATAAGACTGTGCCGAATGGGGCTCAAACAAGATTCCAAATGCACCCAATGTACAAATGGGGACGAAGGGACATTTATGCACATGTATTGGGACTGCTCACCAGTTAAGGCATTCTGGAAAGATGTGACCCAACAAATATCAAAACTCGTATCTTGGAATATACCTGTACACCCCTCGGTATTGCTGTTGAATGATGTTTTTGAGTTTGCAGTGAATCCACAGCTAAAGAGATTGGTTTTATCGGGTATCACAGTAGCCAAAAAGCTGATCGCATCACGCTGGTTTCAACCGGAAAAAATGTGCCGTAAAGTTTGGTTTCTTACATATCTCGATGTAATTTACCATGAAATATCTACAGCAAGAATTCTGGGTCTCAATGAATCCAAAATGTCAATGTGGTTAGAAGTGGTGGAGAGAATAAAAGCTAGCTTATAATGGTAGTGTCTGGTTAGGTGCGAGGGATAGTGGAGGTACTTCTCAAGGTGGGGTCCGGGAGGGGGGGGTTCGAGCTGAGCATATGTGTGTAGGGTTTTTTTTTTTAGATAACAGGTATTATGGGTATATCTTATATAAGACAACTAACTAAAAGGTGATCTCATTGGATGTGCCCTGACAATTAATGCTTGTATATCTTATCGTGTGTTGTCATGTTTGTTTATATGTTTGTTTAAAAAATAATAAAAAAATAAAATACAAAAAAGAATATGCAGTTGAATGAGATATTCATTTAAATTGACTGAAAGTCTGATCATCACCTACAGCTTTTATTTCAAAATGTTTGTTTCTATCATTTCAGTCAAATTGCCCTTTTCCCTTCAAACATGAGTAATCCAACAAGGAATGGTTCACGACTGTGTTGTTCTCAGTAACTGACCAGGTTTAGAGTTACCTTTTTCCGGTTGTGTGATAGTAAAGGGTTAACCTTCTGTCGTGTGGCAGTGAAAGGGTTAATAATCTTAGCTGATAGTAAGTCATTCTTTCCAAGTTCTTGAAATTCACACTTATCTGGCGAGAGCATACTCTGCCTGAATTAAAGGTGCTGTAAGTGGTATTTATTTTGTTAAAATAAATAGTCTATATGTGTGAAAAATAACAGCTCTACATTCCGATATAGAGATGTTTAGTCAGTAACAGTGGAGTCCCTCCACTCTGCAGTAAACGGAACATAAATGTCCCACTTCATCCAGTCAGGAGAGAGAACTCCACACTGCAAAAATGATCTGACAAAAATAAGAAATAAAAACTAGTTTTAAGCTAATTTGGCTTGGCAAGATTTCTTGAAATAAGTAAAAATATCTAGGGTTCTCTCTCCTGATTGGATAAAGTGGGAACGGGATACCAGAAAATGGATTCTCTGTTTACTGCAGAGGGAAGGGACTGGGAGACCCATGTTAGTGACCAAACACTCAGCTGTCGGAATGTAGCGCTATTTAGAAAATACCACTTACAGCACCTTTAAGTTGGAGATAATTTAATTACTAAGTAGTTAATTAGTGAGTGGTGGTTTCATTGAGCATCATCTGTGCTTTTATTGTCTTTTTCTAACACAAGCATATGGACTCTGCTGAAGTGTGGAGAGACCCTGACCAGACTGTTGTGAGCACATCATGACCATCTGCCCCCTATACAAACCACCCTCGGAAGCCAGCCTCTTTGACGTGGTACCAGAGACAAGGGCATGGCTACAAGACACGGAGTTGGACCTCTGATGTTACACGAAAGAAGATTTATTTTATTTTCTGAGTATGAGTAGAGACTAGAGAGTGGCACTAACACAGCCAGTTAGTTGTGAGTTGTGAGTTGTTTCTTTGTGAGTTGGACACATGGAGATATGTGTGTGTTTACAAGAGCTGGTGCCACTCTGTTGCAGTTACAGACATGATAAGTTGGCCCTGTTTGGCTCCACTAGGCCTGTTTGACCCTGTAGTGGAGACTAGGCTGTTGGCTTTTATCAATCTTGTGATCCTTCCATTAACCTATTTATTATTGTTTATATATGCATACATATACATGCTCCTTTTAGTTGTTAGCTGGACATAACATGTTATTCTAGTTCTAAGAGCCTTGAGCAATGGACAGTATGTGTATTAACCTTTGTTTGTGGAATAATGTTTTCAAATAAAGAGTGAAATTACAGTGTTCTCCTCAGTGTTCTCTTATGTAATTACCGTCATATCTCCAAGTTACCCTGCTTAGCTAATGTCTTTAGTGAATAATCAACTTAAGTCCGCTCTCAAAGAGCACCTACGGGAGTCTGCAATTCGAAACTGGCCCCGGTAAATGTCCAATTCAATTCTAGGTCATGTCCTCTTCAATATTAATTATTATTCAATATTATTAATGAATGATATTGTGTCTTCGCTGAATGGTTGTCAAACCCATCTGTATGCAGATGATACTGTTGTGTATTGTATTGCTGACTCTGTACAACCAGCCATTGAGAACTTACACTTTTCCTTTCTTACCCTCCAGGATGCTCTAATTAAACTTAAATTGGTTCTATAGTCAAACTAAATGTACACCGTTTTCTAGAGCCAGAATATGATGGTGTACACATATCTACCGTAAGTGGTTCTAGCATTGAGAGAGTCACTGAATATAAATATTTTGGTCAATGACAAATTTACATTTCAATTCCATGTGGACAATCTTGCCTCCAAGTTGCGACAGACAATTTGCTTCCTATACAGAAACAGAACCAGCCTTCCTTTGATTAGTTGGAAGAGAGTTGTTGAAGCAGTTTTTTTTTTTATCAATCTTGGACTATATGGTGATTTTATGGTGAAGTTACTGTGGCGGCCTCAACCCTCAAATCCCTGGACTCTTGTCTATCACTCTGCCCTCAGATTCATCACTAATCAGAGATACGACACTCATCACTGTGTCCTTTATGGTAAGCTACCTCCTTTACCTTATACTATATAATTATTGGAATGGCATTTTGGAACCTATGGAACCCATTCTAGTGAAAACTCTTCCAGGTCACCCATCACGGCGCCGTGATCTAGGGCAATGTAGTCATTCTGATCCGCCCTGTCTGGCCATTTTTTGGCGGAAGGACACCATTTTCTCACACCATATTTGGAAGACCCATCACCACCACCACAGCAAGTATTAGTCCGCAGGTCTTAGAGGAACTATATAAATGGCCCCCTTGACGGCGGGCCGAGTTTTTTGGTAAATTTTCCCAGAGCGTTCAGTCAAAGAATACATTTCTCCAAGGAATTGGTGCATGTTTGTGCATTTCAAAACGACCGTGTAAGTACTGTTTATACTAATTTGTTGGACTTATTATAGCATTTGTTAACGTTTATGACCGTCTATAGTGTTTGTGAGATGTTTTTCCAGAGATTCTGATCATATTTTCCACTCAAAACGCTTGTTTTCAAAAGTAGCGCTGTGTACTACTATCTTCACTCAGGCTGTGGTGCGTTAGCTGCTGAGCTAACGCGTGACTAACGTGAACACAATTGACGTATTTATTTAGCAAATGCAGTGTTTTCAAATAGCCACATTGCTGTATTTAGTGTATTCATTAGTGGGTCATATAATAATAATATAATAATGCAGGACCTGTTGCAGAGGTCTTTATTTGGCATGCAACGACACTCAATGTTTTAGCGGTACACACAGCGGTTAGTTTAGCACACACACCGGAACACACACGCATGCATTGTCTCTTTAGAATCGCCGATGCAATTCGTCTCTGCGATTAACCCATCCCGTCGTCCTTCCCCCCCAAGGGCAGCCGGGAGCAGACAGGCGTCAACGTGAGCCGCGCCAGGGGACCAATCCAAGTGCTCCTGTCCGTCTTCGTCAAGGACGCCACAGCGTTAGCGATTTGTTGTTGTGCATGTTTTTCCATTGGGTTTATCTTATCGGGGGGGAAACCCTTGCGAGCACGGGGAGAACATGCAAACTCCACACAGAAAGGCCTGGGGGATACCCCACCTGGGTACCTGGCATCATGGAAACCTGGTCCCCAAGCGGGAATTGAACCCTGGACCTTCTTGCTGTGAGGCGACAGTGTTAACCACTACACCACCGTGCCGCTGTTCGTATTTCGTATTCGTATATATAACATTTCATTTGATCAACCTAGAATTGACGACAAGGCCTGCTGCTGGACGCTAGCTCCCATGCTAGCGTTGGCTAACAACATACAGCTGAGAGCCAGGAAGGGCCAGGAAGACCCACGCTACTTATCTACCCAGTGGTCCCTGCCTGCTTCAAGATGTCTACCATCATCCCTGTACCGAAGAAACCCTCCCCAACATGTCCAAATGACTACAGACCGGTGGCACTCACCTCTGTGGTCATGAAATGTTTCGAGAGGCTGGTCAAGGACCACATTTGTGCCTCCCTCCCCAGTGATATGGACCCTATGCAATTTGCATACAGGACAAACAGGTCCACTGACGACGCGGTCTCCCAGGTACTGCACAGCACCCTCTCTCACCTTGACCGTCAGAAGGGGGGCTATGTGAGACTGTTGTTCATTGACTACAGCTCAGCGTTCAACACCATAGTCCCCACCAGACTGGTGGACAAGCTGATCGAGCTGGGTCTGAGCTCCGCCCTGAGCGCCTGGGTACTGGACTTTCTGAGTGAAAGACCCCAGGCGGTCAGGGTGGGGGGTCAGACCTCCAACACCATCACCCTGAGCATCGGGTCCCCCCAGGGCTGTGTTCTGAGCCCCCTGCTGTACTCACTCTACACACACGATTGTGTGGCCAAGTTCAGCTCCAACTCCATAGTGAAGTTCGCAGACGACACAGTGGTGGGGCTGATCTCGGACAACGACGAGAAGGCCTACCGGGAGGAGGTTGAGGTACTGGAACGCTGGTGCCAGGACAACAGCCTGCTCCTGAACATTGGTAAAACCAAGGAGCTGATCGTGGATTATAGGAGAGGACAGCAGGAGACGCACACACCACTGATGATTAACGGGGCTACCGTGGACAGGGTGAGCAGCTTTAAGTACCTGGGGGTCCACATCTCAGAGGATCTGACATGGTCAACACACATAGACACAGTAGTAAAGAAGGCGAAACAGCGCCTCTACCACCTGAGACAGTTAAGGAAGTTCAGAGTATCGGGGAAGATACTACAGTCCTTCTACTCAGGAGCTGTAGAGAGCATCTTGACCGGAAACATCACTGCCTGGTATGGAAACAGCACGGCACAGGACAAGAAGGCCCTACAGAGAGTGGTGCGCTCAGCCGAGCGTACCACGGGTATTGCACTACCTCCCCTGCAGGTTCTATACAACAAGAGGTGCAAATCCAGAGCCTGCAGAATAATGAAAGACCCCCACCACCCCAATAACAGCCTGTTTCAGCTGCTGAGGTCAGGCAGACGCCTGCGAACCCCAGCTACTAGGACAGAGAGGCTTAGGCTCAGCTTCTTCCCCCAGGCCATCAGAGTCTTGAACAATGAACTTTGAGTACCACAGAACACTGAACTATCCACACATAAGCACACACACGACACGCACGCTGTGCACGCTCACACACTAGCAGTCACTTTAACACTTTAACATGAGCGGGCACACACTCATGCCGCACACACCCACACTTATTGCCAAAAGGAAAGGCCACTTTAAATTAGTATTAGCAACAGTAACAGTGTATTGCACTACCAAAGCTACCTAGCATGTCCTATATGCTCTGTAAACAAATATGTACAGATACCGAGATGTCACACCATGTTACCTGTTACCTGTTATTACACAGTGTTTTTGTATTGGATTCTATTATATGTTGTACCACTGTATTCTATGTTGTACCACTGTATTCTATTATATGTTGTACCACTGATATGTACATCGTTGCGGGCAAGACCACCCGCATTTCATTGTATACTCGTATGCCGTGACAAATAAAACTCTTGACTTGACTAAAGATGCTTCTAGAGCGGCATAGAGTATGGAGGAAGACAAGGCTCTATGAAGAGAATGGGGTAAGTTTGAAGAAACATTTTAACACACACATGAAAGTTTTATAATTACCATCACAATATTTTATATTCTTTTAATCTAATCTAGTTTCATTCATTAATTCATAACTTTTGAACAATAGATGCTATTTCTAATCTGTTCTATATTGCCAACAAGAGTGTCTACATTCCATTCATTACACATACATCTAAAATAAGCAAGGAAAGTGCTTGAAAATTTATTTTTATCTTCCAAGTTGAATTTCAACAAGTTCAAGTGCAACTACATATGAACCATAATAATAAAAAATATGATGATAATCATACACTTATTTTATATCATTGGAAAGCCCTAGTTGTTAGCTTCAGAATGGTACCAAATATGAGGTACTTTGAAATACCCAGTAACTAATAATCTATCACAAACCAATGCAATATCATGTTCAGGGATTTCCTAAATGGGCCAGATGACCCACGAAGAGGTCCCCTGGATTTGCTCGGAACAGGGTAAATCTGCATTGCTATGATGCCCCTACCTCATGGAATTAACTCCATCAGTCCTTAAAGCTCAATATTCTCCCCTCTGTTCCTGTTCAAAACGTTGTCAATCAAGTTGTACGTGTTTTTTTTTTTTTTTTTTATTATTATTATTGGTCTTTTTCCCCCTCCATTTTTCCTCCGATTTTCTCCCATTCCAATGTTAGTCGTATGCCAATCCCCAGTCCCTTCCTGGTCGCTGCGCACTTACCCCCCACAGTCAGATCATCTGGGAGAGTGGAGGCTACCACGTGCTTCCTCCGACACACGTCCAGCCAATCACCGCTTCTTTTCACCTGGCAGCGCGGATTCTCATTGAGAGGGCGTAGCGTGTGGGAGGACCACACTATCCCCCTCACGTCCAATCCGCGCTTAGCAGGCGCCCCGACCGAACTGTAGGAGTCGCTGTTTACAACGACCCGGACCCACCCCGCCAGCTTCTCCCACCCTCTGATACAGCCAATTGTATCAGTGCAGACGGCCAGCCAAGCTGGTGACAACCCCGGAGCTGTGAGCTGGATTCGAACAGGCAAATCCAGCTCAGCTCCGGGGCTGGTGACGAACGCAATCTCCGCTCGGCCACCTAACCGCCCAAGTTGTACGTGTTTTAATAGATTTGTTATCTTTGCTTTTTGCTTTGCCTTGTTATCTTATGAAAACTTTGTTATGATCTATCATAATCATGTTCTGCTTTATTTACCTCCTGCTTATTTCTGTACGTACACTCGATGTGACTGTAAATGAGGGAATCCTCAGTTGCCTTTTGAGTTTAAATATACGCTTGAGGCCTGATTATGATTAGCTGAATGGGACAAATAGTGAATTTGTTATCTGTGCACAAGAGGTGGTCTAGTTCAAGTTCAAGTTTTGTTTTATTTGTCACACATAAGGTACATGTGTACATTACAGTGAAATGCTTGGTTCTGTATGAACCCCCTGAGATTGTGCTTCATACAGTAAAAGAAAGTAAAAAGAATAAAGACCGGCTTCCGGTATGAGAGCGGAAGAGTAGCACGCATGCGGTGAAGCTCCTGGTCAAAAGAGCGAAAAACGGAGAAATAAAGACCCGAAAAGTGACGAAAAGTGATCGAAAATCAAGATGCAAACGAGAAGGAAGGAGGAGAAAACAAATATGAAGGAAAGAGAAATGGAGAACTCACAGGAAGAGGAGAGTTCGACGGAGCAGAACCCCCGAGGCGAGACCGAGAAGGAGCAGGCGGAAGAAGGGGGAGTCTCGGCTGAGACAGACAAGGAAATGCCAGGATGGGCCGTGCGCATGCAGGCCGGGATATTGGCGACCATAAAATTGAACTCGGACACGATGCAGGCGAACATGAAACTGAACTCGGACACGATAAGAAATGATATTGGGAAGTTACGGGAGGAATTGAGGAAGGAACAGGAGGACTTCAGAGGTGAAATGAATACAGAAATCAAAAGGGTGGAGGAGAAGATGGCGGAACAGGATAGTAACGTAACAGAGGTACAGACTAGAACGGCGCAGATGGAGGAATGGAGCACAGAGATGCACGAGGTGTTAACGTGTGTGATTCAAAAGCAAGAACAGATGGAGACAAAGATATCGGACATGGAGGGGAGGTCACGGAGAAATAACATCAGAATATGGGGATTGAAAGAAGGAGTCGAAGGGGAATCGGTGATCCAATATGTGGAAGAGCTTATCAAGGAACAACTGAAGGAGACGGGACTGGAAAAAATGGAGATACAGAGGGCCCACAGGGCGTTGGCTCCGAGACCGAAACCGGACAGACCTCCGAGGGCGGTGATTATTAACTTTCTGAGGTTTGAGATTAAGGAGTTGATACTCAGAACCGCGTGGACCAAAAAGATAGAAATCGAGGGGAAAAGACTGTCGTTTGATCAAGATTACTCGACAGCGGTGGCAATAACACTACGCGGGACTGAAGAGAATTTTGAAAGAAAACGGAATGAAATTCCAGTCACCCATGACCTCGCTAAGGATTCACTGGAAGGAAGGGACGGTGACATACGAGACGGCGCGGGAGGCGGCGGAGGAAATGAGGCGACGGGGGATGCAGATGGCGGAGGACGGAGAGGGAAGGAGACAGGAGGGCCAGACGCGGAGCCTGCAGCAGAGATTGGAGGGGGCACGCAGATGGACCAGAGTGGGAGATCAAGGCCCGGGAGAGGAGGGAGGAGAGAGGAGAAGGCCGAAGTGAGACGTGACAGACCGAAGGCGGAGACGAAAGAGGAGGCCAGAGACGGAGAAGGAGGGGAGAGGAGGCGGGAGGATACGAACGGATGAGTACACGCACAAGAGATTGAAAAACTATCCAAATAGAGACAAAATATAGAAACTGAAATAACATAATAAACACACATTCCCAGGTAGAGGCAGGATATAGGAACGAACATAATGTATACATGAACACATAATACACAGGCCGACGGAGGAAATAAATGGAAATATAATTAGGTATGATAGACGGAAAACAGAACATATTGAAACAAGTACATAGACACACGCTGAGAGTAACACAGTTGGAAGGGATTAAGGGGATAAATGGACATCACATAGAAAATAGAGAGGAGGAAAATAAAATAAAAAGGGGTACACAGAAGACACCACACACGGGTTTGGGAGGAAAGAGGGACATTGGAACATGCAAGCCGCATTGAGGGGGACCTAGGAAATGGGGGTCTTTCAGAATGAAGGAGAGCGCTTTTGACCAGGAGCACGACAGCAGTAAAAACAGTAAGAATGCTGGACAAATATGACGAGCGGTTGGGGGCAAAGGCTTCAAACCCCCAAGCCGTCAGGAGGAGGCCTCTCACTAGGAGAGCAATTACTCCTCACCCACCAGCAGGGGACAGGGGGGGCTACAGGGACCCCCCGAACGCCTTGGGAGCACTTTATGTAAAGTTTATGTTTTTTATTTATGTTAATCATTATATGTATTCGGTGAAGAGAGCGGAGGCTACAACCGGAGGGGGGAATGAATGTGACATGGGGGGGATTGACAGACGAAAGAAGAAGAAAGATGACAATGGTTAAAGGTATAAAAATGATGTCGTTAAACGTTAATGGAATGAATAATGCGATAAAGAGGGGCAAAGTGATGTTGAAATGTAAAAAAAGTGAGATGGAAGTGATTTTTCTGCAGGAGACACATTTGGTAGCACAGGATCATGAGAAACTGAAGAGATTTGGATATGAAAATGCATACTATAGTTCCTTTAAACGGAACCAGAGGAGAGGAGTAATCACGTTAATCAAAAACACAGTCAAATTTGAATTGATCAAGGAAGTAAGAGACAAGGAGGGAAGGTTTGTTCTGGTGAAGGGGAAAATGGAGGACCAAATGGTTACGTTAGTGAATGTTTATGCACCCCCAGAGAGTGAGAGGGATTTATATGAGACCATTTTTGATATGATAGTGATGGAACTAGAAGGGATATTGATATGCGCGGGAGATTTTAATGTAGTACTGAATCACGACCTAGACACCACGAGTACTAGAAAAGGACGGGCACCAATCAGTAGATATATGAATATTCAGATGACGGAAATGGGAATTACAGATGTTTGGAGGGGGATGTACGCCATGGACAGGGAATACACACATTACTCACACCCGCACGTGACATATGCAAGAATAGACTACTTTTTGATGACGACGGGGGACAGTTACAGGGTACGGGAGAGCAGAATAGGAGTAGCGGACATATCGGATCACAGTGCCATATATCTGACAGTAGATCTAGAAGGGAGACGGAGGAACACGATCTGGAGACTAAATGTAGGAATATTAAATAACAAGGGGGTGGTGAGTCAGATCAAGGAGGCGATAGCCAGATATAAGGAAGAAAATGACAACGGGGCGGTAGATCCGAACATTCTATGGGACACACTGAAGGTGGTGATAAGGGGGAAATTGATGGAGAAGACAGCAATGCTGAAGAAGGCCAGAACGGAGACATATCACAATCTGATAGGGAAGCTGAAGAAGCTAGAGGGGAGACACCAGATATCAAAAGAACAGGAAACGCTCGGAGAAATCAAAGAAGTAAAGGCCAGGATAAATAGGGAACTATTGACGGAAATAGAAAAGAAAGCGAGGTTCATGAAACAAACGTACTATGAAGGGGGACCAAAAGCGACCAGACTGTTGGCTAGGAGAATTAGGACGCAACAGAAGTTGAACACGATACACACAATAAGGGATACAAAGACTAATGAAATATTGAGAGACCCAGCTGAAATAGAGAGGACATTTAGAGAATACTATGAAAAACTATACACACAGCCAAAAGCAGCGGGAGGAGAGGAAATAGAAGCATATCTGGAGAAGCTAGAGTTACCATCGATAGGGAAAGAACAGAATGAAGAATTAAATAAAATAATTACGGAACGAGAACTGGAAGAGGCAATTAGTAGAGCTAAAAACAACAAGTCTCCGGGGAGCGACGGATTCCCATCGGAATTCTACAAGACATTTAGAACTGAATTAGCACCCATGTTAGGGGCGGCGTTCAGACACACGATGGAAGAGGGAAAAATGTCCCCCTCGTGGAAGGAAGCCATAATCACCACGATACCGAAGGAAGGGAAGGATAGGGAATTATGTAGTAGTTTCAGACCTGTGTCCATACTCAACGTGGATTACAAGATGTATACATCGATAATATCAAAGAGATTTGAGACGTTTATGCCAGACATTATAGATGAAGATCAAACTGGATTTATTAAAGGGAGACAGACACAGGACAACGTGAGAAAGACATTACACATAGTAGAGGAGATACAAAAACAAGGTGGTAGCGCGGTACTGATTAGCCTAGATGCAGAAAAAGCATTCGACAGTGTGAGCTGGACATTTTTATATAAAACATTGATGAGGTTCGGACTGAACGGGAGGGCGATGAAGATGATCAAGGCGCTATATCAAGAACCGACAGCGAGGGTTAAGGTGAATGGCAGCTTGACGGATAGAATCAGATTAGAGAGGGCTACCAGACAGGGATGTTGTCTCTCACCGACGCTCTTCGCCGTTTTCATAGAACCTCTGGCACAACTGATCAGACAGACAGAGGACATTAAGGGAGTAAGGATAAAGGGAACGGAATATAAACTAGGCCTATTTGCGGACGACATGATAGTATACATGAGGCAACCAGACAAGAGCTTCCCGGCACTGATGGATCTACTGAAGGAATATGGCCACTACTCAGGATACAAACTAAACGTGACAAAGACACAGACCTTAACATGGAACTATACCCCAACGACGGAAATTAGGGAACAGTACGGGATAAGATGGGACATGGACAAGATTAAATACTTAGGGGTGAACATCACGAGAGGGGTGGAGAAACTGTTTGAGGCGAACTATACACAGATAAATCAGAACATCAAGAGAGACTTAGAGAGATGGACAGTAATGCCCTTGGACTTCAATTCAAGAATAGAGGTCATTAAAATGAACATACTATCAAGGTTACTGTACCTATTCCAGTCACTACCTGTTACAAAGGGTCAGATTAAACCGAATATATATATTTATTACTTGAGATATATTGTATAGTATTTGTATATCGTCTGATATCCCTTGTATATTCTTTGTACATGTACACGGAATATCCCTTTACCTAGTACAGGCCAGACCATAATATTCGTTCTCCTATTGGACAGCGACCCCCTAGGCGCCACGGCCATACCCCTCAATGTCTAGTTCAAAGTCATCGCTAAGACATGCCTGAACATGCCCGGTTCTGCGCAGTAATATGAGACAGAAATAAGGCTGGTACTAGATTGTTCACCTTACATATAAATACGTCGCAGGTGGATACAGCAGTTGTGTTACCGTAACAAGTTGAAGCCTCACACCACGATACAACGTGCTGTGAAGTGGGCCCGTTTTGCCCCGAAATAGAGCCTTGAGACCGCGTGCGAATTGATAGCTGAAGTGTCAGAGTTTAACGCTGTATCGTCGAGTTCGACCTATTCTATTATTAAGTAATAGTCTATTATGTATAGTGTATCGTGCGGCTACCGTTCTACAGTGACCAGCATTACCAACGTTTCATCGTACCGAGCTAGTGTGCTTATCTAGGCTGGGCGGCCTAACCTTGTGCCGTCATCCGAGGAGCCCTAGACGAGAACCGTGTGGATATGTACACTGGATAACCTACACCGATGACTACAGAGCCCTTTTCGGCTGGATTATAATGCTTTGGTCCTGTGGCTGTTGGAGCAGAGAATCGTCTACACCCACTACCGTGTGGGATTTACCCTGTGAGGAGCACCGTCGAGCCTGCCTCTAGGACTCTGAGGCTGGCTAGCTTTCCTCCATGCGGCACTGCATACCGGAGAATAGCTGTTGCTTTGTCTACGGATCAAGGGATTATTGCACCGTCTCCTGTACCTGGAGTCTCCTTATTCCTCGTTGATCCAGACTTTTGCTACCGACAAATCCTCTCCCCTGCTGGCTTACAACCGGAGGGAACCCCCTTAGTATCTCCAGCTGACCTACTAGTGTACCATATATAATTCTTATGCTACAGGTGGTATTAATTATCCCCTTCGTAATATGCTCATGGACTTACGCTCTTGACCTATTCATGCACATTCTTCGCCTTACAAGCGCAACTCTCAATCTTAATAACTGTAAGATAATCTTGGTGCTCTTCTAATAAATATTATTATAAACAGTACTTTCTTGTTAAGCCGTGTTATTGTGTGGGTGTTCATCTCATATACATGTGTACTGTATGGCCAGTAGTAATGTACATAACTCAGTAGTGGTTTAATGATACCATACTTATTCAATACAGTCAGGGAATTGTACCCCTCAGTTACACTACCGATACAAATACCACAGAATCAATTCAGGGAGTGGGACAGACTGATATCGAGGTTCATATGGGCGGGGAGAAGACCACGGGTCAGATATAAAACACTACAACTACCAAAGGAAGAGGGAGGGATGGCAGTACCCAGCCTACAAGATTATTATTATGCAGCACAACTGAGAGCAGTGACGTGCTGGTGTAACGACAGATATGAGGCAAGATGGAAAGACATTGAAAAAGAAGGGGAGGGATACAAGATACAAGCTCTGGTGGGAGATAGGGAACTATTCAAAGAAAAGGAGGGACTGTTAGATCCAATCACCAAATGCACCTTGACCATATGGAACAGAGTAGTAAAAACACACAAATTGGAGAAACAGACAGGGGTTCTGAGATGGGTAGCACATGACAAGAGATTCAAACCAGGGAGGTTGGACCACGGATTCAGGAGGTGGGAGAGGGGGGGGGGCAACAGCAATATGCAAAATGATAGAGAAGGGGGAAATGCAAACATTACAAAAATTAAAGGAGAAATTTGGACTAGAAAACAGGGACCACTTCAGATATCTACAGATTAGAGATTACTATAATAAAGAAATAAGAGGGGACAAGGACGAAGAACAGAATGGAATAATTAGGATGATAGTAAGGGCATACGAAGGAGGGAAAGGAAGGGTAATATCAGCACTGTACCAGGCTATAATGACCAGCAAGGGACACACGACAGACTACATAAGGGAGAAATGGGAGAGAGAACTAGAGATAGGAATAACAGGGAAGGAATGGGGTAACATATGCGAGGTGCAACATTCAACAACAGGATCGAGGATATGGAAAGAGTTTGGATGGAAAAACATAATCAGATTCTTTATAACCCCAGAGTTGAAGGGAAAATATGCACCAACACAAAGAGCATGCTGGAGGATGTGTGGGAAGGAGGGGGCAAATCACACGCACATATTCTGGGGATGTCAGAAGCTGAAGGGGTATTGGGAGGAGATAGGGGAGGCAATGATCAGAATATTAGGATACGGATTACCACAAACGGGACTGGTGCTTTACTTAGGGGACCTGACACACGAGGGAATACAGGGGGGGGGGACAAATATTTAATAAAGATAATGTTGATATCGGCCAGAAAAGCAATAACGAGACTGTGGTACAAGGAAGACCCACCGACAATAGCACAATGGGTAGGAATAGTAGAGGAGATACAGGATATGGAGAGGATAACGCACATGCTGAGGCTACAGGAAGAGAAATTTGGGGAAAGATGGGTAAAGTGGGAGGATTATAAAGGGAACGAAAACGACATCACAGAGGAAGAACCAAATGCAACACAAGAGGGCGAAGGGTAAAGGAGGAAAGAAGTTCAAGGAGGGTCTCTGAACCCATGTCACACACTTTTGCTTTAGTTAGTATTTTCCAATTTTTTTTTTGGGGTATTACAAATGTTTTATGTTTTTGTACTTTATTATTTATGTCTGTTTAACAGTGTTGTATTAATATTCAGGGATGATGTGGTTTGTATATGGGTGAATCAAAAGGCAAAGAGAAATTTAATAAAAAAAAAAAAAAAAAAGGACGAAGGATAAGGGAAGAAAGAAGCTCAATGAGGGTCTCTGGACCCATATCACACATGCATGCCTTAGTCAGTATTTAATATTTTTGAGTAGGTATTATATTTTTATACCTGTTTAAGGGAGGTATACAATCAGCCTTTGTATTAAGTACCTGGAAAACAACTGTAGTGGAACCAGACAACTAACCATGCTACCCATGTAACCATTTATGTGCACTGCATTTTTTCTTATTGTGTTGTTAGTTTCTTTTTTCTGTAAGTGTTGTTTGTCTATAAGTGTTAATAAAAATTTAAGTTTAAAAAAGAAAAAAAAGGAATAAAGACCAAACACTATACAAAATAATATACAATATACAAACTAAAGTACAAAATGCAAAAATGCGGTCTATGAACAGTGTAGAACTAGCTGGGTGTGTATAGAACAAGATAGGCCTGCGTCACACATGTTGAAGTGACAGAATGCAGAAACAAAGGTCAGTCATTTCCTATATTGCTACATTTCCTGAGAGTTGAGCTGTAAGGCTATACACCGACCTCAAATCTTAGCTCTTTAAGGTGTACCACCCGAACATTGTGTGTGACTGAAGACAACTGAGATCCACACGGTGACCAAAAGTTTTTCAAGTTTGTTTATTATATGTCACAACAAAATACAGAATACTTTATATGAAATGCTTATTTCTGAAAGAGCCCAGAGAGTGTGCCGTAAAACACAGGGGAAAAAAGAAAGTAAGTAAAAAATAATAATAATTAAGAAGTAAGTAAAAGTAAGTAAAGTCAATATACAACAGAGTAGATTTCAGTTGTTTTCATTTATCTCATCTTATCCTGACTAAACCACTGAGATGAAGGCATGGTGTTGTGGTATATATATATTGAGAGGGACCTCTAACCTCTTCATAAAGACATCCCCCTCTCTTCTAACCCCCCCCCCTTTTGTATTCTGTACTTAAACAACCCCCGAGCGGGGGATGGTAAATGGCTGCTTTTTTATATAGCAGGGGGTCGTGATCTTGTTACCTGACTGACGAAGCTGGGCCCCGTTTCTCGTACCTGGTTCAACTAAGTCGATCAAGATGTCATTATCCAGATTCAGTTAACCCGATGTTTGAAGCCGGGATTTTCCTGTTCCTCGAAGGTGGATTCAGTCTCGTTAACTCGATTCAGACTTGAGACCCAGGCTAAGTGCGCACGGCCGCTTCAGGTGAAAAGCCAGCACGTATCGATGGCAGAGATCCTGATTCTCTAACGGCATTGATTGATTAATTGATTTAAAACTTTATTGACAGATTGCAATACGGCTCAATCGCCTCGCCGACAAGTTAAATGCGTTATCTATAGGCTAATTTTAAGTCCCTCATTACCTCAATCAATCAGATTATATTTCTTTAAACTTGCCTGCTGGATTGAATAATCAAATGAGATCTTGCTAGCTAAAATAAGTAGTTAAACTGTTATACAGAATTACGATACGGCTCTCTTACCCATTGATTGATGTATAGTCGATCTTTAACTTATCTCCACTGTGGTCTAACGGGTTGTTCTTTTGACTTTCACGCAGACGACCGGGGTTCGAAACCCTAGTCTTTTCCTTCTTTTTGCAATATAGGAATAATTCAATTTGGTGCACGTTGAGAGCTATATAAAGAATGACATCCTCAATGCATGTAGATTTATAATATTTTAACTTAAAACCAGGCTACTTTGGCGTATAATCATTAATATTATATTCAAAAAAATTATATTGGAAACACGGGGTTTCGAACACCGGTCGCTGGGTTGGCAGGCTTGAGCACTACCGCTGCGCCACTGTGCCAGATGGGATAAATTCATTGTTTATACATTAATGAACGAGATACCCGTGTTTAGAATATTCTTTATTTTGAATGAAGTTTTATTTCTTTATCCTCATTCATTAATGTGACGTCAACGGCTCATTCAATTTCTCAAATCCGTCAAACAGCGCATCTCATCAGACATCTTAATCCCAGTTACAATTAAAATAACCACGTCATAATGTGTACATCGCACCGAGCGAGCGCCACGGTATATATAACGTGCATTATTTAGGACAAAGTGAAGTTAGTATCAGCATTTTGGGTCTATTTTACATTTCAAAAGCCCCCTCTGGAAGAATGGAGCACAAAAACGTAATTCAGAATGGTATAATGCAGATCGTAGACTGTGGGAATAATTTCAGGAAACGGGCTGTCACTTTTTTGCGGGGGCGTGGCGATGGTTCAGGCTAACTTGAACTTAAACTCTGCTTTCGACCAGGCTCAAACTTTTGGATCTGTTGTCATGGTGATTTGGAAAATCCAGGTACAGGGAATCGGAAAGTCCGGCTTAAGTCAGACTTACCCGAAAGTTATCCGGCTAACTCAGTTATCCAGGTACGGGGAACGGGGCCAGGTTAGCTTCAGGAGAGATCTCCAGCCATATCCTCTCCTTGTTGTAACTTTGATCTTCTCTGGTTAATAAACCCATTTATTAACTGGATCCACTGAGTAAGTTATTCCTACGTACTACGACTATGCTTGCACCTCATGGTACCAAAGCACCTCAAAGGCGCTAAAAACAAAATTACAAACATCACAAAACAAACTGGTCAGACTACTGCTTGACCTTACTCCTAGAACCCACCTCACCCCTGCCCACTTTGACAACCTAGGATGGCTTAGAGTAGACGACAGAGTACAGCAACTTGCAATGGGCCTGGTCTACAAGATACACTACACGACTAAGGTACCCATGTACATGTCAAAATACTTCCCAAAGGTCAGTGAATACCACGACCACAACACCAGAGGGAGCTCCACAAATCATGTTAAACCCAGATTCGACTCAAACAAGGGACTAAACACGTTTCGCAATTATGCCACATCAATGTGGCTCGCTGATAACAAACTATCATTACACATGGGCAAAACAGAGTCCATTCTCTTCGGTTCAAATAATAAACTCAGCAAGACCGACGGCTTCTCAGTTACAGTGGGTGACAATATTGTCACAAGGAAAGATGAAATTACCTACCTGGGTTCCATCCTAGAGGCAAATCTTTCCTGTGACAAAATGGCATCCAATGTAATAAAAAAAGTCAACCAATGAACTAGATTCTTGTACCGGATCTCCTCTCTGGTAAACAAGAATACCCTGAAGACTCTGGCAGGAGCACTCATTCAACTCATTCCCCCTTCTCTCTGAGTACCCGTCTCCTGGCGCTGACCAAGGTGATGGATGCCTCGGGGTCTTGGCCAAGCTTGTAGTGACTGCTCTACATGCACCTCCGAGGCCTTGGATCAGTTATTCACCGCCGTCTGTCCGTGGTCCTGTCAACTGATTAACAGATTAACAGTCAACGCGGTTTCATTGCTGGGTTAAGTACTTCTATTCTATTCACATAATACGCTTACTTCATATATCTACTCCATTCACATATATGCCTACCACTTGTATCTATTGCTATGTCCGCCTACTACAATCTCATGAGCTGTCTAACGCCTGTCCCGTCTCCCTGTCTTCCTATGACTTGCTGTCCTGGAGTGTTGACCGGAGTGTTGGACGTCCCGTGACGAAGGCCGGGAGATTGCGACCCCCTCTGCGTGCCCCCCTGTCTCCGGAGGTCTCGTAGTGGTGACCGGAGTGCCGGATGTCCCGCGATGATGTCGGGGAGTTCGCAACCCTCTCTGCGCCACCCCCTATCTCCCTGTCTCCGGCTGTCCCTGAGCAACGACCGGAGTGTTGAATGTCCCGTGACTAAGACGGGGAGGACGTGACCCTCTTTGCGCCGCCCCTGTGCCTCAAATAGATCCGCTATCAACTCTATCTTTAATCTTTCAAAATGTTCAGTTGCTATCGCTATTAGCTCTATCTTTAATTTTTCAAAATGTACAGTTGCTATTGCATGCACTCATCTGTGTTTCACCACACACATGAGTGCATGCTTACCAACTGTCCGTCTGCAACACTACTATCACCAACATCTAAGAAGGGAGATCCCCCCTTGAATGGCCCTTCTAAGGTTTCTCTCCTCCACACTGCCTGTGGAGCTTTTTTCCCTATTGTTAGGTTTTAGTGAGTTTTTCCTTACCTTCGCGTGGGGTATGTCTGGGAGTGCTTGCATTCTTTCATTTATTTGCATTCATCTAAAAAATGTTTGGACCCTATGGTGTTCTTGTTCTGTTCTTGACTTATTGTTATGTTGTCTTCTTGACTTGTTTAAAGAAGACCTGTACGGCCCATGGGGACATTAACGTGTGTTGTCGGGCCCTATAAATAAATTTGATTTGATTTAAGGGTACTACGACTATGCTTGCACCTCATGGTACCAAAGCACCTCAAAGGCGCTAAAAACAAGATTACAAACATCACAAAACAAGCTGGTCAGACTTCTACTTGACCTTACCCCTAGAACCCACCTCACCCCTGCCCACTTTGACAACCTAGGATGGCTTAGAGTAGACAACAGAGTACAGCAACTTGCAATGGGCCTGGTCTACAAGATACACTATACGACTAAGGTACCCATATACATGTCAAAATACTTCCCAAAAGTCAGTGAATACCACGACACAAGAGGAAGCTCAACAAATTATGTTAAACACAGATTCGGCTCAAACAAGGGACTAAACACGTTTCGCAATTATGCCACATCAATGTGGAATGCCCTACCCAAAGCTGTAAAGGAATGTGAATCCCTACCCACATTCAAAACCGCTCTTAAAGAGCACCTACGGGAGGCTGGCTGCAATTCTAAACTGGCCACCGTAAATGTCCAAACCCCCCCACCCCCTCCTAATAGACAGTCTCCTCCCCACCGCATGTATATATTCTCTCCCCGCCGTATGTATATTTCTCTCCCACCCACCCACCCCCTCCAAATGTACAGTCTCCTCCCCACCGTATGTATATTTCTCTCCCACCCACCCCCTCCTAATGTACAGTCCCCTCCCCATCATATTAGGGCTGCAACTAATGACTAATTTGGTAGTCGACTAATCTGCCAATAATTTTTTCGATTAGTCGACTAATCGAAAACCAATGTAAAAAAAAAAAAAAAAAAAAAAAAAAAAAATTTTTTTTTTTAATTACCTATCTTTGTGAAAGTGGCTTCTCAGCTCTGGTCCAGCTGAAGACAGAGCAGAGGAACAGATTGGACATTGAGCATGACCTCAGAGTTGCTTGTCTACCATCACCCCAGACTTTGAGACTCTTGTCAGGACCGAACAACAACATCATAACATGATGATCCCATAGCAAATTAAAATAATGACTCATGAAACATTTGAATTTGGATCTTTAAGCCACTTTAAATGAAAATGTATTTGAAGAACAATACAGCAATCACTCATAACAAGATAAATAAATTAAATAATACAAATTAAAGTGGAAGTGTACTTTAAATAACTTTTGTTTGCTGTGTGTGAGAGGAGTCCGTGTGTGTGTGTCTTACTCTGATCGCTGTGTGAGTGAGAGGAGTGTGTGTACTGTGTAATTTGTGTGTGTCTTACTCTGATCGCTGTGTGAGTGAGAGGTGTGTACTGTGTAATTTGTGTATGTGTGTGTGTCTTACTCTGATCGCTGTGTGTGAGTGAGAGGAGTGTGAATGTGTGTGTCTTACTCTGATCGCTGTGTGTGAGAGAGAGGAGTGTGAATGTGTGTGTGTCTTACTCTGATCGCTGTGTGTGAGTGAGAGGAGTGTGTATGTGTGTGTGTCTTACTCTGATCGCTGTGTGTGAGTGAGAGGAGTGTGTATGTGTGTGTCTTACTCTGATCGCTGTGTGTGAGTGAGAGGAGTGCGTGTGTAATGTATTGTGTGTCTAGTCTGATCATCATCTCCTGCAGGGGAACAATGTTTTCAATGTCCAAAATTTGCTATGGGATCATCATGTTATGATGTTGTCTGGAACCCTGAGAAGCCACTCTCACAAAGATAGGTAGTGCACAAAAAAAAAAAAAGAAAAAAAAAATTAAATCATTTCGACGCAACAATTTCTCATCGACGATTTTTTATAATCGACGTCGTCAATTATGTCGACTAATCGTTGCAGCCCTACATCATATGTATATACTCTGTCAGGATCTATGGGTAACAGTACTGTATATTTAAATATCGTACAACTATGTCAAAAATGTAACAGTACTAAATACCTGTATGTCATGTATGTCCCTATGCCATAAATGTCATGTATGTTGTGTATGTCATAAATGTCACTATGAATTGAAAATGGGGGACCCTGATGTAAACAAGACAAACGTCTTTCTCTGGTCTGCATCCCCTTAACAATTGTGTATTGAGCCGTACTGTATTGTACCCATTCTGCAATCTGTTAAATAAAGGAATGCAAGTGGCTGGCTCTGCGCTGACATCATACCTCATCAATGACCGCTCCTACGAAGTGTCATGGAGAGGGACCCTGTCGGCCCCCCGCCCCCTGCAGATGGGTGTCCCCCAGGGCTCAGTCCTTGGACCCCATCTCTTCTCCCTCTATACTAAATCTCTGGGTAACATTATCATGCCTCATGCCTTCTCGTATCATTGCTATGCCGATGATACTCAACTCTTCCTCTCCTTTCCTCCGTCAGATATCCGCGTCTCTGAGTGGATCTCGGCCTGTCTGTCCGACATCTCCGCCTGGATGACGACCAACCACCTCCCCCCTGACCGACCTTTCCATCAGTCAAGAATGTAGTTGTGGCCGCGTCCCCGACCGCCAAGAACCTTGGCGTTGTCTTTGACGACCAGTTGAACTTCTCCGCTCACATCGCAGCGACAATCAGAACCTGCAGATTCCTCCTGAGCAACGTCAGAAGGATCCGCCCCTTCCTGACAAAAGAAGCCGCCCAACTCCTCATCCAATCAAGTCATCTCCCGCCTCGACTACTGCAACGCACTGGTTGCTGGCCTTCCGATCACTGCCACCAAGCCTCTTCAACTCATTCAGAACGCAGCGGCCCGCCTGATCTCAAACCTACCGAAGTCAGCCCATGTCACCCCACTTCTTAGGGACCTGCACTGGCTCCCCATTGCCGCACGAATCTGCTTCAAGGCCCTCGACCTGGCATATCGTGCGGCGTAGGGAATGGCTCCCGCCTACCTCTGGTCAATGGTCTCTAACTACACACCCTCAAGACCCCTATGCTCTGCATCTTCTGGCCGCCTCAGACCTACTGCTATCCGAGCTCCGGGAGGGTCATCAAAGTGAAGCCGCCTATTCTCGGTCATTGCCCCACAATGGTGGAACGAACTTCCCACCAGTTAGGACAGCCAAAACCCGTCTTTCGCCGTCGACTAAAGACACACTTCTTCAGTCAATAAAAAATATCTAACCCTAACTAACCTTATTGTCATGCACTTGTCCTAATACTAAACTACACTGTAGCACTCAACACTTTGATGAACATTGTTACTCAGCTGATAGAGTTGTACCCTTCCTGCTGACTTGTCGTACAAAACTTGTAAGTCGCTTTGGATAAAAGCGTCAGCTAAATGACTAAATGTAAATGTAAATACGCGTGCCCTAATGATAAGGATAAGCACTCAATGAAGAAACCCAAACATGATGTCTATATGTGAGTGTGTGTGAGTGGGGGGGGGGGGGTTAGGATATGAATCTTACAGGATACTTACCTGTCTAGTGTAAGGGGTGTAGGGGTAGGGACTGGGAGTCGGATTCAAACACGGTTCAGGGTAAGGGGTGTGGGTACAGGAAGAAATATTGCTCCCGAGTTTCCTCAAAATTGGTTCAGAATCACATTCAAGAAATGAATTATATCCAGATCGAGGGGGGCCTAGTAGTAGAGACATGTTAGTATATTAGGAAGAGTGCATGATAGTAGAAGACAGGAAGAAGGTAAGTTTTTCTTTTTAAATGTATCTTTTTTATCTTTCATTTCAGTAAGACAATTTAATAGGAGCAGCTAAACATTTATATAGATGCTTTGGTCAGATGTCAATATTCAAAGCAGAAGGAGCAATCAAAATGTTTTTACTGAGTGTGGAGGTAAGGTAAGGTAAGGTAAGGTAAGGTACATTTTATTTGTATAGCGCTTTTCCAGATTAAAATCACAACGTGCTTTACAGGCAGTAAAAGGTTAATCAGAATAGAATAACTACACATGTTACATCACATACAAGATTGTAGAATACTTCAAAACTAAATTGATTAAAATACAATCACATACACAAATGTTACACCACATGCATGATCAATTAAAAGCCTGACTGTATAAAAAGGCTTTTAGACCTTGTTTAAAAGACTCCACACTAACAGCAGACCTGATTTCACAAGGTAGCTGATTCCATAGCTTGGGTGCTACGACTGAAAAAGCTCGGTCACCCTTGGTTTTTAGTTTGGTCCGGGGGACGACGAGCGCTCCTTGGTCGGAGGAGCGGAGAGCCCTATTGGGGCAGTAAGGGGTTATAAGCTCAGCAATGTAGCTTGGGGCTTCACCCTTTAAAGCCTTGTAGGTAGTGAGCACGATTTAAAAATCAATCCTGTATTTTACAGGTAGCCAATGTAGCGTGGCTAATACAGGGGTAATGTGTTCTCTGCGTTTGGTTCTGGTTAACAATCTGGCGGCCGCATTCTGAATGGTTTGGAGTTTAGCCAAACCAAGTGAGTGTGTGTCTTGTACATAATTGTTTTGACATGATCATTTGTCATATGCATGAGTTCATAGAATGCAGATTGCTATTTAAGAACATTTAAGAATTTCTTGTCGAGTTATTCCATTTCCCCACAGGTACACCGTGGGAATGTCTTATGCTAAAAGGTTGATAAACTACAAGTCTACATGGCTATTCAAAGACATGAAAAATATATTTTGCAGTAATTCATACAGATCTCCCACGGAGTAGGGATACTTGTTACTGTTCTAATAGTTAATGTTAAGATACTCAGTTCACCAAAACCCCAAGTAATACCCACCGTGTAAACACACAACACACAATAAGACGTTATGGTGATGTTAAAGACAATATTTAAATGAGACGCCTAAAAGGGAAATAGTGCAGAATTTCAACACTGGAATTGTCCGTCTTTGCCTGTTACGAGCTGGCTCAAGCTTGCAACAAGAAAGGGGAGACAGGCGCAATTTAAGAAATAACAAAAGAATTCATTTATATATTTACTAATTATCAGCCAATAATATGAATGAGTATCAGTGTGTAAGCAGTGTGTGGATGAGAGTGTATGTGCAGCATGAATGTTGTAAGTGTAAAACCAAAGGAGAACTATTAACCAAACAAAGTAACAAAAAGGTGGAGAGAGAGAGACAGACTACAGGAAGCCTCCCTCTATATCAGACGCGTCTATACTTTCCGTAGCCGCATTTCTGGCAGACGTTCTCTGATTGGCCAACGCCAGTTTCTACACTGGTTAGGCTTAGGCACTCTTCTAAGTTGGTTAAGGTTAGAGTTTGTCTTAGAGCGTGACGGCAAGTTCTTTCGACGGTTAAGCTTAGGCACTCTTTCGAAGTTGGTTAAGGTTAGAGTTTGTCGAACGCCAGGTAGTTTGCAGGCTGTTCGACGCGGAAATGGGCAAAGACACAGCTCGTCACGCTATTGGGCAAACATGTCAGTGGCCAATCAGAGAGCGTCAGTCAGTGCCAATCAGAGAACGTCTGCCAGAAATGCGGCTACGGAAAGTATAGACGCATATCAAACTGGGACACCGACCCAGGTGTGCCCCAATAAGCCTGATGACCCTCTCCCAGCTCTGCTCTGCCAGCTCCACCCACCAATCCTGTGAAACAGGGACACAGAGCAGAGCAAGCAAACAACCATGTGGGGGGAGGGTCTTCACAGCCATTATTTCAGATTATTATCAGGGGCGTGCACAGACTATTTGGGGGGCAGGGGCTCAAGCTACAAAAAGGGCACTTATTCCACCAGGACCCAGGGGCGAATTCACAAAGAATGGATTGAGTGGTGCTAATAGCACCCTTGACTGCGCACGATTAGCGTGCGCTATCTGCTCCGTCTTTGCGAGCTATTCACTAAAGATATTGCGCGGATGATATACTAGTGCAAACACGCCCATAGGTGTGCAATTAGTTCCTGATATCTGTCAGTGCAGTTGGCTCACGGAGCAGTTTGCACCTGGCAGCGCTGTTGGCAGATATCAGGAAGGGGGGAAAATAAACCAGAAATGAGGGAGGGAAGCTATTAAGACATAACAGTATTGTATTTAGTTTATTTCGTAATGTATAGAGCTTGCTTCATTTGTATTTTCATGACACATTGCATCCTTTGTTTTTTGTCACTATCTTTCGTCTTTTGTTTGTCATGTCATCCCCAAATAAATTATTTTGAGCAGACCTGTCCATGGTGCTGAATCTTTAGACCGAAGTTAGGCACTGTGCCAGTGAAAATATTTTCTAATTTAGGAATATTTTTGGAGTGATAAATGCAGTTGTATTTAATGTTTAGTTAAGAGAATAAAAACCGCATGATCATATACTCCAGAGGCTCATAATCGCATGAAATTGACCTGTGACCCATCCACTCCACAACCCACCCTTCTCTCAATCCCCATCCTCACCCCCTACTTTACTTACTCCCCTCTCTGCCCCCCCCCCCTTTCCCTTGTCATGTGTATTCGTTGTTGTCCTTAGTTGTAATTTGTTTGTCAATGTCTAGTCTGAGGCCATGGTTACACTGGGCTAAAACAGCAGAGTTCCCCCCCTCCGAGAGGGCAATGAAATGTCACTATTGTTCTTATTTTACTACACTTTTTATTTTATTTTGCACTGTAAATAGTTAAAATGTATAATAAATAATAAAGTTGTCCCCCAAAGAGGGGGGTGGATGGAGTGCCCTCAACAAATTTAATTTTTTTTTAAATAAATAAATAATCATATACTCCAGAATAAACTTTTCATTGACCGCGTTTCCAGTGTCTACTCCTCATGGACCTGACGAAACTTTATAAATTAAACGTTTATTCTGGAGCATATGAGTGTGCAGGTTCTATTCTCTTTATTGTGATTATTATTACCTAACCCAGCACCCAAAGGAGTGATGTGCGTAGGTTATTTTTCTTACTTTTCATTTAATATTTGGTCGTAGTAGGCCTAATGATGTAGGCCTATTTGTATTTTTAAGACAACTTTATTTTGTTGCAGAGACAGCAAAGCATATCATGTGAAATAATGTGTGATTGATTATGTTTTGCCTGACATGTCTGCCCTCATCTACTCGCACATGAGGCAGGTGGCTCCTGGTCGGGGTCTTAATGCAGATCCACATCCATGGTCAGACCGACTCTCATGGCAATGTTGTGTAGGATGACCAGGAAGTAACCACTACACCTCCCTATAGACCAGGAAGTAACCACTACACCTCCCTATAGACCAGGAAGTAACCACTACACCTCCCTATAGACCAGGAAGTAACCACTACACCTCCCTATAGACCAGGAAGTAACCACTACACCTCCCTATAGACCAGGAAGTAACCACTACACCTCCCTATAGACCAGGAAGTAACCACTACACCTCCCTATAGAATGTTGTGTAGGATGCAGCACACTACAATGATCTGGCATACTTTGGGGAGACTATATATAGCATTGCCCCACCGCTACCATCCAGGCATCTTTGATGATGTAATTGATGTTGATGTTGATAATGATGTAATGTATTGAATATTGTTGTATCGTTGTGTGTGCCGGACCCCAGGAAGAATAGCTTTTGTCAAGTGCAAAAGCTAATGGGGATCCTAAATAAACATAAACATCTAAACCGTCTTTTTAAGATGCCAAATGTGCGCTCGATCACATCGCGCGTTCTGACGTGAGCCCCCGATTGTACGCCGCTTCTCCAACGTTCTGACGTGAGCCCCGATTGTACGCCGCTTCTCCAACGTCGGTAGGATTACGCACGGTGTCATAACCCTTTCACTGCCGCACTACCAAACGGTTAACCCTTTCACTGCGACAATACAGAAGGTTAACCCTTTTACTGCCACACGACAGAGGGTTAACCCTTTCACTAATAATAATAATAATAATGACTTGGATTTATATAGCGCCCTTCATGACACCCAGAGCGGTTAACCGTCTGTAGTGTGATAGTAAACGGTTAACCTTCTGTAGTGTGGCAGTGAAAGGGATAAGCCATGGCTGGAGTTGGTAGCCACAGTCACTGATGATACAAAAAAGCACATACTTTTCCCCCACATTTGCAATGAATATTACAGCACAAAAGTTTTCTCAAAACCACTTTCTTACCCAGTAACCAGGGATTGTCAGCTGAGTGCCGTCAATAGCGCCCACAACATTGGGGAAGCCGACAACGCTAAAGAACTCCTGCTTTGTCTCCTCAATTTCGCGTCTGTCTTGGGGGAAATTTGATGTATCTTGCCACTCTGCCAAGAATGGCTGGCCTGGTACAACATCCCACATAGCCCTGCTGATGGATGGTTGTGATAGTCCAGAGGCACCTGCGATAGGTGTCTGGAAGGAGCCAGACGCAAGAACCTGCAGTGTTGACAGCAGTTTGACAATGCCAGGCATTGCATGGGATCTCTGGGTGGCTGGCTCAATATCATCCTTGATTTCATCGAGTAGATCAAGAATTGCTTGAGCTGGCAACCTGTGTCACTCTCCGGATTATTTCGTTCTCGGTTAAATCGCTTAAAAAGTTATATTCTCCTTCGAAATATTCGTTCACAAGCACGCCTGGCATTACGATCACTTCGCCTGGCAACAATTACTGCTGTCATGATCACGTGAGAGACGCTGGCAATGACGACCCTTTATAAATGCGCTTACCGTAGTTACCACCACATCTCTGAAGACGTAAATAGCGGCGCTTTAACTGCGCGTGGCAATTAGCGCCGATCTTTGTGAATTTGTGAGTGTTTTTGCAACGAGGCTTATTTGCATAGAAAGGGGAACATGTTCCGCCCATAATACCTCATTTAAATACCCGCAAATACCGCCGACGCACCGAGACGCAATGCTGATGGCAACGCAGTTACCACCGTATTTCACCCTCTGCGCAAGCTTTGTGAATAGCAAACTGTGTTTCAGAGCTATTTGCACAGGCATAGTGTCAGAAAAAGCCACGCAATCCCTTTGTGAATTCACCCCCCAGTGTTCATATTTGACAAAAAAAATAATTTTTGGATGCGTGCATCAGCCCCAGTCTCGTAGCAGCGGTGAAATAACTGCAAAGACAGACAATATAGGCCGATCTTCGTCCTCAGACATGACTTCGTTTTCTTTTGCAAAACAGAAAACAGATTTGTGGCTCATTCAGCTCTCGGGTTTGCTCTCAAATTGCGCAGCTCACGTCTTGGATTCTATTGACGTTGCATTGCAGTGAGAGGGGTTAGCGTCCCCAAATTAGCATCCCAGGTACATGAGCAGCTCATGTGAACTGACCCAGGGGGCCTACGGATCCGGGCTCAGGAAACACGTTGAACTTTCTGCTTTGTGGTAAATAAAACACATATTTCAACGTCGAAAATCATCTGTATTCCCCCTAAAGCAAAGCATTAGACCATGTAGTAGTGCGGTACAGCCTCTGGGGAAAGGTCTGATTGGTCATTCAATCAGGTTCTGGACCCGCCTTTTCAGCTCCTCCACCAATCTCCTCCCTGCTTCCTCCTGACTGGCCTGCCAATCTACAACACAAACAAACAATCAATCAAACAAATAAATAAATAGATGTCAATTTCCACTCTCATTACAAGATAATAAAAAAAGAGAGAATGTCTGCAGGTGTATAGCAAATTTGAGGGTGAAAACGGTGTGTGAGAGAAAGAGAGAGATAGAGAGAGACACATCACCACACAGGACATGGAGAGAGAGAGAGAGAGAGAGAGAGAGAGAGAGAGAGAGAGAGAGAGAGAGAGAGAGAGAGAGAGAGAGAGAGAGAGAGAGAGAGAGAGAGAGAGAGAGAGAGAGAGTGTGAGACCTACCTGTATACGAGCAGTAAAGAGGGGCAGAGAAGGTGGCTCTGGTGCCAAACCTATCGCCTGTATCTTCAAACACAGGTTTGTCCAGGTGTCTTTTCGCAAACCACATCTCCAGAACATTTTTCATGGACTGTTCTTTACTGGTGGACACTGCGAGAATGGACAGATGGAAGGATGGATTAACAGATCAATGCATAGATATTAGGGGTGTAACGGTACACAAAAACCACGGTACGGTACGTACCTCGGTTTTGAAGTCAAGGTTCGGTACGGGTTTTCGGTACAGTGGGGGAAAGTTTGGCTTTCCATGTTCCACTCAGGGGTGATGTAGTGTGCAGTAACTAATTGTACTTGTAGGGCTGTCAACAAATATTCTATATTGAAATTAATAATCGACTTGTAAAAGAATAAAACAAATAGTAATAATTATATTAGATTGTGAAAGAAACAGCCCCCGGTGGGCGGTCGTTAGTGGTTAACATACTGTTGTATTAGTTTGGTACACTACACCAGGGGTTCCCAAACTTTTCAGGCCGGGACCCAGAAAATAAGGCGTCAGAGAGCCGCGGCCCAATGCACATCGTCAGGCTTTTTTTTTTTTTTTTTTGCCAGGTGACCGATTTTTTTAGCCAAATATCACTTCAATCCTATTAAGTTAGTTCAAGTTAGTTATTCATTTATATGTGCTATTTATGAGAGGGCTAACTTGTTGCAAAATAATAATGGTAATAATAATAGCCTCATTAAAATACTATTGTTGCTTCGGTTGTTTTCAGCATTTTATGTTAATCTGTTATTTAGTTTGAAATGTTCATTGAAATAAGTAGATTTTTCGTTTTTGTTTATTTATTAAGTTAATATAAAACCATATAGTCACATTTTAGAATACAATAGAATATAATTTTAGAATACAACTAGAAACACTGTCCTGGCCTGCTTCTAAGTTTAGTGACCTGACATTTTTTTTATTTTTTTTTATTTTTTGGGAAATCATCTCGCGGCCCTCCCGTGGCTGCTCGCGGCCCACCTTTGGGTCGCGACCCCGACTTTGGGAACCACTGCACTACACAGCCGTTCGGTACGGTACAGTACACACTGAAACGGTTCGGTTCGGTACAGATACGTGTACCTTTACACGCCTAATAGATATGTTGTGGTAAATGTGGGGAAAACAGTACTTTTTCACATTTCCCCCCTGAATATATATTCCCCCGTCAGGTCAAATGTGAGAGGACAGTGCTCTGCGTGAGGATCGTGAACTCCCCCATGCATGTCCGTAAGCATGGAGAGTGCGCATTTAGTTGTAGGTGAATAATTGAAACAGATTATGATATCAACCACTAAAAAATATTGCAGCATTTCAGCAAGTGATCTCTCCAGTGAGGTTACGATTAGGGTTAAGGTAAGGGTTAGTTTAGTTTTACAAACAAACGTACGTAACAAGATGTGGAGAACTTAATCAGATTAGGACATAAACCATCAAGTATTAGAGCCTTATTATTATTAATAATAATAATACACTTTATTTGTATAACACCTTTCATACAGAAATTGCAGCTCAAAGTGCTTCACAGCAGTAAAAAAGACAGGCATAACATTTGCATAACATACTGTATAAAACATCATCTGGTCCCAGTAAAATGCAAAAGATGCATTGGTCAGAATTCATTCCCTTTTTTTTTTTTTTTTTTAAATATATTTTTATTTCATTTTTTGGAAGAAAAGGCAGGACATACAATGCACATACAATGCACATACAATGCACATAAAACATACATTTAAATTATTTGCCAATTACATGCATTGGCTTGCCCCTTGCCTCATTTAAAATAAAAAACTCCTACCCCCTAACCCCTGCACCAACCACCGTTGACAAAATAAATAAAATAATAATATTAATAATAATAATAATAATAATAATAATAATAATAATAATAATAATAATAATAATAATAATAATAATAATAATAATACTAATTCATTCCTATACTCTGTGGCATTAGATTGGAATAGGCTACCAGCAGACCTTAAGTTAATTAGCCCCTATTCCTCTTTTAAAGTCAAAGTCAAGAGCTGGATCAGGAGAAGCAGAACCTGGGTTAGCTAGGTTCCTCTCCATTTAGGGCTTTGTATGTAAGGAGAAGGACATTGAAGTAAATTCTTTTTTTTTATCTACTTTTTCTCCCCATTTTCTATTTTTCTCCCATCCCAATTTCGTATTATCCAATTCTACCCTCCCCTGTCTCGAACGTTGTTAGACTATGCCTCCCACTGGTCGGCTGCAATGTGAACGAAGCCTTGCATCACGTGTCCCCTCCGGTACACGAGGACGCAGCCGTCGCATCTTTTCACCTGCACAGCGCGTTCTCTCAGTGGCGAGGAGTAACGCGTGGGAGGCTCACGCTGCCCCCGATACTTCCTGATTCTGCTGTACAGGCGCACCAACCGACCTGTACGAGTCGCTGTCCACAATGTCCGATCCCCACCCACCGGCTTTCCCAATTCCCACCCTCTAACACTGCCAATTGTATTAGTATGAACGACCAGCCAAGCCGGAAGCAACGGCGAGAGCTGGGCTCGAACCCAGCATCTCCTGCGTTAGTGGCGAGCGCCTTGCCCACTGCGCCACTTAGCCGCCACATTGAAGTAAATTCTAAATGTTACAGGAAGCCAGTGTAAAGCAGCTAAGACTGGACTAATGTGCTCTATTTTTTTGGTTTCGGTTAGCAGTCGGGCAGCAGAGTTTTGGATGAAGCCTCTCTGTGGTTTTCTTAGGGAGACCTGTGAAAAGTACATTACAGTAGTCTAACCGGCTAGATATGAATGCAGGAATTAAGTTCTCAGCATGGTCGTACTTTTGCTATGTTTCTGAGATGAAAGAACAATGTTTTGGTCACTTTGTTAATATAAGAATTGAAGTTCAGTTCTGAATCTACAGTATGATAACCCCAAGACTTGTGACCTTAGATTTGATCCAAGGGGTTAATCCTCCCAGGTTCTTAATTATAGTTTATTTTCGTTTGTTTTGGGACCGATAATTAGAATTTCAGTTTTGTTCTCATTTAGCTTCAGGAAGTTTTTACTCATCCATTTATTTATTGCCAATAAGCAGTCGGTAATGGAGTTAATATCTGTATCATTTGGTTCAGCAGATATGTACAGTTGTGTATCATCCGTCCGCATAGCTGTGGAAACCTACATTATTGTTATGGTTTGTAACCGACCCCAATCGCACAACACAAGACAGGTATGAGGGTAAGCCAAGAAACGGGCATTTATTGAAACAGAAGGAAAAAACGGCACTGTCCCTTTAAGGGAGAAACACAAAATACTGGAATAACAAGAAGGGAAAGGTACAGTGCCTTTAAGAGGCGAGCTGGCTAAGGGGAAGGCAAGGGAAGTCAGGACCGGAGCAAGGGAAAGCTGGAAAACAGGGAGGAACTAGGAGGACCGGACGGGAGGACTAGGAGGAACTAGAGAGGGGAGAACTAGGGACAGAGGCCCGCGGAGGCGGGCTGGGGACAGGGAGGACTGGGAAAGCAGGTGGGAACATCAGGGCCGCTCTGCAGACTTCTCTCGGCAGATCTCCAAGGTGGGAAGACGGGGCCGAGAGGGAGAGAGGAGAGGGTTAGAGTACAAAGGGGGAAAACAGAGCAGGTGCAGGAGAGGTGACTAGTCCAAATACAAAGTTATCCAAGTAAAAACAATCTTCGTGTAAAATACACAATGAGCAAAGTTCCAAAAACAATCCAAGGTGAATACTATCTTCGGTGTGAACAAACACACAGTGGGAGATGTAAAGTCCAAAAATAATATCCCAGTGAAAACAAACAAAGGCACACGCTGGGTGAGTGACTGTCTGATTAAAAAGGTGGTAATCTTCAGTGTTATAGAAACACACGAAAACGGAATTGATCAAGACAGTCAATAAAAACTCACCCAGACGTAATGCGTAATGGTGCTGGAACAGCAGCGGGGCGAGAGCGTCGCCACCGGGGAGCCGGCTGTCCGAGCGGAGGTCAGAGTGGTGCGCCACTGCTTGGAGTGCGCGCCGGTACAGAGAACGCATCTGGAGTGCGTCAGCGCGGAGGAGCGTGCCAAGCTCGGAGGTCTGGAAGGTGCGCGTCTACTGGGAGTGCGCGCTGGTACGGAGAGCGTGCCAAGCTCGGAGGTCTGGATGATGCGCGTCTGCTGGGAGTGCGCGCTGGTACGGAGGAGCGTGCCAAGCTCGGAGGTCTGGATGATGCGCGCCTGCTGGGAGTGCGCGCTGGTACGGAGGAGCGTGCCAAGCTCGGAGGTCTGGATGATGCGCGTCTGCTGGGAGTGCGCGCTGGTACGGAGGAGCATGCCAAGCTCGGAGGTCTGGATGATGCGCGTCTGCTGGGAGTGCGCGCTGGTACGGAGGAGCGTGCCAAGCTCGGAGGTCTGGATGATGCGAGTCTGCTGGGAGTGCGCGCTGGTACGGAGGAGCGTGCCAAGCTCGGAGGTCTGGATGGTGTCTGGGCGTCTGCAGCGCGGAGGTCTGGATGTGCGTCAGGACGACTGCTGCGCGGAGGTCTGAAGTGGATCACTGGGATGCCTCCTGTGGAAGTCTAGGGAGCGCAGTCCAGTCTCTCCCTCAGGCAACGGCGACAGGAGGCGAAGGCTGGAGCACATCTTTACGCCGGAGATAAAAACAGCATAGACCGAACAGAGGAGCTCCCGAGGGAGTCTTGATGAAAGAGCATATGATACCGAATGTTACGGCATGTTACAACACGACCCCACGAGGAACAGAGTGGAAGAGCCAGGTATTTAAAGCCCACAGGGGAACTAATTAGAATGCACCACAGGTGCGAGAGGTAATTGATAATCGAACTAAAAGTGTGAGTTCGGCACCAGACCAATCAAACACATAATGACAGGTAGTACAGGTGTGGCCACTGAGAGAAAACGAGAGTAAAGAACGAGAGGGTGGGGGCTAGTGAGAGTGAGTGAGAAGGGAATTCCTAAACAGTAGGCTAAAAGGAAGGAAAGAGTAGGTGAGCAGCGGACAAAACCTCACAATTATGTTCTCTGATGATATCACCCAGTGGTAACATGTAAAGGGAAAAGAGTAAAGGACCTAGGCAACTCATTAACACATTATTGGCATCAAGAATCTCACATTTACCGACCTGGCGGGTTATGTGCATATATCCTGTGAAATAATCCCACATTTACAATAAATGGTAAATGGCTGCATTTATGTAGCGCTTTTATCCAAAATCGCTTTACAATTTGTTCCTCACATTTTACCCATTCACTCACACATTCACACACCGATGGCAGAGGCAACCATGCAAGGGGCCAATTAATAATAATAGCCGGGAGCTATTAGGGGTTAAGTGTCTTGCTCAAGGACACTTCAACATGCTGCCCAGGAGGAGCGGGAAACGAATCAGGAACCTCCGGATTACCAGACGACTGCTCTACCTCCTAAGCCACTGTCGCCCATAACATACTGTATATATATATATGCAGCCCTAATATATATTTTTTGATCTACTTTTTCTCCCCATTTTCTATTTTTCTCCCATCCCAATTTCGTATTATCCAATTCTACCCTCCCCTGTCTCGAACGTTGTTAGACCATGCCTCCCACTGGTCGGCTGCAATGTGGACCAAGCCTTGCATCACGTGTCCCCTCCGGTACACGAGGAGGCAGCTGTCGCATCTTTTCACCTGCACAGCGCGATCTCTCAGCGGCGAGGAGTAATTGTATTAGTATGAACGACCAGCCAAGCCGGAAGCAACGCCGAGAGCTGGGCTCGAACCCAGCATCTCCTGCGTTAGTGGCGAGCGCCTTGCCCACTGTGCCACTTAGCCGCCCCAGCCCTAATATATATATATACACACAATTACAATTGCGATATAATATAATAATATTAGGGCTCTAACTAACGATAATTTTGTTATCCGTCGATTATTTGATTGATTAGTCGATTCATCTAAACGATAAATTTACCAGAAAAAACAACAACAATTGATTCTATTTGCAATTGAATATTTCTAAATGTTTTACTAGTATCCTCAGGTCACACGGTCCCGTGAACACATCACTCCTGTCCTCCACTCTCTCCACTGGCTCCCAATCAAGGAACGCATAAACTTCAAAACACTACTCCTCACCTTCAAAGCCCTCCATAGCCTGCCCCGCCCCTAGCTGACTGACCTCCTTCTCCCTTACCGCCCCACCCGTTCCCTCCGGTCCTCCTCCACTGCTTCCCTCACTGTCCCGTCATCCAAACTTAAACGTTTTGGTGACCGGGCTTTTTCACGAGCTGCACCCAGACTTTGGAACACCCTCCCTCAGACTGTCCGAGACTCTCCCTCACTCTCCACCTTTAAATCCCGACTCAAAACCTACCTGTTCTCCCAAGCATACAACCTTCCCTACCCATAACCACCCTCCTCCAACCTACCACCTCCCCTTCCCCTTCCCTACTTTCTCTCCCTCTCCTGCCCCCCCCCCCCCTCGGTTTCCCTACTTCCCGACTGTTCCCCTACTGGACTCTGTATCTGTTACTTGTTACCCATGGTTGTATGTCCTGCGTCTTCATACTGTTGCTTATTCCCTGTGGTTCTTTGTTTCTCTGTTCATTTGTTTTGCTCATTGTCAGCGTCTTTTGGTTCCTGAAAAGCGCTTTATAAATCAAATGTATTATTTATTATTATTATTATTATTATTATTATTATTATTATTATTATTATTATTATTATTATTATTATTATTATTATTATTATTATTATTATTATTATTATGGGTAGTTGCCTCTTTGACACCACCTACTGAATACCCAGAGTAGGAGATGAGTGCCTACTGTACATGAGTAGGGTGAGTAACCTAAATTTTTATCTATTGACTCATTATAGCTACTTTATTATCTTGAAATAATATAACACCCGCCCGTTACTATGACATTGTTTATTGTTATTACATACATGTATGTAAAATGTATGTAAAAAAAACAGGGAAATAATTTTTCTTTTTAGCCTTAGATTTAAAAAACTACCAGCCAGAGAAATCTTTTACCGGCCAAAAATTATAAAGAGCTTTTTAGTATATCGCCATACTTTTTTATATGTATAGTGTGTTATCTCTCCACCCGACGCTATGGTAGTGCTTGTGTCAGCACAGGAGATACGATTGCAATACTTTTTTTTGGATATAGGCTATAAACATATTTAAATCAATATCTTCCTTTTGAATAAAATAGGCTCAGGACCCCCCCCCCTTTCCTCACTATAGCAGACCTCCCAAATGTCTACATGAGAAAAATTTAAGGAATGCTCGTTTACATTTACATTTTGTCATTTAGCTGATGCTTTTATCCAAAGCGACTTACAAGTTTTGTACGACAAGTCAGTAGGAAGGGTACAACTGTATCAGCTGAGTAACAATGTTCATCAAAGTGTTCAGACTTGAGTGCTATAGTGTTGAGTGTATGTTAGTATAGGAAGAGTGCATGACAGTAAGAGTTTTTTGAAGAAGGGTGTCTTCAGTTGACGGCAAAAGATTGGTGGGGTTTCGGCTGTCCTAATGTAAATGTGGATGTAAATGTGAGACTCACGTGTGGGCTCTCCGTGTAGCAGTGACAGGAGGCGTTGGCTGAGCCTGTTCTTGCTCTCCTTCTTACTGCTCTCTCCCTTGGTCTCCACGCAGTACCTGTTCACATAATATTTTATAGCCGTCGGTTAACCGTCTGTAGTGTGGTAGTGAAAGGGTAACCGTTTGTAGTGTGGTAGTGAAAGGGTTAACCGTCTGTAGTGTGGTAGTGAAAGTGTTACGGTTTGTATAGCGACCCCAATAGCACGACACAGACAGGTAATCAGAGTTAGCCAAAGCAGGGCATTATTTATTTAATACAAAAAAGCGGCACTCAGCCTTTAAGGGGGTAAAAACATAAAACGTCCATGAACACAAAAAAGGCGGCACTGTGCCTTTAACGGGCGAACAGGCTGGGAAAAAGTAACGGGGATCTTCTTCGTCCCTACAACCGAGTAGGGCTCTGCGGCTCAGCTCTGCCACGGAATCCTCCTCCTCCAGACCAGACGCTGCCCACGGGCAACGCAGTACACAGGGGGTCCGAGGGGAACGGGATGAGAACACGCCATCCTCCCGTGGAGTAATAGGGAGCGATGGCGAGCCTCACCCCAGGAACCAGGACCACGAAGAGGGAGTTGGGAAGTAGCCGGCTTGACGTCTGGAGTGGGAACACTGGAATCCTCCCGTAGAGTATTAGAGAGCGAAGGCGGTGTCCCACTCCAGGCAAACGGCGACAGGTGGTGATGGCTGGCACGTCGTCTCACGCCGGAGACGCGGCAGGTGATGGTAGCAACAAGAACGACCCGACAAGGAGTGGAGGGGAGTCTGCAATACAAGTACTCTCCCGAGCTGATCGCAAACTCCCAACAGGTGCGTGAAGGTGAAAAACGGCACGCCCCCTCGTTAGGCTGCGTGCAGGATTCCTCACAGAAAGGCAGGGGTGTAAAAAGTACCCAGAAATTATACTGAGTGAAAGTATGGGTACCGTCTCAAAATCTTACTCAAGTAAAAGTCAGAGTATCTGGCTAAAAACACACTTGAGTAAAAGTCACAAAGTTTCTACTTTGTATTTAAGTACTAAAAAGAAAAAGTTAAACTTTTTTTTATTCCGGGGGAATGAAATGTTGCGTTTCGTCCTCTTCATCAATCGTACTATCGTTTGTGGCCATCTTCTGTAGCTTGTCACTCTGACTGTCTATTCTTCTGATAGCAGGTGTTTAATCAAAGATCCCCGCTTTCTAGTCTTGAACAAGGACCAATCAGCATGGGTATGGGCGGGTTCATTTTCCATTGATGGGGATTTGATTGGCTGTTTTTAAATAAAGTGCGGCCGCAGGATTAATAACGTTAACGTTAGTTCGGCCAGAGAAACAAATATACTAATTAAAATAGTTGGACCTGCGAGATTTGTACTTTGTAGGTCTGCATTTTAAATGTAAGGAGTAAAAAGTATGTTTTTTTTCCCTCTGAAATGTAATTGAGTAAAAGTACAAGTATACAAACCTAATAATACTCGAGTAAAGTACAAATCCCCCAAAAACAGTACTTAAGTATTGTAACGAAGTACAATTATTCAAATACTTTACACCCCTGGTGAAAGGTTTAACCTTCTGTATTGTGGTTGTGAACGGGTTAACCCTTTGGTAGTGTGGTAGTGAAAGGGTTAACCCTTTGGTAGTGTGGTAGTGAAAGGGTTAACCCTTTGGTAGTGTGGTAGTGAAAGGGTTCAACTACGAATGTTATAATGCGGGGGATATACAGCTGCTAGGCACTCTGTAAAACAAGCCCCACTTAACGGCGCAGGCAGACCAGCCGCGACCTTCAGCAGGCGGACGGGGCGGCCGACCAGCGCTTCACTTTCGCTCCCATGTTAACACATTGAGTGCCACGCCCCTTCCGGGAAGTGACCACTTCCGTGCCGCCCATTAAACCCATGTAAACGTAGTTGTAGTTTGTAGAACTAAAACTATATTTTATAGTATCGCTATAGGTCTAATAACGCCGTCGAGTCTCATTGAGCTGCTTCTGGTCAACGTGCAAAAAACAGATTATTTTTTCATCCGTACATTTCCGTTTGATACCGTTTTGAATATGAACATAGTCCGGCCGCCTCTGAGCAATTCCAGGGAAAAGACACGAAAACAGCGTTTTTGTGTAATTCAATAAACATGTTGTAATTTTTCACCTGATTATCGGATCTTCCTGAAATCAACGCTAGATCATCACTATTATCCTTTGTGGTGCACGCATGCAATGTGGTTTAGACCGGCGCGCCCCCCCCCCCCCCCCCCCCCCCCCCTCCTGCATCCCAACGGCAGAACAGCCAGTAGAAATAAATATCAGATCAATGCAAGCTTTCATATATAGTGTCCTTACCTGGTCTCTGAAGTAATGCAAAAAAAAGAATCCAATAATCTCATCGCCATTCCAGTTATCCACAGCGATCGTCCCTCCGACGTTATTGGGCATTGCTCTTCAACGGGCGGGCGGGGTCAGTTGTCCAAGCCATCCCTATAAGCGTGTGTTTTGCCGGAGTGTTTAGGACCCGCCCCCACGCCGCAGCTCGGTATAGAAAATAAACGAACCCATTTCTAACCGGGTGCATTACTAGCCGAAGGCGTTAGAGGGCGGTATAATACCGTCTGCCAGCTTAGACACACTCAGAACAGTATGCACAAGGTGTCCCGCTGAATTATGAATGGATATAGATAATAAAAGAAATACCGTGACAGAAACGTAGATCTACGTTTCCGGCACTCAACGATCAGATGTCAGAACCGTAGATCTACATGAACGGCACTCAAAGTGTTAAGAAAATGCCAACATTTTGGGAAATTAGCTTATTTGCCATCTACCCTGGAGTTAGATAAGAAGATACATACCTTTTTCTTCTCTGTGCATGCAGTAGGAATAGGAAGACGTTGGGAACTAGGCTAATGGAGGAACCTACTTCCAGTGACTGACGCTAAGCTAGGCTAACGGTGCGTGTCTTCCTACTCCTACTTCATGCACAGAGAAGAAAAAGGGTATGTATCTTCTTGTCTAACTCCAGGGTAGATGACAAATAAGCTAATTTCCCAAAATGTTGGAGTTTTCCTTTAACGGACGTAGCTGTGCCCACTGGCCGCAAGCGGGCACGCGAGGCGGAAGCAATCGTTTTCGCTTTGGTTGGATTCGAGGCGCGCGCAGAGGTGTGCGCCACGTGCATTTTCACTGAAATACACTCAATATCTGCATTATTACCACACATATAGATGTTGTTCAACCAGCTAATGTGTCTGTATCTTTCCCAAATACAAATAAACCATATTACTATACTTTTTCAGGAGTACAGTCACACTGATCATCATTCTAATTCTAATTAATTATATAATAACTGGTTATACATGGAAAATGGACAATAGAACACTGGAACTGGAAATCTTTAAAAAATATTCAAACGGGGACTGACTTCGCATATAGACTAGGCATGTACAGCTGTTCCAATGTAAATGTGCCTTCCTCCGTGCACACTTTCGCCCGCTCTGAAGTCGGCTGTGTGCCAGGCCGCCGCGCTCGCGATCTCGCATGGAACCCGCGTGTGACTTCGTGCGCGGCTGGTCTGCCTGCACCGTTACAAGTCACTCATCGACACAGAACATGGTATATAATGTATAACAGCAGATGAGTTGCACGTTTGCTGCTCATTAGAAGAGACTCCATTCACTCACAGCATTTCGCCAAAAGACAAACTCAATAAAATTGCTTACAATACTGTCATGTATTTATTTATGTGTATATCTATATGGAAAAATAACGTAGGCAGACAGTGTTATTAGTGTGTCGTTGCTAATAAACTATAGATTTATAATATATATTATTAAATATAGCCTACATGAAATGAATGGGGTGTGCTGAGAGCAGAATGTAGATGTGTCCATTATATTCCACTATAGCTATATCCGCGCAAATTTAGTTATTATTTATTTATTTATTCACTGTCATTTGCAGTGTTTGTGTAGTGCTTTTATTTATTTTCGGACATCAAAATTACTATAAATGTAAAACGAAATTTTTTATGATACAAATATTGTTGTATTTATTATTATTATAATTATTTAAATCCGAGGATGTCTGTAGAATCGACGTGAACGCAATCACCAACGATTTCTTCCAAATGAAGCAGTTAGGAACACGGGGCACACCAATCTGTCCAACTTACGCCTGCCTTTCCGCACTCGTAAATCCTGCTCTTAGCTACATGCGAATCCCCGAGAAGGAACCGTTTCGAGAATGACTAAATCTACCCGAAAAGCTCATAAGTGGAGTTACGATTAAATTTGCTCATAACTTTTCTCGTAAGTCTGTTCGTGAATGAGGACCATTGGGTCTCATTCCCGAACGGATTTACGACAAAATATTTCCTCTCAGGCTGATTTGCGACATATTAGGGCTGAAAGAGAGATTCCACAAACTTCCCTGAGATTGGATTGGGCCGTGGCTGAGAGCAGAATTTAAGAGTGATGAGGAGCACACTTATGATTGATTGATTGTTTGAAAATTTGATTAACTTGACAGACTGTGTTCTCCATGTTCTTAATGGCTTTATTTTGGAGGAATCATAGTGATTCCTTCATGTCAACCCTACAGGCCTCCTTGGAATTAATTACTTAACACTTTGATTGCCTAAGGCTAAATTCATGATATACCATCCGTTGCCATCTCTATTTGTCTATGGAGAAGTTCCCCTTCTTTGCAGGGCTATAACTTTTTAAATTCTATTGCTAGATTGCCATTATTAGGGCCCATTCAAGGTCCTATATGTATTGTTCATTGTGTAGCAACGTTAAACTTTTTCATTCACATATTCATAGTAAAATATGGTCTAAAGTATAAGTATGTTTTCATCTCTTTCTGCAGCTTTCTCCAGAACGTGATTTATAGCCCCAAATGCATTATATTGATGATGAAATACAGTTTGGTAGGAATCTGTGCGAGATAAAAAATTTCAATTGGACGTACTTCTATAAGTTTCTACGTATCATCTGATGATGACCGGATGGGCGGGGGATCGTTTATAATTCCGTGGGCAGCGTTATATCATTAATCTAGTGTGGGTGATATGATCATCAGAGCAGTTTATATCGAACACGTTCAAAAATAACGCTGAATCTTACCGTATCTTCCTCGCGCCGTTGGACGATGAGCGTGGAACTGAAATATTCCTATTATGGGATGTAGAAATACGCGATCTATTTCCAGGTTGTATAATAGTATATACGTCCAAATCATGTTGTTTATCGAGTTATTGGCAACGGATCGCTATGTATTGTGTCGAGATCGAGTCCCGGGACCTATAGAGAGTGCCCGGAAGTAATATGGACGATCAGCACTTCATCCACATGACTTCCTGTTTGGCGCTTCTGCCGATCGGCCACCAGATGGCGCTCTTGAACCGCTAGAGGGTTGAGAGGAGGCCAGCACTGTGTCTCAGGGCTGCGGAGGAAAAATATGATTTCGATCACAGATTTTTGAAATATTGATTTTTAGTTTGACGAGTTAGAGCGTCCTCGGCAACTTTAGCATGGCTAGGAAAGACGCCTAAACACGTTTTCGGCACTTAAAGTGTTAAATCATAATTAAAATAAATATGACAATATTTGTACGATAAGAAATTACGCGGATGTCGGAAAATAATATGGATGCATCTGATCACAGGGCAGCTGGATTAACCATATCTGAACAAGCTATTTTGGACAAATGTATAATTACTTTAATTACTCAGATATTCAAACACAATTATGCAATTATTGTGAAATGATTGAAAATAATAATTATTTAATGCCTTCTGTGTAATTTGTATTTCTTATTTGTTACATATCTGTTTTATTGATTAATTATGCATTTGAAAGAATGCAGGTTATAGCCAACATGCAATATATCCCATGATTGGTAATGGGACAGACATTTGTTTGATATAGCTATAACTTGCATTCCTTCAAATATATCATTAATCAATTAAACAGATATTGAAATACACTATGTAGCCTACTACACCAACACTGCAAATGACAGTGGATAAATAAATAAATAAGAACTAAAGCTAATCGAGTGGAAATAGACTGCATTAATATTCCATAAGTCTTGTGTGCGCCAGTATAGCCTACGTGTCTAATGAATGAACAGTAGGCTTATATTATTCTAATTACTTGTTTCATTAGGATTTAGTAGATACTATATATATGCTCTGCCCTATACGTACAGTAGGTACAGTACACATATTAAGGCCGCCAGCGTCGGGCAGTGGACTGGTGGACTGTACTATGCAGCGCAGTATCTGCGATCTCCTAATAAAAACAAGTCATTTTTGTGATGTAGTTCACTTACAGTAGCTGGGGGTTAGACAGGTTATACAGGTTGGCTAATCTGGTTAGACATCTACCTCACAGTGATAAATGGCCTTGATGGCCTGTTTTGTACTGTTCATTACTTCCTAAACAATGTTGAGAGCAGCACTAGAACAGGAAGAGAGATACGACTCACCCAGAGAATGTGAGCGTGGCTGAGCTCCTGTACTCCGTGTGGACGGAACAGGACAGCTTTAGCCCCGCCTCCTCCAGGACAGTCTTCAGTGTCTCCATGCTGGAGGACCGGACCAGACCACCGCAGTAGCCAATGAGAGGAGCGATGCAGGACAGCGCTTGATGGCCAGCGGACTGGCGAGCCGAAGCCTCGCAAGAATCTAGGAAGAGTATAGATGTACATAAGGGTATAGACCAACACATGGGCATAGTTTAAAAAAAAAAAATTATCGGCGGCTGGGTGGCGCAGCGGAATAAGCGCTCGTCACCAACGCAAGAGACACTGGTATCAAATCCGGCTGTCAGCGTTGCCTCCGGCTCGGCCGGCCGTCATACTGGCTCGATTGGCAGAGTCAGCGGGAGGGAAGCCGGTGGGTGGGTCCGGGTCGTTGTTAACAGCGACTCCTACAGTTCGGTCGGGGCGCCTGCACAGCGAGGGAAGGATCTGGTAGTGTGACCTTCCACACGTTACACTCTCCCAGTGAGAGTCCGCGCTGCCAGGTTAAAAGAAGCGGTGGGCTGGCTACACATGTGTCGGAGGAAGCATGTGATAGTCTCCGCCCTCCCAGACCGACGGTAGGGGGTAGAGTGCGCAACGACCAGGAAGGGGATTGGGAATTGGCATAACGACTAACATTGGGAGGGGAGAAAAAAACGGAAAAAGAAGGGGGAAAAAGATAATGTAAAAAAAAGATATTTTAATTTCTTTTTATACACAAACACAATACAGTAACAATAACAAGACCTCACAATACCACAATAATAACAACAACAATGACATTAGCAATAACAAAACTAATAAACACAGAACATAACATAAAAAATCAACTTATACTACTATTACAGACACCACAAAAGACAATTCCTCCCCCAAAGCTACACCCTTGGACCCACACACACACAGACACACAGACACACACACACACACACACACAGACACACACACACAGACACACACACACACACACACACACACACACACACACACACACACACACACACACACACACACACACAATCTCATGATGGCGGGTGACAAAACAAGAAAGACAGACGGCTAGACCAAGAGACAAGACTGACTGCCGGACACACAGACGTCTTCACAGCATCCCAACCTTTGGCAGCAGTGTAAGTGAAGACACAGGTGATGTCGGTGAGAGAGCAGGAGAACTTCAGTGGCTCCGCCGCCTCCAGAACCTCCTTAGGAAGAGGGAAGGAACGCTTGGAGAAGAACTGGATCACCTTTTCCTTGGCTTTACTCTCATCTACAGAGTAGGGGTGAAGGGGGGGGGGGGGGGGGTGTTAGCAGAAGAGGAAGGTTAGTAAGAGGAGGGAGGACAAGTACTACTACCTATCAGATAAGATAAGATATTCCTTTATTGATCCCCTTGGGGGAAATTCAGGCATCATAGCAGCATGGGGGAGGGGGAGGGGAGGTACAGCCAGGTAGTAAAAACCAGCAGTGTAAACAATATACAATATAATCAATATAATTGCGAGAGCCTCTCTCTCCTCCTACTTCCACGCCCTTATATGGGCAGCTTCCGACCCCAGCATTCCCACGCTGTCACCTGCCTGCAATCAGCACAGCTGAGTCATCCGGTCATCACCAACCCTGATTACAACCCTACGGATCCTGCTCCTGATCGTCTCAGTGTTAAGGCGCTCCCATAGTCGAGCGGACCGTACACGGAGCCGACACGCGCGGACTCAAAGCGGACCCAAAGCGGACTCAAAGCAGACTCAAAGCGGACTCAAAGCAGACCCAAAGCGGACTCCAAGTGCGAAGCTCCAATTTTCTAATGCGCGGACGTCCGCGCCGCTCACTTGGTGTCACACAAAACGCTGCTCGGCGTTTTGGTTGACATCGACCTGCATTTAATGTGACGGCGATCTGCATTTCACTCTGACCACTCGCTTTTTCACTCGCAAAAGAGAATGGCTTTTCTAAATGAAGTGTGTAAAACTGTGTGTAATATTGGAAACGGAGATAACATACTCTTTATTTTGACATCGGATGACGACGACATGACAGAAGTTGAACAGCGTGGGAAAGATTTTGTAAACTGGCGCGAGACATGTAGGAAATTGGTCTGCGGAGGTCCGCTTGACTATGAAAGCGCAAAGAGTCCACACGGACCTCGCAGAGTCCAGTCCGCGTACAGTCCGCTCGACCATGGGAGCACCTATCCTATCAACCTAGGTACGAGGACGTACCCCACCTTGCTGCTCTGTCTTGTTGCCTGCCTTGTCCTAACCTCTGTTCTCCCTGTGCCCAGGACCATCACTCTTGGCCTACGCTGTCTCCTGACGCACCGTTCCTGGGAACCTCAAGCAAGTGCCCCTGCTCGTCCAAAGTTGCACATTCTTGTATATTCTCTGTTGCCTTGTCTGCTTGGTACGCGAAGGAATTAAAACCAACCTAAAACGCTCCATTCTCTCTCTCCCTGTGTTCTGCTATTGGGCTCAGCCACCGCTGCCGTAACAATTAACTAACTAACTGAAGTATACAGTATTCACATAAGGTGCAGTATGCATAAAGTAGTGTTATTGTCCTCTTTAGGTTCCTAGTAGTTGTAGTTGGATGTCTGGCAGCAGTCCCTGCCCACTGGTGTGGAGCCTGATGGCCACTGGTATGAAGGACTGGCCGAGGCGGTTAGTTGAGTGTCGGGGGGGGGTATGAGTCTGTGACTGAACGTGCTTCTCATCTTGACTAGCTCGTTGCAATTTTATCATGCTTACTACTACCTATCATGCTAATGTAAATGTAATATGTCTATACTACTATGCACTCAGAGTGTAACAAGTTTGACACTATCTGACGAACAATTTCACTGACCCTTAGCTGCCAGAGTTGTAACCCTCCTGCTGACTTGTTGTTCACAATTTGTAAGTCGCTTTGGATAAAAGCATCAGCTAAAGTACTAAATGTAAAATGTAAATGTACTTATAATAGCACAAGTAAAACATGTAGTGGAGTTGAACAAAGACAGACATTCAGGCAAACTATGACACACCCAAAGAAATGCATATTATTTTGCACAAATAATGTGAATAGAACGGGTCTTTCATAGTGTATCATGTACATTTCCCGAACTCGGTAATGCCTTTGCAAACAAACATACACTGGTATTTGTTCATTTTTAAGGCCCTTATTGGTAAGCTACCTCCTTATACTACATTATTGGAATGGAAGTTTGGTACCTATGGAACCCGTTTTAGTGACTGGCTGGTAATTAAGGTCCCGAGTTTGCTCGGAACAGGGTAAATCTGCATTTTGCTATGATGCCCCTCTAGCTCATGGAATGAACTCCAACAGAGTCAAAAACCTTGATCTCCAACCTTTGTCAATCAAGTTGTACATGTTTTAATTTATTGTTATCCTTACTCGTCTAATTGTTATGATTTTATATGCCTTTTTTTTTGCTTAACTCTGTATGTTTTGCTTAACTCTGTATGTTTTGTTTAACTCTGTATGTTTTGCTTAACTCTGTATGTTTTGTTTAACTCTGTATGTTTTGTATGTTCGAGTTCAAAGAAAGGTTTGAAATGAAAAAATTCAATCCAGTCTCATGCGCCTGTGAGATTTCCCACACAATTTCCCAACACACTAAAAGGCATTCAGGAACGTGGGAATTTGAATGGGAATTGCCATTCCATTCAGTTATACTGTACAGTAACTGTAATCCAGAACTATTTTATTGCACTGTAAAGAAACTGTTATTTTATAGTATGTCTGCACTTTATGTGCTCATTTCATCATTCATGTCTTTTATATTCTACTAAAACTGAATCAAACCATAAACAAGGTGGCCTGTTGGGATGTTAGATCCTAATGTGAAAAACTGTGATTTTATATGTCTGCTCATTTTACCCTTGCTATTATTTTACTTATTTTTACCTTTATCTTTACGCCCCACTATCCGCTGGGTGCATACTATAACCTTTATCATGTATCATGCGCACTTACCCCCCACAGTCAGATCATCTGGGAGAGTGGAGGCTATCACGTGCTTCCTCCGACACACGTCCAGCCAATCAACCGCTTCTTTTCACCTGGCAGCGCGGATCCTCCCTGAGAGGGCGTAGCGTGTGGAAGGATCACACTATCCCACTCAGGTCCTATCCGCGCTTAGCCGGCCCGGACCCATCCCGCCAGCTTCTCCCACCCTCTAATACAGCCAATTGTATTAGTGTGAACGGCCAGCCAAGCTGTTGACAACCCCGGAGCTGTGAGCTGGATTCGAACAGGCGAATCCAGCTCACAGCTCCGGGGTTGGTGACGAACGCAATCTCCGCTACGCCACCTAACCGCCTCTTTATCATGTTTTGTAACAGATTACAGAAATTCGAGAAGCCTATTGGAACGCGAGGTTCCGATATGATTTGATTAATATCTGCATTAATAAGATCTAAAATCTGCATTATTTTATCCCACTTTATGCTTTTCTCCTGCTGCTTGTTTTACACAGATTTTATGTCTTATTTCTTACCAATGTAAAGCACTTTGAACTGCAATCCCCTGTATGAAAGGTGCTATACAAATAAAGTTATTATTATTATTATTAATATACTGTACCGGGTTGGCAGAACTGGCCCGCCAGGCCCAGGGTGAGGTAGGCGCTCCGGGTCGCCTCCTTCTTGGAACCGAACAGCTTGTCGTTCCGGAGGGTGAAGCGCTCAAAGGACACGCGCACGGTGCACTCGTACTGCTGCTCCGAGCCTACGCACTCACACAGCACACTCTGAGGCCGCAGGCCCAGGCGGGCGAGACACCGTCTGACCTCTGGGGGGCGAGAGAGAGAGAGAGGAGGGAGGGAGGGAGGGAGAGGGAGAGAGAGAGAGAGAGAGAGAGGAGGGAGGGGGAGAGAGAGAGAGAGAGAGAGAGAGAGAGAGAGAGAGAGGGAGGGGGAGAGAGAGAGAGTGAGAGAGTGAGAGAGTGAGAGAGAGAGAGAGAGAGAGAGGGAGAGGGAGAGGGAGAGGGAGGGAGGGAGGGAGAGTGGAGGGAGGGAGAGAGAGAGAGAGAGAGAGAGAGAGAGAGTGGAGGGAGGGAGAGAGAGAGTGGAGGGAGGGAGGGAGTGGAGGGAGGGAGAGAGTGGAGGGAGGGAGGGAGGGAGAGAGTGGAGGGAGGGAGGGAGAGAGTGGAGGGAGGGAGGGAGGGAGAGCGAGAGAGAGAGAGGAGGGAGGGAGAGAGAGAGAGAGGGAGAGAGTGGAGGGAGGGAGAGAGAGAGAGAGAGAGAGAGAGGAGGGAGAGAGTGGAGGGAGGGAGAGAGTGGAGGGAGGGAGGGAGGGAGGGAGGGAGGGAGGGAGACATCGCCACACATGACATGCAACAATACAGCAGGTTAACCCTTTCACTGCCACACTGCCAAAGGGTTAACCCTTTCACAACCACACTACAGCAGGTTAACGCTTTCACTACCACACTACACTAGTGTGGTAGTGAAAGGGTTAACCTTCTGTAGTGGGTTAGTGAAAGGGTTAATGATCACTGACACTCTATCGATCGACGCCTGAGGGTGAGTCATAGTCATCATAGTCACCCTCGATCAGTCCATCATCAGATTGCACCTCGGCACATCTCTTGGAGGGGGGTGGTGCGGAGTCCTCGCGTGCTGAATCCATGGTAACAGCATGGCTGACTGATGGAACAGAACTGACCTCAGTCACCTGACCTGGGGCTGAAGGGTGAGGTGATTGTAAAAAAAGAATTATAATAATAGTTATACGTTGCAGACGGAAGGAAAAGTGAGTCTAACTTTCCTAATAATAACAATAAACTTTATTTGTATAGCACCTTTCATACAGAAACTGCAGTGCAAAGTGCTTCACAACAGAAAAAAGACAGGCATAAAATGAGCGCATAAAATGAGCACATAATAATAATAATAATAATAATAATAATAATAATAATAATAATAATAATAATAATAATAATAGATCAAATTTCTATAGCGCCTTTCATAGAGAGAGTTCCAGATAAAGTGCAGACATATAAATCACAGTTTTTCACATTAGAATCTAACATCCCGACAGGCCACCTTGTTTATGGTTTGATTCAGTTTTAAATAGACAATAATAAAAATAGTAAGATAGAATAGACAGAGTAAAATAGTGAAATTTTTTTTTTTACAGTGCAATAAAAAAATAATAAACCACCACCGACCTGTTCCAGTGCCCAGGGTGTGTCTCTCTGTGACTGAGTACTCTGGCGTGGCTCCTCCCCCCTCATGCCTGGCTAGCAGCTCTTGTAGTTTGCCTTTGAAGTTCTTCTCACCTTCAATACACAACAACACTTAACATTGAACGAGCGCAATATTTGTGATAAGCTGCGACCAGTTTGGCTGCGGGAAATCCCTCATTTCGATCACTTCTTGCCGCCTGAATAATGTGCTTTACCCTGAGCATCGTCTTTATGCAGTTATCTAGTGGCAAAGACCAGTGTTGTAGATAAGGGGTTCCCAAACTTTTCAGGCCGGGGCCCAGAAAATAAGGCGTCAGAGAGCCGCGGCCCAATGCACATTGTCAGGTTTTTTTTTTTTTTCTTTTTTTGCCAGGCGACCGATTTTTTAAGCCAAATATCACTTCAATCCTATTAAGTTAGTTCAAGTTAGTTATTCATTTATATGTGCTATTTATGAGAGGGCTAACTTGTTGCAAAATAATAATGATAATAATAATAGCCTCATTAAAATACTATTGTTGCTTCGGTTGTTTTCAGCGTTTTATGTGCATAATCTGTTATTTAGTTTGAAATGTTCGTTGAAATAAATAGATTTTTCGTTTTTGTTTATTTATTAAGTTAATATAAAACCATATAGTCACATTTTAGAATACAATAGAATAGAATTTTTGAATACAACTAGAAACACTGTCCTGGCCTGCTTCTAAGTTCAGTGGCCTGACAAAAAAAATTAAATAAAAAAATAAAAAAAATTAAAAAATTAAAAATTTTTTTTTTTTTTTTTTTTTTTTTTTTTTAAATCATCTCGCGGCCCATCCGTGGCTGCTCGCGGCCCACCTTTGGGTCGCGACCCCGACTTTGGGAACCACTGTTGTAGATAAGTGTACAAAGCGATGTGTCAGGTATGTTGGTACATTTTGACCTGTAGCGCCACCATGTGGCCAACTGATAATATCCGTCATTACGGCACATGTCTCTATCGTGTGATTTTGGCAAATAGTGGCAGAGTGGTGCAAGAATAACACAAAACTTTGCGCTCCTCTTCCCCATCAGGGAGGAAACGTGTGTTTAAAGCTGCAGTAGGTGACTTCCCACTTCCCCATCAGGGAGGAAACGTGTGTTTAAAGCTGCAGTAGGTGACTTCCCACTTCCCCATCAGGGAGGAAACGTGTGTTTAAAGCTGCAGTAGGTGACTTCCCTCTTCCCCATCAGGGAGGAAACGTGTGTTTAAAGCTGCAGTAGGTGACTTCCCTCTTCCCCATCAGGGAGGAAACGTGTGTTTAAAGCTGCAGTAGGTGACTTCCCACTTCCCCATCAGGGAGGAAACGTGTGTTTAAAGCTGCAGTAGGTGACTTCCCTCTTCCCCATCAGGGAGGAAACGTGTGTTTAAAGCTGCAGTAGGTGACTTCCCTCTTCCCCATCAGGGAGGAAACGTGTGTTTAAAGCTGCAGTAGGTGACTTCCCTCTTCCCCATCAGGGAGGAAACGTGTGTTTAAAGCTGCAGTAGGTGACTTCCCTCTTCCCCATCAGGGAGGAAACGTGTGTTTAAAGCTGCAGTAGGTGACTTCGGAGAAATTAGCAAGAGTTTAAAGCTGCCGGTGGCTCTGGGAGTCTGTGGGAAACCTTTGCTGCGCGTACATGGGCTTGAAAAGTGATGCAGAGCTTGCTCTAGTATTTCCGCTGGGCAGGTAAAATGGCTGCTTTTTTAAATGGCTGCTTTTTTATATAGCTCTTTTATCGAAAGCGCTTTACAATTTGTTACTCACATTTTACCCATTCACTCACACATTCACACACCGACGGCGGAGGAAACCGTGCAAGGTGCCAACCTGCTCATCGGGAGCAATTAGGGGTTAAGTATCTTGCTCAAGGACACATCGACACGCTGCCCGGGAGGAGTGGGAATCGAACCGGGAACCTCCGGATTACCAGACGACTGCTCTGTCGCCCTCACTCTTGCTAATTCCTCAGAAGTTCGAAGTTCGTCGACCGGTGAGATATCTGTTGTAATGCATCGGTACACCAATATCTATCATCGTGACGAATTGCATGTCTCCAACATGTGCTGTGTGATGTTGGTAAACTAAATGTTTCGACATTTTCGGTGACGGACCAACTGATAAGACCAGCGGACCGACTTACACTAGATTACTTGGTTGCAGCTGACAACTCTGAAACGAGAACTGCTTTATAAAAATGAACAACACAAGCAGTTGTAAAGGCATGGGGCCAGGGAGTGTGGAACATCTGTGTAACAATGCGACCTCACAGCGATTCAATTCGATTACGATTCTTCAGGCATCATGCATCATGAAATCTCTTCATTTGACCACGATTTGATTCGATTCGATGAATTTTCATCATCAGAATCAGTTAATTCCCCAAAAAAAGTTGAATACACAAATGTGGCTGGGGGAACTGATTCACTCAGCATGAATGGACTATAGGTCAATAAAAACAATACACATTTCTTTAAATAAACATAAAAAAAATAATAAATAAAATAAATTTATTTTTTATTTTCGATTAATTTTGATTATAATCGATTCTAACATTTTCAAATCGATGCAGTTGAATCGTCACATTATAATCGATGCATCGTTACACCCCTAGTGGGAATGAGATGTTCTGACCTGCCAGGCTGGTGCTGCTGCCTCCCAGCAGGCCTCCTAGACGCCTCAGGGCCTCTTTAGCTGCCAGCTGCTCCGCCGGCTGCTTCTTCACGGCCCCTTCTGAGAGGAAGACACAGCCGTGGTGTTACACTATAATATCATGGTAGGCTACTGCATGTTATACAATGGCATGCACATTTCTCGATTCTGATTGGCTGAAACAGTCAAGTTACACGTGGTTATTTGTCATAACCCCACGCTCTTGGTCCCAGGACCCGCCCACAACTATTACTACTAGAGTTTTTAGAAATGCAAGCAAGATGGCGGACAGTAAACGTTACGAATGGATATGTTGATAGGGTCATAAAGACTACATCCAAAACGATTCTGTCACGGCGAATGTGTTAGTTTCTTACACAATGTTGGATTATGTAATTAGTGGGTCATGAGTCATTGTGGAACAAAATAAAAATCGCGCAAATTGATTGATTGATTAACTGGTTAAGCTTGGCGACTCTTTCGAAGTCGCTCTCTTTCGAAGTTGGTTAAGGTTAGAGTTTGTCTTTAGAGCAGGGCGATAGACCACCAGCCCTGATTCCAAACTCTAACCATAATCAACTTCGAAAGAGAGCGACTTCGAAAGAGTAGCCAAGCTTAACCAATTCAATAATCCACGCTCACTTAAAACAGCGCACCTCCCAGCTGCTTCTATAGAAAGTAGGTTTAAAAAATATATATATTCCCTCCTATAGGGCAAAGAAAACTTATTTTTTCCCCCTATAGGGCAAAGAATCTTTTTGTTTTGTTTTACCTACTTTCTATAGAAGCATCTAAGAATGAAGTTCTATAGAAAGTAGATTAAAAAAAAAGTTGGATGTGTTAGTTTGTTGGATGTCTTAGTTGAAAGACAGTTGGATGTGTTAGTTTGTTGGATGTCTTAGTTGAAATACAGTTGGATGTGTTAGTTTGTTGGATGTCTTAGTTGAAAGACAGTTGGATGTGTTAGTTTGTTGGATGTCTTAGTTGAAATACAGTTGGATGTGTTAGTTTGTTGGATGTCTTAGTTGAGAGACAGTTGGATGTCTTACTGAGAACAGTTGGATGCACTTCCGAGCTGCTTCCACATGGAGGCAACTTCTCTTTTTTTTTTTTTGGGAAATACTTTTTCTGCGGATGGTTTTTTCAATAAATCTTCAATTAATGTGTGTTTATTGTATAGCAATAAGGTTGGATGACATCGGCCATTGTATAAAAGCCATTACACCACGTGCAGTCGTGGGTTATGAGAATTAGACCATGCCTAGGGGGGTCTAACTACCCTCGGCTGCGCCTCGGGCCTAACAACCACCCCTAGGCATGGTCTAATTCTCATAACCCACTCCTGCGCGTGATGTAATGCTTTACTCTACTGTGATATCATATGAAAACCAGCGTTGGCAACATTACCTCACCTCTGTGCTCTTATTGCTTGATCTCAGTGCAGCCTTTGACACTATCGATCACTCGATTCTTCTAGGTCGGCTTGAGAATCATGTTGGCATTCGGGGTCTCGCACTAGCTTGGTTTAAATCCTATCTAACCGATAGAACACACTGCGTGGTCTATAATGATTTAACATCTGAGACCCTCCCAGTGCAATGTGGTGTCCCACAAGGCTCTGTCCTGGGCCCTTTGCTATTTTCGATTTACATGCTACCCCTCGGCGATATCATACGCAAATTTGGCATAAACTTTCATTTTTACGCTGATGACACCCAATTATATATACCTATTAAGCCAAATGATTCCTCCCAACTACAAAACCTTGAGGCCTGCTTGCTTGCCGTCAAAAAATGGATGTCGCAAAACTTTCTACTCCTTAATGCAGATAAAACTGAGATGTTAATTGTTGGCCCCCCAAACCACAGAGGCCTGTTTCAGGACATCTCCCTCAACTTTGATACCTGTCATGTATCCCAGAGCTCCACCATAAAAAACCTCTGAGTAATTTTTGATTCCTCCCTCTCATTTAATGCACATATAAAAAATGTCACCAAAATTGCATTCTTCCATCTTCGTAATATCGCAAAAATACGCCCCATTTTAACTCTGGCTGATGCTGAAACCCTGATTCATGCTTTTGTCTCATCACGTCTGGACTACTGTAATGCACTTTTTTCAGGCCTACCTAATTCAAGCATCAAAAATCTTCAACTCGTGCAAAATGCGGCTGCACGGATACTAACTAGAACTAGAAAATTTGATCACATCACACCAGTTTTGTCCGCGCTACATTGGCTTCCTATCCAAGCCCGCTCTGACTTTAAAGTGCTACTCCTCACCTACAAAATTTTAAATGGGCTTGCACCGCTCTATCTATCCGATCTCATCTCCCGATACTCGCCCGCTCGTGCTCTGCGCTCACAAAATGCGGGGCTTCTATTGACCCCTAGGGTTAAAAAGAAATCCGCCGGCCACAGAGCCTTTGTCTACCGCGCTCCCTACCTGTGGAACAAATTACCTGCCGTCATCAGGGGCGCCTGCTCTGTCGAAGCTTTTAAATCCCTGCTTAAGACTCATCTTTTCTCTCTCTCCTTCAACCTACCTTGATCTCACCTGGTCGGGGACTGACCTTTAGATTAATCTGTGTAGTTTAGTTATGGTACAGGGTACTACATGGTACCACTGGGTAGTTTACTATAGGGTAGTTTAGTTAGGGTACATGGTACCACATAGCTCTACATGGCACTACATGGAACTACATGGCACTACGGGGTACTACATGGTACCACAAGGCACCACAGGGTACTACATGGCACTACAGGGTAGTACAGGATACTACGGGGTACTACATGGCACTATGGGGTACTATAGGATATTACATGGCACTACGGGGTACTACATGGCACTACAGGGTACTGCATGTCTGCTCCTTTGCAGCACCACAAACATGGGAACTCTCTAACTCTTCATCCCCCCCCCCCCCCCCCCCCCCCCCCCCCCCCCCCCCCTCCCCCTTCTCTCTGAGTACCCGTCTCCTGGCGCTGACTAAGGTGATGGATGCCTCGGGGTCTTGGCCAAGCTTGTAGTGACTGCTCTACATGCACCTCCGAGGCCTTGGATCAGTTATTCACCGCCGTCTGTCTGTGGTCCTGTCAACTGATTAACAGACTGTTAACAGATTAACAGTCAACGCGGTTTCATTGCTGGGTTAAGTACTTCTATTCTATTCACATAATACGCTTACTTCATATATCTACTCCATTCACATATATGCCTACCACTTGTAGCTATTGCTATGTCCGCCTACTACAATCTCATGAGCTGTCTAACGCCTGTCCCGTCTCCCTGTCTTCCTATGACTTGCTGTCCTGGAGTGTTGACCGGAGTGTTGGACGTCCCGTGACGAAGGCCGGGAGATTGCGACCCCCTCTGCGTGCCCCCCTGTCTCCGGAGGTCTCGTAGTGGTGACCGGAGTGCCGGATGTCCCGCGATGATGTCGGGGAGTTCGCGACCCTCTCTGCGCCACCCCCTATCTCCCTGTCTCCGGCTGTCCCTGAGCAACGACCGGAGTGTTGAATGTCCCGTGACTAAGACGGGGAGGACGTGACCCTCTTTGCGCCGCCCCTGTGCCTCAAATAGATCCGCTATCAACTCTATCTTTAATCTTTCAAAATGTTCAGTTGCTATCGCTATTAGCTCTATCTTTAATTTTTCAAAATTTACAGTTGCTATTGCATGCACTCATCTGTGTTTCACCACACACATGAGTGCATGCTTACCAACTGTCCGTCTGCAACACTACTATCACCAACATCTAAGAAGGGAGATCCCCCCTTGAATGGCCCTTCTAAGGTTTCTCTCCTCCACACTGCCTGTGGAGCTTTTTTCCCTATTGTTAGGTTTTAGTGAGTTTTTCCTTACCTTCGCGTGGGGTATGTCTGGGAGTGCTTGCATTCTTTAATTTATTTGCATTCATCTAAAAAATGTTTGGACCTTATGGTGTTCTTGTTCTGTTCTTGACTTATTGTTATGTTGTCTTCTTGACTTGTTTAAAGAAGACCTGTACGGCCCATGGGGACATTAACGTGTGTTGTCGGGCCCTATAAATAAATTTGATTTGATTTGATTTGATTAGTTTGTCGTTTCTCAACTTAATTCAACAGAGAGAGGAGAGAAAAAAAGGGAGAGATAAACAGAAAAAGACAAACTGCCCACCTGGACTTTTGAAGACGAGTTCACCATCGATCTTCAGAGTGCACCTGTGTATCCCCTCAGCTGTCATCACCAACTCCTCCACAGGGGGGCGACACTTCATCTGAGTGAAGAACTCCATCACTGACTGCCTCTCTCCACCTGGGGGACCAAGAGACTTACTTACATGGGACATATGCCACTCAATGGACCACTTGCACAATGTGGGGGTGTGGCATATCCGGTTATGTCTTCCGCCGTGTAGACTTCTTACGGTCCCATCACAATACATAGACTTTAGCAACTTTTCTCCCATCAATTAAACAACTTTATCGTAACTTTTTTCTTTTTGAATTACTTAAAACAATTATTTAATAAGCAAACGTTTGTAAAGTGTGTTTGTCAGTGGGGTCTTTTAAGGTTTTTGGGCTGTATTTCATGTACAAAAGTTTATTGTTAGTTAGCCACATTAGCATTTAGCTCTGCCTAATACAATACAATACAACCAACATTTTACCAGATTAACAATTTACAGAATATCAAACGTGGGTCTAACAGATGCCACGTCGATACTAATTGAGTTGTATGTCTCATTTCATGCCCCATATCTAACAGATTAATGTACTGTATGGGATTTAGGCGGAGCTAAATACTAATGTGGCTCCACTGTTAGAGTTAGCTACATTCGCATTTAGCTCCGCCTAAATCCCATACATTAATCTGTTAGATATGGGGCATGAAATGAGACATACGACTCAATTAGTATCGACGTGCCATCTGTTAGACCCAGGTTTGATATTCTGTAAAGTTGTGAACGCTTTCTGTTAATCTGGTAAACTGTTGGTTGTATTGTATTAGGCGGAGCTAAACGCTAATGTGGCTAACTAACAGTAAACTTTTGTACATGAAATACAGCCCAAAAACCGTAAAAGACCCCGCTGACAAACACACTTTACAAACATTTGCTTATTAAATCATTTCTTTAAGTAATTCGAAAAGAAAAAAGTGACGATAAAGTTGTTTAATTGACGGGAGAAAAGTTGCTAAAGTCTATGTATTGTGATGGGACCGTAAGAAGTCTACACGGCGGAAGACATAACCGGATATGCCACACCCCACATTGTGCAAGTGGAGAATAGACCCTTTTACTGTTTGTACACAATGATGACGTTTCAGCCTGTAGAATTCAATGTGTGTGTATCCTATACCTGCAGAAGTACCCAGAGACAAAGCAAGCAGTAGGCTTCTGTAGGCTGCCTCTACCGCCCCCTCCTGGCTGGACGCCTCACATGGTGACAGCTCCTTCTTGATGGCCACCTTCACGCAGCCTAAGAATGGTCCGCTATCTGGAAAATTCCATGTGTTTTGGTTAGTTTTCACAACATCCCCCAAGTGTTGATCAAAGTCATCAGAGTTTTCTTTTTCACAAGATCCTCTCCTGCAGATATAGTGATCTACTGGATCCTTTTACCTCCTGGGATGCTTCTCTCCTCTGGTATAGTGGGTGTGGCTTGAGCCTCCATGGGAACGGGGGTGTTCGTCTCTAATGGCTTGGGCCCCTGATCGGTCGGGGCCCCTTTCGCGCGGAGGGGCGGTTCAGAGTCCTCGTGTGCCGAATCCACGGTAACGGCGTGGCTGACTGATGGAACGTCCGCCTGCTGGCTGGAGCCAATCGCAGAACTGATCTCAGTCACCTGACATGGGGCTGAAAATAGCAGGAAAGAGGGTGAGGTGATTGTCACAAATCTAAAAATCAATAAATACTATGAATTGCGTCCTGGATGTGCGCACACCTGGCAATGTTGGTAAACAAGGAACCTAGTTATACGTTGCAGACGGAAGGAAAAGTGAGACTTGAACCTTGTCTAACCAGGGTTCCCACAGACATTGCAAAAGGAAATTCAAGGACTTTCAAGTACTTTTCCAAGCATTATTTTTCATTTTAAAAGGATACAATTCACTTTTAAATGCAGTTTTCTTATTGAAAAAAAATCGGATCCAATATTTATTACGACAATTAGTTACACTTTAGATAAAAAAATATGTATTTCTTGATTCAGAACTATTTTATCATGGATGAACACAATTCTCAATGCGAATGGTTGATTTGAATTTCAAGGACTGTTTAAGCACCTTGTAAATAAATTAGCTGTTTTCAAGGAATTCCAGGCCTTGAATTCTTTTTAAAAAATCAAGCACTTCAAGGACCTTGTGCGAACCCTGTCTAACAATAATAACAATAATAATAATAGATTCAATTTGTACCGCACTTTATATTCGCGAGAATCTCAGAGTGCTACAGGAGATATAGACAAAAAGTTAAATGAATAAAACAATTCAAATGAATAAAAACAATTAAAATGAATAAGACAACCAATGAAATGGAAGAACATAAAAGTAAAATAAAATAAAATAATAATAAAATGAATAGAAGTCAAAATAAAACGTTCCTAATAAACCACCACCGACCTGTTCCAGTGCCCAGGGTGTGTCTCTCTGTGACTGAGTACTCTGGCGTGGGTCCTCCCCCCTCATGCCTGGCTAGCAGCTCTTGTAGTTTGCCTTTGCAGTTCTTCTCACCTTCGATAAAACAATAGAATAGAATATAATAGAAACACTTTAATCATCCCGAGGGAAATTTGGCACTACAAATCGCTCACAGTAAACAGTAAACATTTAGGTAGACAAAACAAAAAAGTCACGAATAAGAATTAAAATAAGCCTAAGTGTAACTGAGGGGTACAATTCCCTGACTGTATTACTAGATATGATACTTACTACCACTACCTTTGTACTTAATATTCGGCCACCCAGTACACGGCATAAATATATTATCATGAACACTCTCACGTAGATGAAACGGATCCAACACAAATGTACGAATTAGAAACAGGTCTTTATTTCCTACACAGCGATGGTGTGTAGAATAAGCACTTAATCACTTAATTACATTTATGAATTGAAATAGTATGCACTTTTATGGCAAGGAGTATTCGTCGGTATATCAATAGATAATGTCCAATCTCTGAAGTCGCAGGTGGTAAATATACAACCTGGAATAGTTAAGGAATAACAGCAATGATACTTTAATGATTATAGGCTGGATACACTAGAGGGGTTTAATCCGGTCGCTTGTAAGCCGACAGGAGTAGGAGGGGGGGGGGGGTAGAATCCAGCTGCCTCGTCCGGCCAAGGGTATCCCAGGAGAACCCACTGTAGTGCCGTTCAATGCGCCGGCGATCCTTGGACCACAGATGAAAGCAGGTGGACTCTTTGTGGGCCGGCTCTCTCCGGTCCACGGGGGAGAGATGTGGAGAGACCTCGTCTTGCAGAGCGTCTCCTCACCTTGCGTCCTCTCCAGGGGGGGGGGTTCCAACACACGGTAGTGTCGGGGGTCTTTATCCATAGAATAATTAAAGTATCCAAAGCATAATCCGTGCCTGGGAAGGCGGGCTGTCGTCGGTAGAATAATCCGGTATACAGGTCCACTCGCTCGTCGGCTCTGGGGCTCCTCGGGTGCAGCTTCACATAGGGTCAACCACCCTGGGTAAGCAGCCAGTTCTCTGCCCGAAACGATGGGGTACTGACTACGGTAGTATTCTCACCGCACGAAGCACTATATATTAACAGACTATTATTAGCTTAATAGACTACGTCCAACTCGACGATATAGTGCCAAATATGACTATTCAAATATTAATATACACGATGTCTCAATACCGATGGTAGGCCGAACTTGGCCTTACTCCCACACGTGGCATCGCGGGGAGGCTTTACGTCTGTGACTCTATTGGAGGGTAAGAAACTGGACTGAAAAGAAAGTCCTACTTTAGTAGCGCAGTATATATACGCACTATGAACAAATAGTCCCATTAGTGGTGCGGTAGCCAAATTCCTACGCGGAACTAGGACTTGTTCGTACATGTCGAGCGGTACGTTTGAACTGGGTCTGAGGGGTATGGCAGCCTGGCACCAAGGTCTCGACCAATAGTAGAATGGAGACTATTATGGGATGTTCAGTAGGCTAGAATGGATATTCAATGCATATTGTACAAGGAATATACAAGGGATATCAGGGAATATTAGAGAATATACAAATACAATTAAATATATATATATAAATAAATATATATATTCGGTTTAATCTGGCCCTTCACAACAGCCACCCCCTGAATAGGTCCCAGACCTAATCAGTTAAACGGAGACAGATTAATCGCGTTGTCTATTTACACATAAGGGTTTGCTGTAGGGGTCAGTCAACTTCACAAAGTCATAGGGTTGTAGGGTCATGGTCATCATCGATTGTGTCTGGGAGTCGAGGCAGTTCTATGAGCCTTGCCACAGGACGGGTGTAAGTGCGACCCTGGACGAGCACTTCAGCTGCTCGGACCTTGCCGTCGGCACCGGTGATCACTTTGCTTACGCGGCCGGCCGGCCACATAGCTCTGGGCAGTGATTGATCAATAATCATGACGACTGTTCCTTCTGTCAAATTGTCTCTCTCCTTTACCCACTTCTGGCGGGTCTGTAGAGACGGTAGGTAGTGCAGTAGGAAACTGTTCCAAAACTTGTCGGCTAATACTTGGCTGTACCTCCACATTCGTCGGCCGTTCGCTTCTTCAGGCCGGTACATTGTCTGGGGTAATGTGGGATCTAGCCGCCCCATCAGGAGTGTGTTGGGGGTAACTGGGTCGATATCCGCCACATCACTGGAGACATATCCGAGGGGCTTCGAGTTAAGTACTCCCTCAATCTCCGTGAGGACTGTCATTAGGACTTCTTCCGCCACAGTCTGGGCCCCAAGTACTGCGTACAGGGCTGTCTTTATGGAGCGCACTTCTCGTTCCCAAGTGCCACCGAAGTGGGGTGCGTTTGGGGGGTTGAATTGGAAATCAACCTGTGCTGGAGCGAGGTGGGTCTTAAGTTCTGGGCCCATAGCTTGGAAGCTCTCTCTCAGCTCTCTTTCGCCGCCTTTAAAGTTTGTCCCATGATCGGACAATAGGGTAGACGGTCTTCCTTTCCGTGATATGAATCTACGGAAGGCCATAAGGAATGAGTCTGTGCTCATGGTCGGGAGAAGCTCGATGTGTATCGCTCTGGTGGTCATGCATTTGAATACAATACCCCACCGCTTCTCGGTTCCTCTTCCTTTCTTTATGTGCAGCGGGCCAAAGCAGTCCATACCCGTTGAGTGGAATGGCTTGTCACCGATTCGGAGGCGACATGGAGGAAGGTCAGCCATCCTTGGTATGCTGGGCTGCGCGCGCCACTTGCGGCAGTCTAGACATGTTCGTTGGAAGCGTCGTACCGCCTCTCTTCCTTGTAGGATCCAGTAACGACGTCTGATTTCCGCGAAGACTCTTTCTGCTCCTGCGTGATGTACATCCTCATCGTATTTCTTTATAATCAGCTCTGTGACCTTGTGTCGGCTGTTCAATACGATCGGGTATTTAATGTCATCCGGTAGATTGGGGGCTCTGCGTAGGCGACCACCCACTCTGATGAGGGTGTGAGCGTCGCTCTCGGGGGCCAGGTGAATTAATCTGCTGTCGGATGGGACGGGCTTTCCTCCCTGTAGACAGGCCAATTCATCGGGGAACGAGTCTCTCTGGGCTCGCTGCAGTAGAAGCAATTCTGCTTCCTCGTAGTTAGCTGCTGACATATCAGCGGGGGACTTGCACTCCGGGTGGTACCGCAGGAATGTTCTTTGTTGTGCACTCTCTATGGACGTGCAATCGTTTATGTTAGGGTCGGTGGAGGCTACGGTGCTCAATCCACAGAACACAGACTTCTTAATTTCCACCTCCTCTGGACTTGCTTCCCTCGGGATAGGCATGGGCCACTGTCCTTCCGGGAGTCTTAGGAATGCGGGGCCGTCACTGTAGACATTGCGATGGGTGAGGTCATCCAGGGGCATCCCCCGGGTGATGACGTCAGCTGGGTTCTGTTTTGTATCAACGTAGCGCCACTCTGTTTCTCCGGTTAACTCTTCGGTTAAGTCTTGAATCTCGGTGACTCTGACTCCCACGAAGACTTTGTACTTGCATGAGTCCGATTTGATCCAGGCGAGTACCGTCGTGGAATCTGACCACAGGATTGTTCTAGACACCGGTATGGTGAGCTCACGTTGGATGAGCGTGGCTAGGTGCGCTCCGGCTAGGGCTGCGCAGAGCTCTAGACGTGGGATAGATTGTTGCTTGCGTGGGGCTATTCTCGAGCGGGCGAGGACAAATGCTGTGTAGATCTCTCCCCCTTGGTCTTGGGCCCGCAAGTAGGCTACTGATCCGTATGCGACCTCTGAGGCGTCACTGAAGACGTGTAAGTCCATTTTACATGTCTCTGGCCTCACCGTGGGTGGGAAGTAGCTTCGGCGCATATTAACGCCTGGGAGTGAGTGGAGCTCCATCTCCCACTCTCTCCAGGTGGATGCAAGGTGTGCGGGAATGGGGTCGTCCAAGCCCTGGTCCTTGTCCCACAATGCTCGTACAATCATTTTTGCCCTGGTGGTGTACGGTAGAATACATCCTAGCGGGTCATATTGTCGGGCGAGTGTTGTGTACACACTCCGTCTGGTGGTCGGCGCCGCCGCCGGCCTTCCCTGCTCCGTAGTCAGGGGCTTGTGTCTGTAGTGAAGCGAATCTGTTTTGAATCGCCACACCAATCCCAGGGTCATCTCCTGGGCTTCTCCCGGGATTGTAGCCATCCAGGTCTCGCTGCTGGCTGCCTTGTCCTCGGAGGAGAGGCTGCGCAGTACTTGCGGATCGCTGCTGGCCCACTGCCTGAGATCAAAGCCGCCTTTGATCAATGAGGCGCGGAGTTTAATCAGGAGAGCCTCGGCTTCTTCCTGGGTTGAAAGGCTTTGTAGACAGTTGTCTACGTAGAAGCTGTTCTTTACGCTGTGTCGGACCTCTTCGTCCGCTGCTGGGTCCTCTGCTACATGTTTCTGTAGTGCAAATGTCGCACAGCAGGGGCTGCACGTCGTTCCGAAGGGGAGGACTTCCCATTGGTAGATGGCTGGGTGCTCATCTCCTGGCTTCTCTCTCCATAGGAACCGTAACAGGGGCTTGTCCGCCTCTACTAATCTCACCTGCAGGAACATTCCTTTAATGTCCCCGCTGATGGCCACCTTTTCCTGGCGGAAGCGGAGTAGAACGCCGAGTAGGGAGGGGCCGAGTGTGGGACCGGGCAGTAACTCTTTATTCAGATTTTGGGATCCGATCTGGTAGCTGCAGTTAAATACTATGCGGTCTTTACCGTTGTGATGGACCTTGTGGTGGGGCACGTACCACGATTCAGTGGTCTGGTCAGCCTCTTTAATGTCCATCTTTGTGACGTGTCCCGCTGTGATGAGCTTCTCAATCTCAGCGCGGTATACACTCTCTTGGGCGGGGTTCTTGGCTAAGCGCCGCTCCGTGTTCAGCAGGTACCGTTCTATGGCGTCTGTCTTGGCGTGGAAAGTAGGCATTCCTTCTCGCCGCAGGAGTGGCGTGGCGTATCTCAACACGCCGTTGACCGGGACTCTCTTGGTCCCTGTCTCGAGGAGGTGAATGGCGTAAATGTCATCTTTAGAGCGAATGTCTTTCTTTCCATTCTTAAAGGGCATTTGTTCCAAGCTCCATAGCCGCTCTACGTGTTGCAGGAGTGCGGTTTCTCCCTCTGTGACTCGGGAGTGGAGACATCTAGTGGCTGTACTTCGGTTGAGAGATTTGGCGAGCGGGCCTTGGAGAGTCCATCCCAAACGGGTCTCGACTGCTGCAGGACAGCCTCGGGGTCCGGTATGAACCCGGTCTATCGGGACAATGAGGTCTGCATGGTCGGAGCCTATCAACAGGGTCGGCATAGCATTGTCTATGAGCGGGATCGGTAACTTGCGCAGATGTGCATATTTCTCCATCAGCTTGGCGACGGGGTATGTGTACCGCGACAGTCCTATTTCTTGGCTGGTGAAAGCGTCTGCAATCTGGTACCGTCGCTCAGGCTGGCCGCTTGCTGCGATAGAGAATGAGACATTCTCGCCCTTTATCGTCTTCAAATCTCGTCTTATTGTCCGAATTGTCATTTGGGTTTCGCTTCCCCGCAGCCCTAGCTGGGCCGCAGCGGAGGCGAGCAGCAGGGTCTTCTCTGACCCGTCATCGAGGACGGCGTAAGTGTCCAGGACTTTATTCTGGTAGCTTAGTGTCACACGCACTACTTTTAGGAGTACTCGGGCTCCACTGCTGCTGGCGGGATCGATGTACATGACGCTCGCTTTGCGGCTGGATGGTGCAGGTGAAGGGCGCCGTCTGTTACTGTCGTGAAGTATGTCCAGATGGGCTCCATCGCACTTGGTGCACCTTTTCTTTAAGCGGCATTCGGCTGCCATGTGTGAGCGCGCACAGCGAAAACAGCGCTTGTTGGACTTTATCCATTGACCTGCTTCCTCCGCGTTCAGCTTGGGGAAGGAGTCACATTGCGCTAGCCAGTGTTCTTTCTCACAGTAGGGGCACACTATCTTCCACTTCTCCGTTCTGGAGGGGGTACTGTGGCTCCTGCTGCTCGGTACTGACTCCGATTGGTGCATCACAGTCACCGATCTTCTTCCATCATTTAGTCGTCTGGTTCCTTCTCTGGAGCCAGGGGTGCTCCGTCCGAATGTATCTAGCCGTAGGCTGCTGACTTCTCTCGCCAGGAAGTCTGCTAGATCGAGGAGGTTCGGTTCGGGGCCATTCGGGTCTCTGTGGTCCCTCTGCCGCCTAAAGCGCTCCTGACGAGCGGGCGGCAGCTTCTCCAGGATCCTTTCCACATTTGAGTTGGCGTAAAGTTCATACTTCCCCTTCTCTCTTTGCGCTCCCAACATCCCTACCAGGGACTGCACTCTGATGGACAGGTCGTCCAGTGCTCGATTGTCTATTGCTGGGGGTAAGCGGTCGATGTGTCGGATCTCCTGGATCACGTAATCCCATATGCGCCCATACCTCTGGTCCAATGCTACCAGCGCTGCTGTGTATGGGGTGGTGGAAGTCGCGTAGGCGAGCGCTATATTATGTGCGCGGGGCACCTTTAAGTGCTGCAGTAGGATGGCGTATTTGTGGCGTTCATCCAATACATCCACCAACATGGTCTCCAGACACATGCGGAGTTCTGTATACTGGGCCCGGTTCTCTTGGGTGAAGTCGGGTACCATAGGCGTGCCAATGTATGACGCTGACTGTGGATACATCGGCGAGCGTTGGGGGAGAGGCCTCCTAGGCGAGTCTCCTCCCGCTCCTTGGTATGGGCTGGTACCGGCAGTGTACCATGGCCCGCTTGTCCAGGTGCTGTTCCTCGGTGCGGGTCGTGCGTCGTGCTCACCCGTGTATAGAGTCGGGGGTCTGTAGCGCAGCTCCGCGGGAGTATAGCCTGGGCTGTACCGGACCTCCTGGTCCGGTAGAGTACTGTGCTGTCTTCGGGCGCGGTTCTCCTCCTCTTCCTCTTCGTCTTCAGTTAGGTCATCCAGTGCTTGTAGTCTCTGGTTTAGCCTCTCCACAGGATATGCTGCTCCTTCCCGGTTGCTAGGTCTCGCTTGGACCGGTGGGGGGAGGTGGTCTGTGGGGGGCATAGACCTCGTCTGTTGGTTAAGTTCAGGGTTGTTTACTCGGCTAGGGGATGCCGCCCTGGAGGTGTGTCTAGACGAGTTCCTGGAGCCTCTGGCGGAGGGAGAGGGTGTTGTCCGTCTGATCAGCTGTTCTATTAGTTGCGCTTGCTGTCTGTCGCGCTCTGCGTCCCGTAGAGCACCAGCAGCTGCTCGCTGGCTGTCTGCTCGGTCTCGGGCCACATTCTCTTCCATCTGAATGCGTCTTATTTCTAGACGTATATGCTCTTCTTCGCTCCGCTGCTGGATCTGCAGTCGGTCGCGTTCAGCAGCGGCGTTCAGGCTGATGAGGAAGGCCTGCTGTAGGGTCCTCTCTGCCTCGCTGGGAGAAGGCGGTTGTATAGGGGAGCCTTCCCTCGGGGTACTCCTTGCGGAGCCTTGGAGCTCTATCTCCACGGTGCTTTCCCCGTCTTCTTCCGTGCCGAGTTCTCTCTCGGTAGCGTTGTATTCCTCCCGGGACTCATCGGGGACTACTTCTTCAGTACTGGCGGGGTGTGAAGTCATGTCTGGTTCCCACTGGTCCCCACCGTGAACTTGGTCAGTTACATTAGAGCCCGTAGGGGCCTCTATGGTCGGGGTAGTCTGGGCGTTGGGGTTAGACATACTTTTACTTTCTAGTTTTACCGCGTTTACTGTTAGTAGAAGACTAGGTTGTTGACTGACAGCGTAAGCCTCTAAGTACTGAGGGAGCCGTCGTTCGCGCTGCGGGCGTTGGTTAGGAGGATCGTTTCGTGGAGTGTTCATCATAGGCCATTTCAATATTAATAACACTATATTAATATTACACTAATTACCATCCGGCTCGAAGGACCAATTGTAACTGAGGGGTACAATTCCCTGACTGTATTACTAGATATGATACTTACTACCACTACCTTTGTACTTAATATTCGGCCACCCAGTACACGGCATAAATATATTATCATGAACACTCTCACGTAGATGAAACGGATCCAACACAAATGTACGAATTAGAAACAGGTCTTTATTTCCTACACAGCGATGGTGTGTAGAATAAGCACTTAATCACTTAATTACATTTATGAATTGAAATAGTATGCACTTTTATGGCAAGGAGTATTCGTCGGTATATCAATAGATAATGTCCAATCTCTGAAGGCGCAGGTGGTAAATATACAACCTGGAATAGTTAAGGAATAACAGCAATGATACTTTAATGATTATAGGCTGGATACACTAGAGGGGTTTAATCCGGTCGCTTGTAAGCCGACAGGAGTAGGAGGGGGGGGGGGGTAGAATCCAGCTGCCTCGTCCGGCCAAGGGTATCCCAGGAGAACCCACTGTAGTGCCGTTCAATGCGCCGGCGATCCTTGGACCACAGATGAAAGCAGGTGGACTCTTTGTGGGCCGGCTCTCTCCGGTCCACGGGGGAGAGATGTGGAGAGACCTCGTCTTGCAGAGCGTCTCCTCACCTTGCGTCCTCTCCAGGGGGGGGGGTTCCAACACACGGTAGTGTCGGGGGTCTTTATCCATAGAATAATCAAAGTATCCAAAGCATAATCCGTGCCTGGGAAGGCGGGCTGTCGTCGGTAGAATAATCCGGTATACAGGTCCACTCGCTCGTCGGCTCTGGGGCTTCTCGGGTGCAGCTTCACATAGGGTCAACCACCCTGGGTAAGCAGCCAGTTCTCTGCCCGAAACGATGGGGTACTGACTACGGTAGTATTCTCACCGCACGAAGCACTATATATTAACAGACTATTATTAGCTTAATAGACTACGTCCAACTCGACGATATAGTGCCAAATATGACTATTCAAATATTAATATACACGATGTCTCAATACCGATGGTAGGCCGAACTTGGCCTTACTCCCACACGTGGCATCGCGGGGAGGCTTTACGTCTGTGACTCTATTGGAGGGTAAGAAACTGGACTGAAAAGAAAGTCCTACTTTAGTAGCGCAGTATATATACGCACTATGAACAAATAGTCCCATTAGTGGTGCGGTAGCCAAATTCCTACGCGGAACTAGGACTTGTTCGTACATGTCGAGCGGTACGTTTGAACTGGGTCTGAGGGGTATGGCAGCCTGGCACCAAGGTCTCGACCAATAGTAGAATGGAGACTATTATGGGATGTTCAGTAGGCTAGAATGGATATTCAATGCATATTGTACAAGGAATATACAAGGGATATCAGGGAATATTAGAGAATATACAAATACAATTAAATATATATATATAAATAAATATATATATTCGGTTTAATCTGGCCCTTCACAACACTAAGAATAAATAAAATACGGTCCGGGATATATACATTTCCTATGTTATATTCTAATATAAAATATACAGTAAAAATATACAGAACTATACAGTGAGTGTAAAATTGTACTGTACAATAGGGCTGGACAGTATGGTCTAAAATTTATATCACAGTATAATTTGAAGCATAGATAGTAACGGTATATATCACGGTATATTAACTTATCTTAAAATGTCTATATACATGCTTCTGAAGGGGTAAAACACTGGTATGGCAGCTATTACTGTACTCTTGTATTACTAGGACATATTTCACATAGTACAGAGGCATTTTAAGAACTTTTTTTTTTATCCACTTTTTCTCCTTATTTTTCTCCCATCCCAATTTCGCTGTTTCCAATTCTCCCCTCCCCTGTCTTGAACGTTGCTTGCATATGCCCCCCACTGGTCGGTTGTAGGGAGGATAGAAGCCTTGCATCACGTGTCCCCTTAGGTACACGAGGAGGCAGCCTGTCACATCTTTTCACCTGTCAGTGCGGACTCTCATTGGCGAGGTGTAACGTGTGGGAGGCTCACACTACCCCCGCCATTTCCTGTCTCTGCTGTGCAGGCGTCCCCCAACCGACCTGTAGGAGTCACAACATCCAGATTACCACCCATCGACTTCCACCCGCTGACTCTGCCAATTGAGCCAGTATGACGGCCGGCCCAAGCCGGAGGCAACGCGACAACCGGATTCGAACCCGGTGTCTCTTGCGTTGGTGACGAGCGCAATGTCTGCTGCACCACCCAGCCGCCCTTTTAAGAACATTATTGTGCAAAACTGCAATAAAAAATGCAAAACCTTTTCTCAAGTGTCTGCAGGCAGGTAACGCATATCTTGGATAGTGTTTTGACTATGTCTTTAAAGCCCTTTCTATCAACAGTTTGAAAAGGAACCATGTTCTTACACAAGTAAACAGTGACAGCGTTTGTTATGTCGGTCCACCGCTGGCTTTTTTTGTCATTGTTGAAACATAAATAATAATAAAAAATGTAATGATTCTGTTACAGATGCTGAGAGAGAAGTTGTCACACAGCTGTGTGCAACGCAGGGCTGAAGAGCTAGTTTGCTTCTAGAATTGAAGGTCCGCTCTGTTCCGTGTCTATTATGAAATGACAATTGCGCGTTGACACGCCCACTACGCAACACCTCTTAGCGGTGGCCTAATGGTTAGAGAAGCGGGTTTGTGACCGGAAGGTCACCGGTTCGATCCCCGGGACCGGCAGGAAAAATCTGCCGCTGAAGTGCCCTTGAGCAAGGCACTTAACCCCCAACTGCTCCAGTGGAGTTGCTCAGTGGCCAATGGTGTCAGACTGTGGTTGTACTGGGCAGCTCCCAGGTATGAATGGAACTGTGTTAATGTGAAGCAGGGCGTAGCTGAAAAAGAGCATCTGTGCTCAGCGAACCTACCCTGGGTAAATAAAGGTTAAACAAATAATTTTTCCAGTTCGCACAATATCTATTTTTAGGGGCAAATGCGAGTGAAATAGTCGCACTGTAGAGCCCTGCCTCAGCAAGCTAACGTTAGCTCCACTCCTAGCAGCCCCCTCCATCCACACTGTGGTTACATCATTGCTACTTTAGAGTTGCTCTACCCGTCACAAGGTATAGTCAAAATCCATACCGTAGCGCAAATTCATACCGTTTATACCGTCCACCCCTACTGTACAACACTTTACATTGAACAACTCTGAAATGAGGGGGGGGGGGGGGGGGGGGGGGGACCTGCAGACCTGCTATCTATAATAATACATGTGTTGTTGTAAAGGCATGGGGCCCGGGAGTGTGGAACATCTGTGGGAATGAGATGTTCTGACCTGCCAGGCTGGTGCTGCTGCCTCCCAGCAGGCCTCCTAGACGCCTCAGGGCCTCTTTAGCTGCCAGCTGCTCCGCCGGCTGCTTCTTCACGGCCCCTTCTGAGAGGAAGACACAGCCGTGGTGTTACGCTATAATATCATGGTAGGCTACTGCATGCTCTACTACTGTGATACCATATGAAAACCAGCGTTGGCAACATTAGTTTGTCGTTTTTCAACTTAATTCAACAGAGAGAGAAAGGGAGAGATAAACAGAAAAAGACAAACTGCCCACCTGAACTTTGGAAGATGAGTTGACCATCGATCTTCAGAGTGCACCTGTGTATCCCCTCAGCTGTCGTCACCAACTCCTCCACAGGGGGGCGACACTTCATCTGAGTGAAGAACTCCATCACTGACTGCCTCTCTCCACCTGGGGGACCAAGAGATTTTTACTTACATGGGACATATGCCACTCAACGGACCCTTTTACTGTTTGTACACAATGATGGCGTTTCAGCCTGTAGAATTCAATGTGTGTGTGCCCTATACCTGCAGAAGTACCCAGAGACAAAGCAAGCAGTAGGTTTCTGTAGGCTGCCTCTACCGCCCCCTCCTGGCTGGACGCCTCACATGGAGACAGCTCCTTCTTGATGGTCACCTTCACGCACCCTAACAACGGTCCGCCATCTGGAAAATTCCACACATTCGTCTCGGTTCATTTTCCCATAACTCACTTTAAACTCTCATCCTCCAATCTCAATCACAACAAGTCATCGCAATCTTTACTTCCCCGGCATCGTCGGCTGTGGACAATAGATCTCTTTACCTGCCGAGATGCTTCTCTCCTCCGGTGTAGCAGGTGCAGCTTGGGTCTCCATGGAAACGGAGGCGTCTGTACGCGATGGCTCGGGCCCCCGATTGTCTGCGGACTGACCTCCGCCTGTCCCCTTCTCTCCCTCTGGTAACTCATCCACTGCGTCTTCTTCTCTCTCACTCCCGCCTCCCTGCCCGTCTCTCTCCTGGTCTCCTACGCTCCTCCCTCCCCCCCCGGGCCCCTCGGCTCTCGGGGTGACGTCGTAGGTGGCTTTCTTCAGGCTCCTGGCGTCCAGTAGTTCCTTGAGGGCCACGACATAGTTCTCGTCCAACACCTCCTTCTTCCCCAGGACCCCACGCAGGCCCCACAGGGCCACCTTGGCTGCCTGCCGATGTGCCTGCTTCTTTTTGCTGGAGCCCTCTGCGGAGAAAGCAGTCAAATGTTTCATAGTCGTACACCGTGGAACACAACATGTCATTTTTCTAACCATCCAAACATGTTATGTTGTTTTTGTTTTGTGTGTTTTACGTGTATATGTATGTATGTATGTGCGAATATGTATGTGTATATCTGTATGCATATATATATATATATATATATATATATATATATATATATATATATATATATATATATATATATATATATATATATATACTGTATATACATACTAGGGCTGTCTTAAATACTTCGAAGCTTTGTTCGATGGGCATGGGATTCGAATTGGGGGGAAAATTCGAATATATAAAAAAAAAAAATATTCTATTTTTTTTGTGTGCAAATCAACTCTGCCTCTCTTTGTTAACTACAACAAGCAATTCGTTTGTTATTTAAGATGAGGTCGGACTCGGCACTAACAGATTTGTGTTCATTGTGCTGCTTTTATAAAGCCTCAAATGACGGCTTACAATATTTCATGAAAGTGTTTCGTTTGTCTAAGATTTAAAAAGGTTTAAACTTTACAGCACTGACAATTCTCTATAGTATTTTTTAGTGTCCCAACCCATATAAAAACATGTCTTAATAAAAAATTCAGTCGAATTCTGCCTTTGTCTTTATTAACTACATAGCAGCTCCCGACTCATTATTAATTTAATTAATTAATCCAATCCACTTTATTTATAGACACATTTAAAGACAACAAAGTTGAACAAAGTGCTGTACAAGTCCCACAACATAAAAAAAAATATAAAGAACAATTTATTATTTTTTCTATTTTAATTTTTTATCTCAAAGCTTCAAATTTAAATTGAATCTCGGCCCCGAAGCTTTGAATGCCAAATTTTTTTCGAAGGTCATCCCTAATACACACACATATATATTTGATTTGATCTTTATTTATCTCGAACAACCATAAGGACACAAACTTGAAATAACAAAAAATAAATAAAAAATTTAATAAATAAAATACAAATACAAATACAAATAAAATATACCTTCCTAGACATGGAAGCAATTGTCAACATAGCTCAAGACAAATGGTTTTGTTCGAGAAGGGACAGAAAGAAGCAAAGCTTATCTGGTCCTTCCCATTCCTTACAATATCATATTAATATGTAATAAGTTATCTATCAATATCAATATAATATATAATTTATTTATTTTATGTACCATGTAAATTCTACTTTTTATTCAGTTTTTAACTGTGGGCATGAATCAATAAACTCAGCCTCAACATAGTCATAGAAATAACACGGCCCGACAGATCATTTATGTCAACAACATTCCTACATAATGGTAATGCATTCGATAACACACATATAATGATAAGCTGGTCAGGAAGGCCAGTAACGTGGTAGGGGTGCACGCATAGAAGGAGCACGTTCAGTGCTAGACTAAGACTCCCAAGATGTAACACTGAACGGCACAGGAAGTCCTTCATTCCGACAGCCATCAGACTCTATAACGCATCACTGTGCCTCACTGCATCACTGAGCACAGGGGGACAGTACTATCTAATCTTCTCTACTTTTAAAACGACACTGTACAATTTTACACATTTGACTGTACACTGTATATTTCTACTGTATATTTTATATTTTAGAATGTATATACATAACATAGAAAATGTATATCCCGGACCGTATCTTATTGTTATGCTTATTTTCATTCTTATTCGTGACTTTTGTTTTTGACTACCTAAATGTTTACTGTGAGCGATCTCTGTAGTGCCGAATTTCCCTCGGGATAAATAAAGCATTTCTATTCTATTCTATAAAGTTCATACAACAATATGTGACACACACAACATACATACTTTAAGCGTGGCGGTGACCGACACAACGTGTTACCTTGATCGTAAAAAGTGATTGGTCCGCTGACTCGAAGAGAGAAGCGATCAGACTCGCCGTTTTCTTTTGGAGGTGGAATGTCACGCTTCTGACAGTAGAGGAGAACTGCCTCCCTGTAGGAGGAAGCTGGAGAGAGAAGGTTAGGGAGATATCAGTAGGGATATGGGGGGTCATTCATATAAAAACTAAGCCTACTGATAGGTCGACGGAGATTAATCACCCCCCATATGGGGATAGCCTGCTACCATAATTTTTCTTTTTACTAATATACTGTGTGAAGGAGAGGCTCCTTCATACACCTGCACGTTTAATTGTAAATGTTATTGTTTTCTGAGCACGTTTTCAGAATGCTATTTGATTCCACATTATTTATGTGTTACATAGGTGAGCAACATTATGCAACATTAGTAATGTTAGCTAGCCAGCAAACATTGAACATTTGTTCAATTTAGGTCGCTTTCACACAGGGGCTGTTTGGTCCGGACTTTCGGACCAGAATTCGATAGTCCGGTTTTTCGGGTCTGTGTGAATGCGCGTCGAACTCGGTCCGCGGACCAAGCAGGCGAACTCTAGTCCGCCTGAAAACGTAGGTCTCGGTTCGGCTTCATCGAACCAAACGCGAACCAAATATAGGAAGTGATTATTATTACCACTGACTGCTCGCAGCACTCACTGCAAAACAAGCACACTGCATCTAATCTATCTATCTATCTATATATGTCTGTGCATCTTGGGAAGAAGGAAGAAAAAACGCGGCTTATTATTATTACCGAGGCGCGCGGCTTATTATATTATTAAAACAGCTACTTGTGGGCACTCATAAGTTGTTTAGCGAGAGGATGGTGGTAATGTGCTTCAATAGAACAATGGATCAATGCCATGTCAAAACTCGGCTCCGCTGATCTGGAGGGCTCCGCAGTACACACACAGACACACACACGCGCGCGAGCGCACACACAGGATCGCAGCCACACACACATTTCCACTGTCCAATAGACAAGCGCCCTTTTCGACCGCGTGACATTGTTCAGAAGGTCTCGGACTCTCGGTCCGCCTCACAGATATCTGTGTGAAAGCAGGCGAACCAAATGAAGAATGCAACAATGTTGCAACTTCACCCCCAGAACCGCACCGAGTCCACCAAAACTATATGTGAAAGCGACCTTAGTTAAAGAGGCAGAGAGCTAGCTCAGTTACAATGTGCTGTAAATGTCATTCTAGAAAGCATTTCATTGGACACAAAATTAGTATACGCCCCCGTGTGCAGGATGACTCATCAACATTTTTAGTTTTCCAGGAAATGACAAAACATCTATTTTGATTTCATGGGGCCTTTAAAACAGTAACTGGGCACGTCTTGTTTGTCAGGAGTTAATTGATGAAGGTGCTCTTGATTAGTTGATCAACCAAGTCTTGATTTAAAGTCAGGTGTGTTCATGGTGAGAGTTTCTTTTTGCATAGTACCTGCCAAGGGATGTGTTTGTAACTTGCTATGGACATTAAAGACTATATATTTCTTTATAGGAATGCTTCTCATTGTGTTTTAAAGCCTTTCAGTGCACAAGATATTATGTAATCATCCCTTGTGCCATAGACAATATACACTTGTGCTATACACTATATAGAAATCTAGCTCAGATGTAAAAGGAATAAGGGTGGGCCAGTGCAGAAGGTTGGTATGTCATCAAGTGGGCACTAAGTTTGCACGATACATCGATACTAGAAAGGTATCGCGAGGTAGGTAGGTAACCCATCCGTTAAACACGGTCCAATACTCCATTGTATTAGTTATCGATACTGGGCAGAGTTAAGTTGTTTTCCAAAAGTGAGGAATGGGAGAGGCTGAGCCCAAAACACTCTCTCTCTCTCTCTCTCTCTCTCTCTCTCTCTCTCTCTCTCTCTCTCTCTCTCTCTCTCTCTCTCTCTCTCTCTCTCTCTCTCTCTCTCTCTCTCTCTCTCTCTCTCTCTCTCTCTCTCTCTCTCTATATATATATATATATATATATATATTTAGGTTTTTGCCGTGGTACCGTTGCTTCCTGATTCTGCTGCGCAGGCGCACCAACCGACCTGTAGGAGTCGCTGTCCACAATGTCCGATCCCCACCCACCAGCTTCCCACCCCTAACACTGCCAATTGTGTTAGTATGAACGACCAGCCAAGCTGGTAGCAATGCCGAGAGCTGGGCTCGAACCCAGCATCTCCCGCATTAGTGGCGAGCGCCTTGCCCACTGCGCCACTTAGCCGCCAGAACTGCAACTTCTGTATGAAAAAGTGTATTATTATTATTATTAACACTAGTGGGCACCACCCTAAAGATATGAATGTGAGCGACACCAGGTACCGCTCCGTCTCAGACCTGATGCTGACAGGTCCAGTCCGAACAGGGGAGCTAGCTTCCGGTAGGCAGACTCAACAGCCTCCTGGGTCGTCCCGGGACAGGCCTCGCCGGGGACCACTTCGGTGTCAAGGACCACGGTGACGCTCCCGAAGAAAGAGGAACCTTAGAAAAACAAGTGAAATTAAAGGTTGTATCAGTCTCGGGTCATTCCTGGTCAAGTGTGTCTTCTAGGAATGGGGCGTTTTTGGAATGGCCAAAGCTATGAGTCACCTGCTGGCGAGACGCTCTCCGATTGGTGCGTTTGACTGACAGAGGCCTCCGCATCCACTCCGTCACTGGGTGTTTCCTTGGCTAGTTGGTCCAGGGCTATTTTGGCAACTTCCTGGTGGGCTTGAACCTTGGACTTACACACCTGGAATCCTGTGAATGTTCTCCCTTTAATCACCACCTGACCCCTGCACCCTAATGAACGATACAAACACAGGGGGAGGGGGGGGGGGGGGGTCATTCAGGTAAACAATCGAAGAACCAGAGAACATGCTAAACAGGTGTGATGTGTAGAGCAATGTCATCAGTTGAACATCAGTCATTTTTAATAGCCTGTAATTATTAGAAGCCATATACAATCTTTCATATATATATATATTAGGGCTGTCAGTTTATCGCGTTAATTCGATTAATTAATTACACAGAAAATTATCGTTGTGAAAATTTACTCAAAATTAATAAAAAATAAATATTTTTATTTAAATATTTTTAAATCTCATTCATTCCATAAGAAAGTAGAATACACATTTACAGACATTTTTTTAATATGGTCCATTTGCATGTTCTTGGTATCTGATTCTAGGGACATCTATGGACCTCAGGGAATGTACCCGGTGTCAGAAATACTGTGTCTGTTACTAGGCTTGAGTCAATTGTAATGAACCAAATGAGAATATCAATATATTTTTTTTTATCTTTGACCGTGAATAACACCATGCTAAAATTGACCAGACCTGAAAAATCTAAGCAAATGAATAAATGGAATATGATTAAACAGAAGGTTTACTGAATTCTGCCATCCGGACACATGCAATTTGAAATATGATTATAGAATATAGAATATCAAGCCTAGAATGGATTAAAATGCGATTAAAATGCGATTAATTAATTACAAATCCTGTAATTAATTAGATAAAAAAATGTAATCGCCTGACAGCACTAATATATATATACTAGGATGCCTGCACTGACTTGGTATATGTAATGTAATATGGTAATGTGATACATTATCCCACGCCACACATTACTCACTACACATCTCAGAAGCCATTTATTTATTAGCAGACTAGATATAGTCACAGCATGTATTTCTGTTCATACTCACTTGAGTTGACATTTTAGTTTTCCTAGTCTGTGTTACATCATCATCATTACTGTTATTATTATTATTGTTGTTGTATTTGTTACATTTATTTGTTATAAGATTTTTTAAATTAGAATTATAGTTGATATGAATGAATGAATGATTGCATTTATATAACACTTTTTTTTGTTGTTGACAATGTAGGGTGGAAATTGCCTCCTTCACCACCACTGTGCAGCACCCAACCTTGGGCTACGCAGGCTCAATGGCTGCCATACACTGGCACCAGGCACACATCCCACTACACAATATTAGGGATGGGTACCGAATTCGGTACTTTTAAAGGTACTTACCGAAACACATCGGTACTACCGAGTATCGATTCACGTGAGATACAAATTTTTTTTTAAATAAAATATATTTTTTTCATGTCAACGTTCACACGCACAATATACGCTTACCTAGGATTTGACTTGATTCAACAACAAAGTAGTCGGGGCAATGGCAAGCCGAAAACGGTCGAAAGCGTAGTTATTTGAAGTTTGGATTTTTTTCCCCGACTGAGGTAGGTACATTTCGTTTTTAGAGACTAAAGTACCGAAAAAAGGTACCGTTGGGTACCGGTATCGATTCACAGGTACCGGTACCGGCAGGGGTGTAGCTCCAGATTCTGGGCCCCATGAAAGAATATATTTGTAGGCCCCCAGTGAATGCGAGCGCGCGTAAGCGCGCAAGCGGAAATTTGTTTGGCCATTTTTTTATTGATGAAAACGCATAATATGGTTTTCACCTATACATTCGGATCAGCAGTTCAGCACCTGCACTGTTGGTGGGTGAGCCTAGTAAAGGATGTCGCATTGCGTTCATCTTCAATGAATGGACCAATGCAATAGTCTACCAAAACCCCCCCTCTCTCTCTATATATCTCACACATACACACACACACACACACACACACACACACACACTTCAGAAAGAAACATAGTATCAATGAGGGCATCAATAATACACCTGAGTGATGTCTAGTAAAGAAGAAAAAAAAAAAAAAAACATTTCACTGTCAAAAGCGCAAATGTAAATAAGGTTGCGTTGCAACAGTTTTCAAAATAAAGGTCATATATACAAATACCTCTCAATTCTTATATAAAAAAAGTCCCGGATATACATAAACATTAATTGGCATAGATCTCTATAAACGGCCCAACACATTGATCACTTTAGGCACACACTGAAACCAGTAACATCACAAATATGAAGCAGGTAATTACCCATACAAATAATAAACCTTTCATGAGGTTATTTACAATAATAATAATTCATTTGATTTCTAAAGCACTTTTCATTGTGAAACAAATGTATGCAGAGTTTCTTCTCCTCCTGATTAATGGTGTGTGTGTGTTGTGATGATCTCATTCAAGCACTACACAAGCGCGCGCACACACACACACAGTTTGTTGTTTTTGTTCTATTAGTCATTTACACACTCTCAGTTGGTTCATTATAAAAGATACAAACCTGAAAACAAACGCACTTAAATGTTAAATAAAAGGACCACAGTAATGAGGCAGGAGGAACATATTTTTTTTAATAATGGTAAAATTGTTATTAAAAAATTTGCCCCTAAAAAATATTTTTTGCCCCTAAATTTCTCATTTAGGGGCAAGTGTGCCCCTAGTGAAAAAGCTTAGCGTACAGCCCTGAAGATACAGTGCTATATTCACCTATTCTACTTATTTAACGTCTCATCCAAAGGTATGGTTTGAAGATACGGTGCTATATTCACCTCACTCACTCACACACTCACAACAAAGATGGCGGAGGCAACCATGCAACATGCCGACCTGCTCATCAGGAGAAGCTAGGGGTTAAGTGTCTTTGCTCAAGGACATTTCGACGCGCTGCCGAGAGGAGCCAGAATCGAACCGGGAACCTTTCGATTGCCAGACGTGGAAGAAAATCGATTTCTCCAGAACAACCGAATGGGTGGGTGCTCATTTTAAACTTTGTATGATCGAACATAACTTTGGGTCCTCCAGTTATGTTAATAATAATAATAATAATAATAATAATAATAATAATAATAATAATAATAATAATAATAATAATAATAATAATAATAATAATAATAATAATAATTCCAGTCTTTATTGAGTTGATGGGAGTTATTGTTTGTTCCCTAGTTTGCCCTTGCCTTGTTTTGTTTGTCTTGTTGCCCTGTTCCTTGTTTGTTTATGGGTTCCATTCCCCTTTATTTAATACACATTATTTACTTTGAAAACGTTTGGTTATTCCCAGCGTTGCGTTCCTCATATCAACACTGGTTGCATGCACGCTAAGGACGGCACGCGCATGCGCGCTCCCGCACATGCGCATAAATGTTCCCTAACTTCCCTCGCTTAAGCACAGACTAAAGACAGTGCCTAATTGCCTCTACGAATGGAATGTAACACATTTCATTCACAAATTCTGTGTGAATGTGAGAACGTTTTTAACACACCTGACGACCGGCGCTATTGATATGCAAAGTAGCCCAGGTGCGAGTTGGCGAGTGCAGCGCACTCCTGTGTGCACGCGCGTGCCGTGCACATCCGTGCGTGTGCGTGCACGCGCTTCTGCTCACAAATCTTCCCATGAGGAACGCATCACTGGTTATTCCTCTCACCCCCTGCCTGGACTTGTAGTACAGTTACTGAATGGGTTCACACTACCCCTTTCAGTTTATTTAACTATGTGACAGTAGGAAGTCAGAATCTTCTACCTCAGGATTTATAATCCAATAGTACTTCGGTCAAGGGCGCCGGCAGGAAACCTAGCATGCATGTCTTTATATATTTTTTTTTACCTGTCCCTTCCCGTTTCACTGAGAAGACCGGCTCATCCCATCCGTTCTTCCTGGCATCCTCGAACAGATAGTTCTTATACATAAGGATCGCTGTGCTGAACTCTTCTGATTGCTGTTCTGAAACAAGCAAACACAAAACACCCGCGTCACACGCTTCACTTCTTCATTCACATATTATTTTCGGAATTTTTGGAAAAACATACTGTATTCACTTTTTTAGAAAAGGAAAAATGAAAAACATAATAAATAATTCAAAATATATAATAAAGACTACATAAGTAGGAATAAAATGGGAAAACCCATTGAGAAACCACACCCCTGATAAGCCACATGCTGAGAAGCCATGCCCCCTGAGAAGCCACACCTCTGAGAAGCCACTCTGCTGAGAAGCCACACCTCTGAGAAGCCACTCCCCCTGATAAGCCACACCCTCTGAGAAGCCACACCCACTGAGAAGCCACACCTCTGAGAAGCCACACCTCTGAGAAGCCACTCCGCTGAGAAGCCACGCCTCTGAGAAGCCACTCCGCTGAGAAGCCACACCTCTGAGAAGCCACTCCCCCTGAGAAGCCACACCCCTGAGAAGCCACACCTCTGAGAAGCCACACCCCCTGAAAAGCTACTCTGCTGAGAAGTCACACCCCTGAGAAGCCACACCCCCTGAGAAGCCAGTCTGCTGAGAAGCCACACCCCCTGAGAAGCCACTCTGCTGAGAAGCCACACTTCTGAGAAGCCACACCCCTGATAAGCCACACCCCTGATAAGCCACACCTCTGAGAAGCCACACCCCCTGAGAAGCCACACCTCTGGGAAGCCACTCCGCTGAGAAGCCACACCTCTGAGAAGACACTCCCCCTGAGAAGCCACACCCCTGAGAAGCCACACCTCTGAGAAGCCACACCCCTGAGAAGCCACACCTCTGAGAAGCCACTCCCCCTGAGAAACCACACCCCTGAGAAGCCACACCCCCTGAGAAGCCAGTCTGCTGAGAAACCACACCCCTGAGAAGCCACACCCCCTGAGAAGCCAGTCTGCTGAGAAGCCACACCCCCTGAGAAGCCACTCTGCTGAGAAGCCACAGCCCTGAGAAGCCACACCCCCTGAGAAGCCACACCCCCTGAGAAGCCACACATCTGAGAAGCCACACCCCTGAGAAGCCACACCCCCTGAGAAGCCACACCTCTGAGAAGCCACACCCCTGATAAGCCACACCCCTGAGAAGCCACACCTCTGAGAAGCCACACCCCCTGAGAAGCCACACCTCTGAGAAGCCACTCCGCTGAGAAGCCACACCTCTGAGAAGCCACTCCCCCTGAGAAGCCACACCCCTGATAAGCCACACCTCTGAGAAGCCACACCCCTGAGAAGCCACACCTCTGAGAAGCCACACCCCCTGAGAAACCACACCCCTGAGAAGCCACACCCCCTGAGAAGTCACACCCCTGAGAAGCCACACCCCGAGAAGCCACACCCCTGAGAAGCCACACCTCTGAGAAGCCACTCCCCCTGAGAAACCACACCCCTGAGTAGCCACACCCCCTGAAAAGTCACACCCCTTAGAAGCCACGCCCCCTTACAAGCCACACCCCCTGAGAAACCACACCCCTGAGAAGCCACACACCCTGAGAAGTCACACCCCTGAGAAGCCACACCCCCTGAGAAGCCACACCCCTGAGAAGCCACACCTCTGAGAAGCCACTCCCCCTGAGAAACCACACCCCTGAGTAGCCACACCCCCTGAAAAGTCACACCCCTGAGAAGCCACGCCCCCTTAGAAGCCACACCCCCTGAGAAGCCACACCCCTGAGAAGCCACGCCTCTGAGAAGCCACACCTCTGAGGTCCAAGCTAGCACCTCATTCTATAATGGATTTCAACTGCCAGACTATTCCACATTGCAATTGTTGCCTCCCTCGCTCCATTCATGCAAGATGCCCTGAAAGAAAGCGAATGAAGGGGTTTCCAGCACATGGCTATCAGCTTCTTTGCTGCTGTGTCAGCCCAGCAAGAAGAGTCTGTGTTACCATAACACCAAATTAGAAAAGTCATTCAGAATTAACACATTGAGGGGCGGTCGGATGGCGTAGCGGAGATTGCGCTCGTCACCAATGCAAGAGGCTGCGGTCTCGACTCCCGGAGTCAGCATTGCTTGAGGCTACACATTCTCACTAGCCACATGCCGTGACTTTTCCATAACAAATAAGCATTTCCATGACCAATATTTGTCAGTGTCCCTGCTTAAAGGCATGTCCGTGATCTTAATTATGCTCGATGCAAAGAGCTATATGCATGTAATCGGAATATTTGTTATTTAGGTTATTATTCCTTCAAAGGCTTACTAGATCTACCAGCCGCCGAGCTTGGCAATGGACAGACAGACACACTTGATAACTTAAAAAGGATAATGGGGAAATTATCTCTGATATATATCAAACCCTTTGGGAGTGTATTTAATTTTTCCATTACTATTCCAGGTACTAGTCAACTTTCAAATTCCACGACCTTTCCAGGGTTTCCATGACTGAGGCAATGTTGTCATTAGAATACATAGGGGGCTTGTTCACCCTTTTGCCATTTCACCACCCTTCCTCTGGTTCCACGTGTGTGTGTGTGTGTGCGTGTGTGTGTGTGTGTGTGCGCGCGCACGTGTGTGTGTGTGTGTGTGTGTGTGTGTGTGTGTGTGTGTGTGTGTGTTAGGGCTGAGCCCAAACGTTCGAACCTTCGTTCGTTACGTTGGCGTTCAAATTCTAAATCAACATTCGAATTTTTTATAATTTTCTTTTTTTCTTATATATATATTTTTTTATGTGTCTATTCATTCATTCTGGGGTTTTTCTTCACAGTTGCAGATAAAGATTAGGCTACACTAATATTATAGTATTATAGTATATGACTCGGCATAAACATTTTAATAAAACATTTATCATAAATGATGCAGCCTATCAGCATCCGCTTGGCACTCGGCGCTCCATCAAGACGTCACCATCACTTTTGTACCAACCGTGCCCTTATTGGATTATTTTTGGGATATATGTATACTGTATATATATATTTTTTTTTTTTGGTAATTAAAACCGAAGGTTCAAACGTCCGTTCGAAAAACCCTGACGAAGTTCGAAGCCCAAAAACAGGCTTCGGGGACAGCTCTAGTGTGTGTGTGTGTGTTTCTCTCTCTCTCACCAGGAGTGAGTGTCTTCTTCTCCAGATCCTCCACTCTGCCGGTGAGTGACTCTAGCTGCTGTCCCTGCTGCTCCT
>NC_140168.1:15272224-15482224 GCF_963971535.1 Notolepis coatsorum | reverse complement strand
GACCTGAGAAAGACTTTCGTCTTGTTTCCATCAGGGTCCCCCATTTTCAATTCATCATAGTAATATGTAATAAAGTAATATGTAAGTAACAAATTGTAAAGCGCTTTGGATAAAAGCGCTATATAAAAAAGCAGCCATTTACCATTTGATGTATGCTGCAATTTATATTGATGGCCTTCTAATTTGTTTATTTATTTATTTATTTTAAATAACAGTGACACTTTTCCATTTGATAAGAAATACAGCAATATTCCTCATTGTATTTCAAATACTGCACTTTAATTTCAAGCAGAAAACGAATCTTTCCATTAAGAACTGACAATCCGGGAATTTAAACATTGTTGACATTGTTTTTTTGTGTTTATATTAAAGAAAGGAAAGTCTAGTGCTGGCTGAGCATATTGTTTGTTTGCACTAAGTTAATACTTTGACAAATGTAGCCTATATTTTTCAGTCAGTTCGGTCTTTGTGTGCCAAACATTATTTAAGGCTGTAAACACTGTAAACTTTTTTTTAAATTGTTTTTAATAAATGAGAAGCATGTTTAGATTTTTTAGTGTTACATTTTCTTTTTAATAAAAAACAACGTATATCGAACCGAAAACCGTGACCCCAAAACCGTGACCCCAAAACCGTGATACGAACCGAACCGTCCATTTTGTGAACCGTTCCACCCCTACTTTCTACTATAATTATATAATTTTCCTATCTCTCCTAGGGTCATTATTGAAGTATTTTGGCACCCCACCTCCTGTCTATAATGTACAGGAGGATACACCAGCCCAGGTGGATATTGACCAAGCTCAGGAGACACACTAGCCGAGGTACATGATCCCTTTCAAAGTGCTGATATTCATAACTGTTTGTCCAGGATTCTTAAAGTCTTACATTTAATAATCAGAATGTTGGGCCTTAAAAGGTCAGATATTAAAATCTTAATCTTAAAATGGTATTGGATTAGGAAATTACTTCTATGTTGCGATAACTTCTCTGTATCATGTTAAATGTGTTTGGGGGGAGGGGCGGCTAGGTGGTGTAGTGGGCAAGGCACTCGCCACCAGTGTGGAGACGCTAGGATTCGCGTGTTCGAATCCAGCTCTCCACATTGTTTTTCAGTTTGGCTGGTCGTCCGCAGTAATACACATTGGCCGTATTACGGGGAGGGAAAACTGAAGGGTGGGGATCGGGCGTTGTGAACAAGCGACTCCTACAAGTCGGTTGGTGCGCCTGCGCAGTAGAATCAGGAAGTGTCGGGGGCAGCGTGAGCCTCCCACGCGTTACTCCTCGACACTGAGAGATCGAGCTGCGCAGGTGAAAAGATGCGACTGCTGTTACCTCAAGTACCGGAGGGGACTTGTGCTATGTATGACTTAGTCCACATTGCAGCCGGCTTGTGGGAGGCAAGAAACAGCGTTCGTGACAGGGGAGGGTTGAATTGGATGATACGAAAATTGGGATGGGAGAAAATATGGAAAAATGGGAGAAAAAGTGGATCAAAAAAAAAAAATGTGTTTGGGGGGGAAATGTCCTGGCTGCAAAGTAAGCAGTATGGTAATAGCCTATCAGGCCAATACATGGAATTACTTCTTAGTCATCTTCCTTAATAGTTCTTTGCTGGTATGGGCATGAAATACGCATTCAATTCTATTGAAAGTGGTCTTAAAAAGGTCTTAAATGTAACCTGTTGAACCCTGCAGGAACCCTGTCCGTCAACATCCACCTTCAGTGAGACCATAACACCTGCCCATCATGAAGATGACGTGTCACCCACCCACCTCTACAAGCAGCAGTATCACCACCACCACTGGTTTGACCTCACAAGACCCTGCATTATGGCCAAGTGTCATAGGCCATACCCAAAAATTTGCTTTGTGTGTACAACATGATGTCTCTGATTATAAACTGATCACGCTCACTTTCTGGTCAAACGTTAGCATGTCTGATTATAACCTGAGCTGTTAATAAACTATATATATATACTATGTACCTGTACTACTATTATTTATTATTTATATACATACAGAACTGCTCCACATGGTTTTTAATATATCATGCTTTAAGTACTGTAGTTTTAATGTAGTTGGTGTTTTTTTTATATATTGGTATTTTTATTGTAGTTTCAACTTTTTTTTTATATAATAGTGGTGAGTGCCTATGTATTGTCACTGTATGTTTGTCTTTCAACCACTGCACAAATGAAGTTCAGAAAGGAAAATAAAGTAATTTGAAGTTGAAACTATGTTTCTATATTTCTATAACAACTGACTCTATCTCAATTTCTACAGCTTACTGTCATAGCTCATTTTAAATATTCCACAACAGATCTATTCGTTACAGCCCTAGCATGTTTTGATATAGTCAATTATCTCACTTTTACTAGGTGACTAACTCAAATATGCCATACACAAAAAAAAGGAAAATGGACATAGGGACGTTTTTTTAATCAAAGGGCAGCAGAGACAAGTGATACAGGGACACAGGTAAGGTCTTACAATGGCGTAGTGATTATAACAGTGCAGTTCAGCATTCAGTAACCCATACTTTTTGTGAACGTGTTTTTGATACTACATTCTGTTGAACACACACCTCAGAACCGTACCTAATGAAAATTGGCTCAATTGCAAGAAAAAGAATAGACAGTTATGATATTACATTCTGCTCAGCATAATTTGTATGCTAAATATTGTGGTTCCCTGCTTTAGTCTGTTGACACATTTCTACACTAAATGCTTTTGTAGTCCTCCTGTGTCATACCTACACTACATGTCATATATAAGTGAATTGTATAGAAACAACTCACCAAAAGTGACTATTGCACAACTGATTTCACGACAAAAGAAAATCCACCCCCCTTCACCCCTCGCTGGAAAATCTCCCTTATTTTAATATCCCAATGTTGACAGCTATGTCCAGGATCACTTGTGCGAATAATCAATAACATCGTAATACGTGAACAAGTCGGCTGACACCATAGTAGTGGACCTACCTTCGCCACCTCCCACTTCTCGCTGGGCCACAGGTAGGGGGTCGAGTTTTTCCAAATAATATTCGCACCTTTCAACGAGTGGTTGGCCGAGATCGCGTCTCTCCACGGTACACACGCTGGGCACGTTGGAGGAACCTGTGAATGAATGAATGAACGAACGAAAACTTTATTTAACATATTGCAGAATGGGTACAGTAAGGGGATGCAGACCAGAGAAAGACTTTCGTCTTGTTTACATCAGGGTCCCCCATGTAAACAGAGGAACCTGTAACGTACAGTATAATAATTAGTATTTAAACACTTGAAAAGCAACAGGCATCAGATGCTGTAAGGTTTCTAAATCAATCGAGCTTCTCCTGTCCGAATGAATGTGGCAGTGAAAAAGTAATCACAATAATGCATCGTACTTTAGCACACGAATGAATTAATGAATGAATGAAAACTGTATTAACATATTGCAGAATGGGAATACAGTACAGCTCAATACACACAATTGTTAAGGGGATGCAGACCAGGGAAAGACTTTCGTCTTGTTTACATCAGGGTCCCCCATTTTCAATTCATAGTGGCAATATAAAACAATATTTATTCACCTTGTGACTGGGAGTCCACATCTTTAAATCACCTTTTTTGAAATCGCATTTAGTTTGACACTCATTATGTCTATTATCATGTCCAAATATAGTATTTCGCAGTGACTGGTGGTAGGTTTCGGTTTCGTCTTCCAGGAAACATCCCAGGCGCGCTTTGAGAAACTGCAGACCCATCGTGGTTTTGATCCAGTTTTTATAGCCGTCATCTTGAAACCTCTGAAAGGAGTCCATCGCGGTTGTATCGTCCACTTGTCAAACGGTAGCTTTTGTTCGCTCAGACCGTCTGGAAATGTATCCGGGCCGCGTGAAGCAGCAGCAGCGCTATGATCGCCCGTGCAGGGGAGCGTCCTGTCCGGTGACTAGCGCGCTCTGCCGGTGTTGGGCGCCGAGTAGGGTATATCTGCAGAGCCGCAAGCCCAACGTTCAAGTTCAAGTTTCTTTATTAGTTGTCATACAGAAAGAAGTACAGAATACTTTTATACAAAATGCTTCTTTCTGTTACGCTCCAGAGACTGTGCTAGACAAAAATAGATAAGTATAAAATAAGTCTAGCAAGTATAAAATAGAAGTCAAGTACGTAGACAAAAGTGTTCAGTATATACACAATGTTCAATGCAGAGTAGAAGTAACTGAGGTACCATACCATACAATATACTATACAGTGCAAAGCAGAAATGGGATGAGGTACAATTTACGGTACAATTTACGGTAAGGTGTAATGAGGTATGGGTTGTAGTGCAAATTCTTTACCAATAAATATAAAGTGTGATTATGTGACATTTATGCACATGTACTGGGACTGCCCACCAGTTAAGATATTCTGGAAAGAAGTGACCCAACAATTATCAAATCTCTTAACTCTGAATATACCTGTACACCCCTCTGTATTACTGCTGAATGATGTCTTTCAGTGTGCAGTACATCCACAGCTACAGAGATTGGTTTTATCTGGTATCACAGTGGCTAAAAAGCTGATAGCATCACGATGGTTTCAACCGGAAAAAATTTGCCGGAAGGTCTGGATTCTTACATATCTCGATGTGATTTATCAAGAAATATCTACAGCAAGAATTTTGGGTCTCAATGAATCCAAAATGACAATGTGGTTAGAAGTGGTGGAGAGAATAAAAGCTAGTTTCAAGTTTCTTTAATAGTTGTCATACAGAAGTACAGAATACTTTCATACAAAATGCTTCTTACTGTTACGCTCCAGAGACTGTGCTAGACAAGATAGTATCAAATAACATAGTATAGCATGTAATTTTAGAAGAAGAAAATGAGGTCACAGTGTTCGGTATAGACATATGTACAATGTTCTGAGTTACCATATAATATACAATACTATGCAGTGTACTAATGTACAGTACTATATAGTGCAAAGCAGAAATGGGATGAGGTACAATTTAGGTACAATTTACAGTAAGGTGTACGAGTTGTAGTGCAATCCTTCATCAATAAATATAAAGTGTGGGGAGTGGGTGCTACAGTGTGTTTGTTTAAAGTGGGTGTGTGCTATAAAGTGTGTGGAGTGGGTGCTACAGTGTGTTTGTTTAAAGTGAGTGTGTGCGTGTGGATGTGTGTGCTATGTGCGTTTGGTGGTTGTTGTTGTGTAGTGTTCATTCATTGTTCGTTTAGCAGCCTGATGGCCTGGGGATAGAAGCTTCTTCTGAGTCTTTCTGTGCTCGCCTTGAGACTCCGGTATCGCTTGCCTGACCGCAGCAGTAAAGGTAGCATATAAAGGTAGTGTCTGGTAGGAACAAGTTATAATGGATGGATTATCCAATGGGGGGTCCGGGAGGGGGGGGGGGGTACGAGCTAGAGCATATGTGTGTAGGGTACTAGATAACAGGTATTAGGGGTATATCCTGTATAAGACATTTAACTAAATGGTGATTTCATTGGATATGCACTGTTAATTAATGCTTGTATATCTTATCGTGTGTTGTCATGTTTGTTTATATGTTTGTTTAAAAAATAATAAAAAAATAAAATACAAAGTGTGTTTATGTGTTCTAAAGTGGGTAAAGTGGGTGCTGCAGTGAGTTGTTTGTTTAAAGTGAGTGTGTGCGTGTGGATGTGTGTGCTGTGAGTGCATTTGATGGTTGTTACATAGTGTTATTGTTCGTTGAGCATCCTGATGGCCTGGGGATAGAAGCTTCTTCTGAGTCTCTCTGTGCTTGCCATGAGACTCCGGTATCGCTTGCCTGACCGCAGCAGTTCAAAGAGGCAGTTGTTTGGGAGTCTTTGATAATTCTCTTAGCCTTACCCATGCACCGCTTGTTGTAAATGTCCTGGAGAGTGGGAAGCCCCCCTCCAATTGTGCGTTCGGCTGAACGGGCCACTCTCTAGTCTACTACGGTCTTGTGCGGTGCTATTCCCAAACCAGGAGGTGATATTGCCAGTCAGGATGCTCTCTATTGTGCATGAGTAGAAGTTCTTAAGGATCTTCTGACTGACTTGGAACTTCCTTAGGCGCCTGAGGAAGTAGAGGCGTTGCCGTGCCTTCTTCACAACACTGTCTGGGCGGGGCTTTGTGGCTTGTACTCGGTTTGAGGCGGGACTTCGGGGCTTGTACTCGGTTTGACTGTGCATGGGCGGGGCATCGTGGCCTGTACGGTTTGTCTTGTTTCCTGTAAAACCCGGAAGTAGTCAGTTTGTGCTGTTTATTTTTAACCCTAACCATACCTGTCAACAGTGAACTGAACACACAAATACGAACATGAACACGTTCGTATTTTGGGTGAACGTGAACTGAACGTACTGATTATCCACTAAATGAACGTTATTGAGAACGCGTTCATTATCAGCGCTGTATAACGGCGTTCAAACGTGCGTTCATTCTCAGCACTCTATTATAACGGCGTTCAAAGGTGTGCCAGATCTCATATGCATTTAAGCCGAAAACCCAGTTAAAACACACTGTAAACAGGCTACAAAAGTATGCGGAAAACCACCCGATCTGGCAACGCGCCTGTCACCCCCTGGCTACATCATCAGACTCATCACAACAAACAGACCAGACTGCGAGCAGAAGCCGAGAGCTGCAGCAGCAGGTCGAGAGCAGCACTCGCTCAGAGTCAGACCCTACCTCTATACGACGTCGGCGTATGAGCATTTAAAAGAGTTTAACGTTAAAGTCAGTACTGACTCAGACGGAAAAAATCTAACGTTTGTCTGTAAACTTTGTCCACTCGGTTTGAAGAAGCAAGTCCGCACATCGACGACGTCGACAGCAAACCTTAAAGTTTAAACGGCACATTGAGAATAAGCAAACGTCCTGTTTTTGTTTTCATAAGACAATTCAAGCAAAGTTTTTCCTCATGTTTTTGAAAATATACTGTAGAGATGAAAGCTGCAGCTGCTACTAGTGTGGACTGAATGGGTGACAGCAAAGCGTTATGGAAATGCGTTGATTGATTGATTGATTGATTGAAAACTTTATTAACAGATTGCAGAATGGGTACAATACAGTACAGCTCAATACACACAATTGTTAAGGGGATGCAGACCAGAGAAAGACTTTTGTCTTGTTTACATCAGGGTCCCCCATTTTCAATTCATCAGGACATATATGACAAATGAAAAATGCAAATGCCAATATTCCGATTGCTGTCTGTGGTTCAATAATTTTTACAAATAATAGCTCGCAGCCAGCAACGTATTGAAAAAACAACTATAAAAAAAAAAAAAAAACTATAAACTATAAATTAGTTCTTTTTTGAAACCATGAACTTTGGTTCAAATTTTTGAATTATGAACTATGAACTGAACTAGTTAATTTTAAAAATTGTGAACTGTGAACTGAACTAGTTCATGTAGAAAGTGAACTTTCCCAACACTGCCTGTCAACCATCCCGTTTTTCCCGGGATTGTACTGTATTTCAACCTTCCTTCCCGCCTTCATCCCGTTAAAATATTTTCCTGTATTTTTACATTTTTTTTATTTTGACAAAATGACTGCAATTCCCCTACGTGACGACAGGTGGCAGCAGTGTAGATTAGACCGTTAGCACAGGAAGTCAGACCGGAAGACGGTTGCGACCTGAAGATGAAGAAGAACAGCGAGCGGTTTCTCAGTGTATAATGTATGGTGCTCTCCCTCAACATGCGAGTAGCGTGAGACAACACCATTCTTTAGTCCAAATAATACCCTACTTTATACTATATTATTGTCATTCGTTTAATGTAAAGTCAGTCTTACATTGGCACTGCTTTAACCTTGCATTTACCCATAATCCATTGCTGTATTAGACTGTGCCAGTATAACGTTTGTAAAGTAATGAAGAGCAAATGTAAAGTTTATCAATACACAATGAAACAATATCTTTATTTATATCACATGTCAAAACTACTTTAATAAAAGAAGATTTCCGTTTTTCATTTCTACTCATTCATCCAAAACAAGACAGCAATTCTACTTCTGCATGCACCGGGAGAATTGAGCTCATAGAACAGATTTGGAGTTGATAGAATGGACATTTCTGTTCTTAGGAAATGTTGCACATGGTGGAAATAATGGAAATTAACATTTCTAACATTAACATTTAGTGTATGTTTAAAGTTGATACATTGAGGCATGGTAGAATTTCACTTTATATTACAGCAGTATCCGTTTTTAACATTACAATTAGTGTCTGACACTATAGACACATGTTAAAAGTCAAAGTCAACTTTGTCATTTTCCAATTTGTGCAAGACATACAGAAAAATTCAATTACATGTAAATATTCTTTCATTTGTGTCAATGTTATAAAAATCCTATTGTATTCAACAAATTATGATACACCACAATGTGCCCTTTCTATCTATTCTAATTTTTTTTTTTTTTTTTTTTATTATTGCAAAACAAAATTATTAAAAGTCTATTCTAAATCTATGGCCTCGCGATTCCACAGCTGCGCAGTGCAGACAATATATATATATTATATAATATACATACGAGGGGGAGGAGACTACATTGGGAGGGGGCGGGGCCGGGGGGAAGGGGGCGGGGGGAAATATCCTGTTTTTTCAAATCCCAATGTTGACAGCTATGACCCTAACCCTAACCTTAACCCTAACCCTAACCTGCAACACGGAACACAGAAATGCAAAAAAAAATTAACAGCACAAACTGACTACTGCACAGTCAAACCGAGTACAAGACCGAATGCACAGTCAAACCGAGTACAAGCCCCGAAGCCCTGCCCAGACGTTGGGCTTGCGGCTCTGCAGATATACCCTAATGCCTGCTGCAAGTGACGCAGTCCTTTTGTTGCACACGGCTATGATTGATTGATTGATTGAAAAGTTTATTAACAGATTGCAGAATGGGTACAGTACAGTACAGCTCAATACATACAATTGTTAAGAGGATGCAGACCTGAGAAAGACTTTCATCTTGTTTCCATCAGGGTCCCCCATTTTCAATTCATCATATGACACACATGACATACAGATAGACAGTACTGCTACATCTATACATTTATGACATACCAGATTTTCAAATACAGTACTGTTTGTGATACTAAAAAAATCCAGAAGAAGAGTATATACATTTGACATAGAAACTGTGCATTGGGGGAGGTTGGGTAGGTGGGGTGGGGCTGTACATTGGAGGTGGGGGGGGGGGGTTGGGTAGGGGGGGGGGACACTGTACATTGGAATACTGACATACATTTGACATGGAAACTGTACATTGGAGGAGGTTGGGTAGGTGGGGTGGGGTTGGGTGGGGCTGTACATTGGAATAGCCATGCTTGGTCTTTATTGTACAACTGGGTTAGGACATTTGTAGGGGCCAGTTTTGAATTGCAGTCTCCCGTAGGTGTTCTTTGAGAGTGTTTTTGAAGGTGGGTAGTGATTTACATTCCTTTACAGCTTTGGGTAGGACGTTCCACATTGTTGTGGCATAATTGCGAAACGTGTTTAGTCCCTTGTTTGAGCCGAATCTGGGTTTTACATGATTTGTGGAGCTCCCTCTGGTGTTGTGATCGTGGTATTCACTGACCTTTGGGAAGTATTTTGACATGTACATGGGTACCTTGGTCGTGTAGTGTATCTTGTAGACCAGGCCCATTGCAAGTTGCTGTACTCTGTCGTCTACTCTAAGCCATCCTAGGTTGTCAAAGTGGGCAGGGGTGAGGTGGGTTCTAGGAGTAAGGTCAAGCAGTAGTCTGACCAGTTTGTTTTGAGATGTTTGTAATTTTGTTTTTAGCGCCTTTGAGGTGCTTTGGTACCATGAGGTGCAAGCATAGTCGTAGTACCCTTGAATGAGTGCTCCTGCCAGAGTCTTCAGGGTATTCTTGTTTACCAGTGACTGAGGAGATCCGGTACAAGAGACCCACTTAGGAAGTGTCCAACCTCAGGCCAGACTGGGTGGGAAAGAACATACAACGAAACAGGGAAATAATTCAATAGTGGACCACACACTGATGGTTTGGAACGAGGTGATCAGGAAATACAAATCAAAAGAAGACAGTAGACTTCTGATTTGGCCTTCCCAGACACCAGGCTTTAGACCGGGAACACTGGACGCCACTTTTGACGGGTGGAGAGATAGAGGTATGACAGCCATATGTACACTGTTAGAGAATCATAACTTCGTGTCTTTTGAGCAATTTAAGAGAAAATTCGACTTGGGAAATGACAATTTGTTTAGATATCTACAGCTGAGACACTTCTACGATACGGAAGTCAAGAATAGGATATCAGTAGGTGCAGGGGTGCAGTCGTAATATGGGCGGAGGTCAAACGGTATCCTATTATTATGCAAAGTCTAGGCACTTATCACCTAGACTTTGCATAATAATAGGAGCCCAAACGCCGTTTGACCGCGGTTGCCCAGCACTGCACCACTGAGTAGGTGGTAACGGGGTGGTGGGAATGATGGAAATGGCGTATGCGCGAACTCCAGTGAAAATAGTATCGGAAATGTACAAAAGTTTACAAGCTCGTAACAACTGTGATTCATATAATGTGAAGAAGAAATGGGAAAGTGAACTGAGTATAAACTTGACGGAGGATGATTGGCATTCCATATGTGAGACACAACACTCATCCACTAGCTCTAGAGCAGGGGTGGCCAACCAGTCAGAGACTAAGAGCCACAAAAATTACTGTGGTACCACAAAGAGCCACACCATATACCAGCGTTTCTCAACCTTTTTTTTCAGTCACGGCACCCGTGTTCATAGGTCTCACCCTCTGGCCTCTGATGATGCTAATGTCTTTTTAATTTGGGCCTCACAGGGTTAAAAGTACCCTGTGAGACCCACGGTTGCAAAATTACAAAATCACTTTTAGCCATTTAAAAAAAGAATGTTTATAGGGCGGTCAGGTGGCGTAGCAGAGATTGTGCTCGTCACCAACGCAGGAGATGCTGGGTTCGAGCCCAGCTCTCGGCGTTGCTACCAGCTTGGCTGGTCGTTCATACTAATACAATTGGCAGTATTAGGGGGTGGGAAGCTGGTGGGTGGGAATCTGGCGTTGTGGTCAGGTCTCTGCGCTTGCTCAGCAGGGGCAGGACTTGGTGGAGATAGCGTGCCCTCCCACGTGTTACACTTCACCAATGAGAGTCCTCGCTGCCAAGTGAAAAGACGTCACTGGCAGTCGCCACACGTATCGGAGGAAGCGTGCGGTCGACTTCGGGACGCCCTTGTACCGACTCGTAGGAGAACATGCATACAGCAGCCAGGTAGGGGAGGGGGGAATTGGCACTGCGACTAAATTGGGATGGGGAGAAAAGCAGAAAATTGGAGAAAGAGAAATAAAAAAAAAAAAAAAAAAAAATAATGTTTATTTAAAAAGATTTAAGCACATGTAGGCCTATTGGTCCTGTTGTTCAGCCTCACAATGCTAAATAAATTAAAATAAAATTAAAATTAAATTAAAATTAAAATAATTAAGAACGTTTCATGTTGTCCTATGCAAATATGGGAAAAGTTGCTATGCAAACACTGCAAAAGAAAGGTTTTCTAACGGAATATGTGGAGAAGTGACTGTGAAAAGGAAATGGAGAACGTGTACATGAAAATGTTGTGAAAATGTGACTTTGGAAAGAAAAAAGTGAAAAATGAACAAAAATAAAGAGTTATAAAAAAAAAAATAAACTTGATTGACAAAGGTTGGAGATCAAGGTTTTAAACTCTGCAACAGAGGAGAGAATTTCAAGCTTTAAGGACTGTTGGAGTTCATTCCATGAGCTAGAGGGGCATCATAGCAAAATGCAGATTTACTCTGTTCCGAGCAAACTCTGGGACCTTAAGGACCAGCCAGTCACTAGAACGGGTTCCATAATTATTAATTAACTACTCTGTGATCATTTGGCCAGTGAATGTAGACACTTACAAGTACAGGTCAGGGAAATGGGGTCATTCAGGTGTTTCAGCCTCAAGTTCGCCTGCCTCATCAAATACTTTATCCTCTAACTGCATTATATGACCCTGTAAATCTCACTGTAGATATTCCCGCTTCTCTTCTAGATTCCAGCGTGGTGGCGGCTAACTCTGCCAAACCCATCGTCCCACAGAAGGCGTCGTCTCTCAGCCTCCTCTGGGCGTATTCGGACAGCGACAGCAACGACAGCGAATGAGATGGAAGAATCCGCTTACGCTTCGATGAAGAAAAGAGCTTTGCTCGCAGACTCCTCGCCCCTACGACGGACATACCACTGTATGGACGAGATGTGATTCCTCGTGACACACGCCGAAGAGTAATCAAAATGACATCCAAGCAAACTCTGTGTTTTGCCTGTGTGGTGGTGTCCAACACTCGTTGAAACGAGACCAACCCGGAGTCTCACAGACCAACGTGTTAAGTCCCACATCCTATAACGTTGTGGGTTTATAGCCGAGAGAAACGATAACGCCTGCATCTTTGGCGTGCAAATAAGATTTGTAAAAGAAAATTGATCAATTAAGTATTTTTTTGTTCCATTAAAGTCTGTTTTATTCCTTCTCTTCTTGAATTGTGTTATGTAGACTTAAATGTGTATAAATGTGGATGTAGCGTTTCAGTTCTCAGGAGTTTGGAGAAAAATGATCAAATTATGTCAAGTAGGCAGAGTATCTCTTAGTGAGAGGTACTGTAATTACCTGTACATTTATAATAATCCCCTATAAATCCCATGTTGTCTCACACCTGTGTATCCCATGATTATTATAAATTCATGTAGGTTATCTACATGATTATAAGTTAATGTAGGTTACCTGAATGATTATTATATTTTATTATAAGTTCATGTAGGTTATCTACATGAGAATTATATTTTATTATAAGTTCATGTATATAGGTTATCTACATGTTTATTATCTTGTATAAATTCATGTAGGTTATCTACATGAGTATTATCTTTTATAAGTTCATGTAGGTTATCTATCTATCTATTCTTTGTGACTAGTGTGTCACCACAGACCCGCTGGACAAGGGAGATGCCACCAGTAGACAGACTACAGACTCACGTGACTCAAAATGACTGTTGACACACAAATCAAGGTTTTTATATTACTAGACGGACGACTCTACCCTATAGGGCCTCCTAGACTAAAGTGGTTCCCAAACCTCTCCTCGAGGCACCCCAGCCGTTCCATGTATTTGTTAAATTCCACCACCAGCACACCTGATTCAACTAATAAAGGGCTTGTTAAGTTGAATCAGGTGTGCTGGTGGTGGAATTTAACAAATACATGGAACGGCTGGTGTGCTTCGAGGAGAGGATTGTTCCTAATTTATGCAAATGTCATGTCGTCAGCTTGTGACTGCAACTTGTTCCTGTTTGCGGACGACTCAGCCCTGCTGGTCTCTGACAAGAACAAGTTACAGGTTGAAAAAACCCTCAGCTCGGAACTAGGCAAAATCTGCATCTGGCTCGCTGATAACAAACTATCATTACACCTGGTGACCTGGGTAAAACAGAGTCCATTCTCTTCGGTTCAAATAACAAACTCAGCAAGACCGACGGCTTCTCAGTTACAGTGGGTGACAATATTGTCACGAGGAAAGAAGAAATGACCTACCTGGGTTCCATCCTAGAGGCAAATCTTTCCTGTGACAAAATGGCATCCAATGTAATAAAACAAGTCAACCAACAAACTCGATTCTTGTACCGAATCTCCTCTCTGGTAAACAAGAATACCCTGAAGACTCTTGCAGGAGTACTCATTCAAGGGTACTACAACTATGCTTGCACCTCATGGTACCAAAGCACCTCAAAGGCGCTAAAAACAAAATTACAAACATCTCAAAACAAACTGGTCAGACTACTGCTTGACCTTACTCCTAGAACCCACCTCACCCCTGCCCACTTTGACAACCTAGGATGGCTTAGAATAGACGACAGAGTACAGCAACTTGCAATGGGCCTGGTCTACAAGATACACTACACGACCAAGGTACCCATGTACATGTCAAAATACTTCCCAAAGGTCAGTGAATACCACGATCACAACACCAGAGGGAGCTCCACAAATCATGTTAAACCCAGATTCGGCTCAAACAAGGGACTAAACACGTTTTGCAATTATGCCACATCAATGTGAAACGCCCTATCCAAAGCTGTAAAGGAACGTGAATCACTACCCACTTTCAAAAACACTCTCAAAGAACACCTACGGGAGACTGCAATTCGAAACAGGCTCCTGTAAATGTCCTAACACAACCCCCTCCAATGTACCGTAAATTACCAAGTATGGTTTTGTCAATATTCCAATGTACAGTTTTGCTTGTACAGTTGTACAGTGTCCCCCACCCCCCCACCCCTCCTACCCCCCCCCCCCCCAACCACCTCCAATGTACAGTCCCCCCCACCCCCCCAACCCCACCCCACCTACCCAACCTCCTCCAATGTACAGTTAAGATAAGATAAGATAAGATAAGATAAGATAAGATAAGATAAGATATTCCTTTATTGATCCCCTTGGGGAAATTCAGGCATCATAGCAGCATGGGGGGAAGGGGGGTGGGTACAGGTAGTAAAAAACAACACAGGCAGTGTAAACAATTAGGTTAATTTGGTCAATATAATTTACTATCTAACTAGCTGAAGAAAATATTCACATTATTCAAGAAAATATTCACATTATTCACAGTGTCACATAAGGTGCAGTATGCATAAGGTAGTGTTTATAATTTACTATCTACTGAGTATACATTATTCACAGTATCACAGTATCCACTGAAATATATATTATTCACAGTATCACAGTATCACAGTATCCACATAAGGTGCAGTAAGCCTAAGGTAGTGTAGGTTGTCCTCCTTGGGTTCCTAATAGTCCCAGGTCAATGTCTGGTAGCAGTCGCTGCCCCCTGTTGTGGAGCCTGGAGGCTGCTGTATATATATACGTCAAATGTATATACTCTCTTTTCTGGACTATTTTCGTATCACAAACAGTACTGTATTTGCAAATCTGGTATGTCATAAATGTATAGATGTAGCAGTACTGTCTATCTGTATGTCATGTATGTCATATATGTTATGATGAGGGGACCCTGATGTAAACAAGACGAAAGTCTTTCTCTGGTCTGCATCCCCTTAACAATTGTATGTATTGAGCTGTACTGTACTGTGCCCATTCTGCAATCTGTTAATAAAGTTTTCAATCAATCAAAACTCTCAACATGATCAATGAGCATCACGTGATCAATGACTGGGGGGAGTTATTGTGGGAGGAGTTTGGCTTTGTACGTCATGTTGATTGACAGGCTGGATTTCTCGAGCAGGAAGCAGCGTCACTTCCGCCAGAGTTCCTCTTCGCATCAGTGACGTCAGTCCAGTTGAAGACGAGGTGCGAAATACAAGAAGTAAACAAGTGTGTTCTGTTGGACATTTCTGTGGGGATTATTAAACGTTGTTTGCGGATTCAACCAAGGCATTCAAGGTGAGACTGTAGCAATATTGGTTCTAGATAACGTTCTCTTAGCTAACGAGCTAACGCTCTGCGGCTAGCGGCTGCTAGCTTGTTGTCCTGAGGTGTTGTCGCCTTGTCGGTCTCTGAGGTTTGGCACAAAGACGAGAGGAGCAGCTAGTTATTAGTTATGTTTCATCTGCCACTCATTGAAGAGTGTGATCACGTGTTCACGTTTCACTGGAAGTATTTGTTACCAACGTTAGCAGCTAGTAGATGTGTAAGTTAGTCACAAGCTGACTGGTTGTATACAATTAAAAGTGGTACTTGACCTATTTGAGACACTGATTGATTGATTGATTGAAAACTGTATTAACAGATTGCAGAATGGGTACAATACAGTACAGCTCAATACACACAATTGTTAAAGGGGAACTATCTTATAAATGGCCTTTTTGAGTGTTTAGCATTGTTTCCTAGCTATGTGAACTTATATTAATATGATCTATGTCTCAGAATTCTCATATTGGCGCATTCTTCCAATTCTCCTCTCACAATATTCACCCTCACTGAACTGAGTTGTTTGAAAATGTGCCTATATGTGATGTCATATAGTCACTGCTGCATGTTAATGTTGAGATAGACGACGACGCTCCGCAGTGGTTTAGGTGGCACCTGCAGCCCAGGCTCAAAACAGCTCGAGATCTTGAGGTAAAAAAATGCTGTTTTTGAGGACTTGGTTGATTAGAAATACAAAACAATGAATACAAAAAAAAAATATATTACAGAGGTGTTCCATAGACTCACAGGAATTGTGTAAAAGTGCCCAAATAGTGAAAGAAATAGTAAAATAGTTCCCCTTTAAGGGATGCAGACCAGAGAAAGACTTTCGTCTTGTTTACATCAGGGTCCCCCATTTTCAATTCATCAGGACATATATGACATACATGACATACAGATAGACAGTACTGCTACATCTATACATTTATGACATACCAGATTTGCAAATACAGTACTGTTTGTGATACAAAAAGAGTCCAGAAAAGGGAGTATATACATTTGACGTAAAAACTGTACATTGGAGGAGGTTGGGTGGGGTTAGGAGGGTAGGAGGGGTTGGGGACACACACTGTACAACTGTACAAGCAAAACTGTACATTGGAATATTGACAACCATACTAGGTAATTTACTGTACATTGGAGGGGGTTGGGGGGGGGAAACACTGTACACAGACTAGCAAAACTGTACATTGGAATATTGACAACCATACTAGGTAAATTACTGTACATTGGAGGGGGTTTGGTTAGGACATTTACAGGGGCCAGTTTCGAATTGCAGTCTCCCGTAGGTGTTCTTTGAGAGTGTTTTTGAAAGTGGGTAGTGATTCACATTCCTTTACAGCTTTAGGTAGGGCGTTCCACATTGATGTGGCATAATTGCAAAACGTGTTTAGTCCCTTGTTTGAGCCGAATCTGGGTTTAACATGATTTGTGGAGCTCCCTCTGGTGTTGTGATCGTGGTATTCACTTACCTTTGGGAAGTATTTTGACATGTACATGGGTACCTTGGTCGCGTAGTCGTGTATCTTGTAGACCAGGCCCATTGCAAGTTGCTGTACTCTGTCGTCTACTCTAAGCCATCCTAGGTTGTCAAAGTGGGCAGGGGTGAGGTGGGTTCTAGGAGTCAGGTCAAGCAGTAGTCTGACCAGTTTGTTTTGAGATGTTTGTAATTTTGTTTTTAGCGCCTTTGAGGTGCTTTGGTACCATGAGGTGCACGCATAGTCGTAGTACCCTTGAATGAGTGCTCCTGCCAGAGTCTTCAGGGTATTCTTGTTTACCAGAGAAGAGATCCGGTACAAGAATCGAGTTTGTTGGTTGACTTTTTTTTTATTACATTGGATGCCATTTTGTCACAGGAGAGATTACCCTCTAGGATGGAACCTAGGTAGGTAATTTCATCTTTCCTTGTGACAATATTGTCACCCACTGTAACTGAGAAGCCGTCGGTCTTGCACAACATTCATATCTTAAGGATCCTGGCCAAGTCTATGAACTAGACCTAGGTACGTAACCCAACGCTTCATAATGTGCTATGAAAACTGTAACTGAGGGGTACAATTCCCTGACTGTATTGATAAGTATGGTATCATTAAACCACTACCGCTTTATGTACTTTAACTACTGGCCATACAGTACACGATATCTAAATATGATGAACACTTTCCCACCATGAAACCAAGTCCACACAAAGGTAATAATCAAATATTTAATATATAGCAAAGGGTACATATAATATTCACCATTACGTTTATGATTTGAATGCTCTTGTAAGGCAAATGAGTACTCGTAGGCAAATCAACACTGAATGTCCAATCTCTGGTTACGCAGGAAGCAAGTATACAACCTGGCTCTTAGGGAATTATAACGATGGCACACTTAATGATTATAGCTGGATATACTGTAGGGGTCCCGCCGGTTGTAAGCCAGTAGGGGGGTAGGAGAGCCGTCGGCTGTATCCCGTCTGGTCAACGATGTCTAGAGAGACTTCACGTACAGAAGACAGTGCAGTAGAATCTTGATCCACAGATGAATACACCTTGGCTCTCTTGTAGGCTGTAGCTGTAGCTGTAGCTCCACAGTGAAGAAGAAGCGAGGCGACCTCAGTCTGGTCTGAGCGCCGTCTCACCTTGACTCCTTTCGGGGTAGATCCAACACTCACCGGTGCTGGCGATTATCCGCTCCACAAATCAAAGTACCAAAGCAAATATATATTCCATGCCGCATAGGGCTCAGCAGTCGTCGGGTAGGTAATCCAATGTACAGGTCCACTCGGTCCTCGCCTAGAACTCCTCGGATGAAAGCACCACGTGTGGTCTGCCCAACCTGGTTAAGACTCTAGATAACACGAGGAAGCGATGGGGGTGCTGCTCACTTTAGAACTCTAACCGCACGATGCACCATACATAATAGACTATTATTACTTAATAGAAATACGGTGCCAAACTCTGGCAATTCAGCTATTAATTCGCACGAGGTCTCACTGCTATTCTAAGGCCAAACAGGCCATACTACACCGCACACGGTATCGTGGGTGAGGCTTCACGTTCTGTTACTTAGTTGGGTAGAAGGGTAAAGGACTAAAAGGAATTCTACATTTCTTGCGCCATATTTATATGCACAGTGAACAAATAGTGCCACTCTGCTTTCGGTAGCCATATTCCTGCGCGGAGCCGGGCTAGTAAGGGCATGTCTCGTCGGTACCTTTGAACTTGAACGCCAGGGGCTGGTCCCTGGCGCCTGGTCCTTTTGTCCAATAAGAGAATGAACTATTATGGGCTGTAGTAGAATAAAGGAATATTCCGTGTATATGTACAAGGAATATACAAGGGATATCAAACGATATACAAATACTATTCAATATATATCCATAAATAAATATATATATTCGGTTTAATCTGATCCTTCACAACAAAAACCATAGAGGTGCATCATTGAACAGCGTTGATCCTGAACAGCTGAATAATTCATGATGGTGAAATGCTGATCTCATCCCGACCAGCCTGAATCACAGCCAGCAGCTTCTATTCTGTCTGCAGCCCTGGTGCAGCTTAAGTGCTGATTGGGGCTGAGCATGGAGGCGGCGGGGGGGGGGGTTCTGGGGCTGAAAGGCCAGAGACTGAGTGCAGATAGGTCCCGCCCGCGTGTATATTTTCCTTAACGGACTTTCACTTCCGCGTTCGGGATGCGCGATCTGATTGGCCACTGACGTTTCTCTCAGCGCCAATCGAAATAACGTATTGTTTTCATCTGTCTATATTAACGTGATTCCATCAACACAACATAAATGTTCAAAACACGACTTCATTATTGCGCGATCTTGCAGTGATTTGAAGCTTATCTCTGCTCTGTTGGGTGGACGAGCAGTGAGTTTTAATATTGAGCACGGCATAAGAAACCTAAGCCTAAAAACCGCATGAGCATTCTATTTGTAGATAATATGCTCTTGCATGTGACGAGACTTTGGGCTTCATTATTCAGCCACAGGGAGGAATCTGTTCTGTTATTAGCCTACAGCCTACACCAAGGTCCATGATGGAAGTTTCTGTCAACCTTGAAAATGTATGGTTAATGCTATTGATGTAGACTCATCAAAGTATTTTTAAATGCTTTATGTCTAATAAACTAGACTAAATATAGCCTATAGAACAGATTTTTACAGCCTAATCTAAAACAGATTTTTTACACATTGTTTCAAACATGATCACGGAAGGTGACAACCCTAACATGTCATGTTGTGTCACAACAGAATGAGTAGGTGAGTGTTAGGCCTACAGAAAGTGTAATCTATTGATTGACTTGCATGACCTAGTCAATTCGGTAGAAGAGTCTGGTGGGCGAGATTATGCATGATGACCATCCTGTGATATAAAGACTCCTGCCTGTGGCTGAATAATGAAGCCCAAAGTCGCGTCACATGCAAGAGCATATTACCTACAAATAGAATGCTCATGTGGTTTTTAGGCTACTGGTAGGCTATTCTTATGCCGTGCTCAATTTTAAAACTCCCTGCTCGTCCACCCAACGTAAACAGAGCAGAGATAAGCTTCAAATCACTGCAAGATCGCGCAATAATGAAGTCGTGTTTTGAACATTTATGTTGTGTTGATGGAATCGCGTTAATATAGAGATGAAAACAATACGTTATTTCGATTGGCGCTGAGAGAAACGTCAGTGGCCAATCAGATCGGATTCGCGCATCCCGAATGCGGAAGTGAAAGTCCGTTAGGGAAAATATACACGCGTCCCGCCCACACAGGGGAAACATTCCATCGCTCTCCATTGACTTATTAGGCGTGTTCGAGATTGATTTCGGCTCGCCTCGAAAGTAGACGAGAGTAGCCGAGTGAAGCCGGGGGAGGAGTCAGAACGTCGGACACTTCAGATTTGACGACAGCCTGCTCGTCTAGTCTCGCATGGCAGATACGCGTTCACGTTCCCACACACACATACACACCTGTCCAGCTCATTATAATGCGAGGGCCACATGCACAATTAGATTCAAATGTACAGCACACCATATACTGCTATAGTGGAATATACTATTCATATACCATAATGTATACCATCTTGTTGCGCGCTCCTGGCCACGCAGCGCGCACGCACACACACAACACACACACACTGCTGAATAATTCTGTTTGGCATCAATATATAATTCATTTTACACCATCGACAAGACGAGATCAAATGCAGATGCAGTTGTTCTGTGGCTCCGTCCGCTCTCAGCTCAAATAAAGTTATTATTATCGCCGGCAGCCGGCAGGTGTGTGGACTGATTGCATTGATGCAGTGTGTGTCAGTGGGCTTGATTGCGAACAGCTGCGAACAGCGGTCATTATTGCTCGGCAGACGAGCGCTATTGACCAATCACAATCAAGCATTTCGGCGAATGTTAAAACGCCATGTAATAATAATCGATATCGATGGATAATTAAAAAAAATCATTAAACATGGCAGTTTTAAAACTTTTTAACTTTTAAAACAGAGGCAGTGGACAGACTTGTCTTTCTTGCCTGCAACTTAAAGTAATGGCCTTTTAAGTAATTGGCTACATCCAGCTTGTCTGTGATGAGCGTGTTGTCCGTCTTTATGTTTATGTTTGAGAATCTGGTTTTAAGTTTTTTACTGCAGCCTAGTTGATTATTGAGTAATTTCCAAAGTTCACGTGGTTTGTTTTTGTTTTCCTCAGTTTTGTCATTGATGAATTTTTTTTTTTAGCAGTTTTGATCATGGAGTTTACGTCATTTCTTAGTCTGTTTCTTTCCAGTTTGAGTTCAGTCACGTGCGCTTGGAGTTCACTGCTCGTGCTTTTGGTAAGCTTTGACTGACTTTTACGAATCTCAGAGCATTTTTTGTCTCTGGCTTTCATAGCGGTCAGTATTTCAGTGTGCATCCACGGCTCAGCGCGATTTTTTTACCCTGGTGGTTCTTAGGGGGGCCATGTTGTTTAGTATTGTTGAAAATTTGGTTTTGAAGCCAAGCCATGTGTACCATTGAGCTCATCTGAGGGATAGTGTGTACTGCAGTAGGTTAGGGGCCTTTGCATGTGTAGCAGTGTGATAGTGTGTAGTAGTGTGTAGTGTGATAGTGTGTAGCAGTGTGTAGTGGGACAGTGTGTAGTAGTGGGATAGTGTGTACTGCAGTAGGTTAGGGGTCTTTGCATGTGTAGCAGTGTGTAGTGTGATAGTGTGTAGTGGGATAGTGTGTACTGCAGTAGGTTAGGGGTCTTTGCATGTGTACTAGTGGTGTAAATAGTTGACCCCACAACGATTCGATTACGATTCTTCAGTCAGCGATTCAATGCATCATGAAATCTCTTCATTTGACCACAATTTCTATTTGATTAGATACATTTTCGATCAGTTAATTCCCCCCCAAAAAATGTATACAGTACAAATGTGGCTTGGGGAACTGATTCACTCAACATGAATGGACTATAGGTCAATAAAAACAATACACCAAGCTTTAATTAAGTTAACAGGATATTTTATTCCCAGATTAGACTAGATTTGAGATTTCAGACATTTTATGTAATAAGTGTAGGGCTGGGCGATAAAACGATAACGATAATTATCGCGATATATTAATAATCGATATCGATGGATAATTAAAAAAAATCATTAAACATGGCAGTTTTAAAACCAGAGGCAGTGGACATACTTGTCTTTCTTGCTTGCAACTTAAAGTAATGGCTTTGCTTGTCCAAATGACAATACTGACCAAATTGAGATTTATCCATTTCTTTTGTTTGCTTTCTAATTTAAATAGGTACACTTAGGCTATGTGTGCTAGCAGAGCTAGTCTCCAGTCCACCAAAAAAGTGCCAAAAGATAGAAAAGAAACTAGCAGAGCCAGAACTATTCAACTCCCCTGGAGCCACAGCCAGCAGAGAAGCCTGTTTACTTTAGCTTTCAAACCAGCTGCAGCCTGAGAACTGGAGTATGAGGGGCTGTAACACTAAAGATGGCAGCAATGACAAAGAATTGCTGCAAAATAAACATACATCTGTTGTTAAATATATATATATATATTATTTTAAAAATACTTATAACAATATTGATAATTATCGATATTGAGTGATATGATAACATTATCATATCGTTATCGTGATATCATTTTTGGCCATATCGCCCAGCCCTAATTAAGTGATTAATGCCTACTGTGGCAAAGTTGTAGCCAACAACTAGGCCTAACAAAAAAGTCAGTGACATTGAACTACTGCTACAAAAGTAACAGTCACTTAACTTTAGCTTTTGCCCCTTTTATTCATACAATGCCTATGTTTTGGCTAGTGTTGTTCTTCTAGAAAAATAATCCTTTCAGGGTTGCCTATTGAAATACTGTACACCTCCAGTATAGAAACATTCAAGAGTTACTCTTTACAGTTAGAGTACACTAGTAGTACTCTAGGTGTCTAAAACCAATCACCTTTCCCTTTTCATAAAAAGGGACTGAATAATATTAATTTCATTTAACTTTTTCAACAAGAACAGCAGACTTGCTACACAACTGGGCTGTGCCACTATCTCTTACCAAGGTTTGCTTTCAGAAACACCAACTGATCCACATGTTCTGACGTTAGAGCACTTCTTTGTGCATTGACTATATCGCCAGCAGTGCTGAAGACTCTTTCAGCTGGTACACTGGTACCTGGAATACACACGTAGTACTTGGCTTGTTGGCTACAGTGGAGAACAAGGGGAACTCTGCTTCATGCCTTTTCCACCACCCCAAGCAATCACCACCTAGCAATAGAGGCTCTCTCTTGATATTTTGGATATTCACTATGACTCTAAAACGGTGACGCTGCACGGTATACGGAGACGCAGAAATGACAGATAGCTCCCAAATCCATTCCGGGACAATGGAACGCAGTTCTCTCTCTTTCTTTTTCTCGGAACGCAGTGTGCGCTTCGCTTGTGTAGGCCTTGCATCGCTCGCAATGAGTCTTTCTCTCTCTCGGAACGCAGTGCGCGTTTGTATACTAGCGTTGCGTGTAATGAGTCTCTCTATCTCTCTCTCCCTCCCTCCCTCCCTCCCTCTCCCTCTCTCTCAAGTTGCCAAACTGAACACATTCAAATTGCGATTCTAATAGATTCTAACATTTTCAAATCGATGCAGTTGAATCGTCACCTTAGGATCGTTGTTACACCCCTAATGTGTACTGTAGGGTTGTCACGATACCAACATTTTTGTTTCGATACTATACCAATATGAATTTCGACACTTTTAGATACTTTTCCTCAAAATCAGGGAAACACTCTCAGATGTCATTATTGTTCTTTATTTTAAAACACAACAATGAACAATGACAAGAATAAATAAATGTAATTAAAAGCAATGGCATTCAAAATGCTGGAGAACTTTTTTTGCACTCAAAACAGTTGCTATACAAGGTTTCTGAACCCAGCTTTCTCAACTGTATATATAGGAACTTGGTCCACACAGATGAACTCTGCGACTGCCCCCTGTTGAGCCTTTTATCATCTTTGGACTAATTTGTGTACTTAATATGCTGCTAAAAGAAAGCTGGGAGGTTAGGCCTAACAAAAATAATAGTTGGTTTCAGGTTGGTTGTCAGTTTGGCCATGGGTAGGTAGGGAATTTATTTTATTTTATTTTTTTATTTTATTCTTTCCCACGGCGACTATGGATAGGGAATTTCTTTATTTAATTAAAATGTTCACAACAACATGGATGCATGTACTCTGCCAGCATGTTTAATATCCATAATACTAAATGTTTGACTAAGATTTCTATGAAACTTTATTCTAAAAAAAAAAAAGAAAAAAAAAAAAAACGGATTTTTTTTTTTTTTTTTTAATATATAATTTTTTTTTAAAACTCATAAAATATATTGGGTCGCACCTAAATCGGCAGGGTCGGTCGGCAACCTGAAACCAACCATTATTTTTGTTAGGCCTTAGGTTGCTTCTGAGTGGGGGGAGTCACTTTGTGAGCCAAATGCAGCAGACTTCTGTAGTTAAAAAAATTCACGGTGTAGAAAAAGTATGGTTGTATTATTATTATTATTATACATTTGTCATAGCAGAGGGCCTAATTAGTTTGAGATACCATAACCTAGAAAACATTTTGATGAGTGACTGATTATATATAGCCTATCATAATCTATAGCTAGGTTATGTCATATTGTAGGCTGTTTAACAAAAATAAAAGAGATTTCCGTTGTCTTTATACAGTATGTATGAACCATTAAATGGGCAATTGTCAAATGTCTCTGTATAATGGGCTAATAAGGAACTGTAGTCACGAGCTAGCATAGCTCATCCAACGAATGTTGGCATCAATGGCATGACTACAGTACTTATAGGAGCTACTGTAGCATTAACGTAACGTTAGTTATCATACCATCAGCAATTGCAGTGAGGATCTTTATTAACGTTAGCTAGCTAGCACATTTAGCATAGAATAAACTCTGTTCAAGTTCAAGTTTCAAGTTTCTTTAATAGTTGTCATACAGAAGTACAGAATACTTTTATACAAAATGCTTCTTACTGTTACGCTCCAGAGACTGTGCTAGACAAGATAGTATGAAATAAAATAGTATAGCATGTAAAATAGAAGTACAAAAAGGTCACAGTGTTCAGTATAGACATATGTACAATGTTCGATGCAGAATAGAAGTAACTGAGTTACCATACAATATACAATATTCTATGCAATGTACTAATATACAATACTATATAGTGCAGAGCAGAAATGGGATGAGGTACAATTTAGGTACAATTTACAGTAAGGTGTACGAGTTGTAGTGCAAATCCTTTACCAATAAATATAAAGTGTAAAGTGTGTTTAGGTGATCTAAAGTGTGTAGAGTGGGTGCTGCAGTGTGTTGTTTGTTTAAGTGAGTGTGTGCGTGTGGGTGTGTGTGCTGTGTGCATTTGATGGTTGTTGCATAGTGTTTATTGTTCGTTGAGCAGCCTGATGGCCTGGGGATATAAGCTTCTTCTGAGTCTTTCTGTGCTCGCCTTAAGACTCCGGTATCGCTTGCCTGACCGCAGTAGTTCAAAGAGGCAGTTGTTCGGGTGGCTGGAGTCCTTGATGATTCTCTTAGCCTTGCCCCTGCACCGCTTGTTGTAAATGTTCTGGAGGGTGGGAAGCCCCCCTCCAATTGTGCGTTCGGCTGAACGTGTCACTCTTTGTAGTCTGCTACGGTCTTGTGCAGTGCTATTCCCAAACCAGGAGGTGATGTTGCCAGTCAGGATGCTCTCTATTGTACATGAGTAGAAGTTCTTTTTTTTTTTATCCACTTTTTCTCCCATTTTTCTATATTTTCTCCCATCCCAATTTCGTATCATCCAATTCAACCCTCCCCTGTCACGAACGCTGTTTCTTGCCTCCCACAAGCCGGCTGCAATGTGGACTAAGTCATACATAGCACAAGTCCCCTCCGGTACTTGAGGTAACAGCAGTCGCATCTTTTCACCTGCGCAGCTCGATCTCTCAGTGTCGAGGAGTAACGCGTGGGAGGCTCACGCTGCCCCCGACACTTCCTGATTCTACTGCGCAGGCAGGCTTGTTCACAACGCCCGATCCCCACCCTTCAGTTTCCCTCCCCGTAATACGGCCAATGTGTATTACTGCGGACGACCAGCTAAACTGAAAACAATGTGGAGAGCTGGATTCGAACACGCGAATCCTAGCGTCTCCACACTGGTGGCGAGTGCCTTGCCCACTACACCACCTAGCCGCCCTATGAGTAGAAGTTCTTAAGGATCTTCTGACTGACTTGGAACTTCCTTAGGCGCCTGAGGAAGTAGAGGCGTTGTCGTGCCTTCTTCACAACACTGTCAATGTGTGTGGTCCATGTCAAGTCCTCGGATATGTGGGCTCCGAGGTACTTGAAACTGTTCACTCTCTCAACCGGTGCCCCGTCGATGCTGAGGGGGCTGTAGTCCTTGACCCCCGACCTCCTGAAGTCCACAATCATCTCTTTTGTTTTGCTGACGTTCAGGTAGGGGTGGACGGTATAAACGGTATACGGTATAAACGGTATTAATTTGCTCTACGGTATGGATTTTGACTATACCGTGTAACCGGTAGGGCAGCTCTAAAATAGCAATGACGTCATGTAACCACAGCGCGACTATTTCAATCGCATTTGCCCCTAAAAATAGATAGAATTAGTCATAGATAATAGATATGTGCAAACTGGAAAAAGTTATTTAGGAGGCTTCGCGCAGTGGGCGTGTCAACACGCAATTGTCATTTCATAATAAACACATATCACCGCGGCGCACAGCAAGTTTCAATTTCAGTTCCTGGCATTTTTAACCAGTGGAGAAAGGTAAGAGATGTCCCTATCGTTTTTCTTATATGAATTATTCTACGTTAATAAAACATACCTGGTGATCAACTACAGTTTGCTGTAAACATGATATGCGTGTAGTGTTATGATAACGACGGCTGCAGCGGGTCCGTGCTGCTCCCATTGCAAACAGCGGGGCTGGATGCTGGATTTTGCTAGAAGCATATGTAGCTGCAGAGCGCAGAGCCAGCGGCTCTTTCAGGTCTGGTCACAGGCCCGCTCAACAGCGCCCCCCCACCCAACGGCTGAAAGCTGTGACCAGACCTGAAAGCGCCGCTGGCTCTGCGGCTCTGCGGCTCTGCGGCTCTGCAGCTACATATGCTTCTAGCAAAATCCAGCATCCAGCCCGCTGTTTGCAATGGGAGCAGCACGGACTCAGGACTTATTTTATTTGGAATATAATGACTTTATACGCAAAAGTAGCCTAGTTTTAAGTTAAAATATTATAAATCTACATGCCTTGAGGATGTCATTCTTTATATAGCCTGCCTATCAGGCAAAAAAAATTATTCTAACGGAAACACTGATACCGTGATATATACCGTTACTGTCTATGCTTCAAATTATACCGTGATATAAATTTTAGACCATACCGTCCACCCCTACGTTCAGGGAGAGGCAGTTCTCCTGACACCACTGTGACAGATTCTCTACCTCTTCCAGGTAGGCCCTCTCGTCGTTGGCAGAGATCAGGCCCACCACTACTGTGTCATCAGCAAATTTGATGATTGTGTTGTTGTTCCGCTGTGCCACGCAGTCATGTGTGTACAGGGAGTAGAGGAGGGGGCTCAGGACACAGCCCTGGGGGGCCCCTATGTTGAGCGTGATGGATGAGGAGGTGCAGTTGCCTGCTCTCACCACCTGGGGTCTGCCCGTCAGGAAGTCCAAGACCCACTGGCAGAGGTCATAGTTCAAGCCCAGGTCCCTGAGCTTGGCTATGAGTTTGGAGGGGACTATGGTATTGAATGCTGAGCTGTAGTCGATGAACAGCATTCTCACATAGTTCCCCTGCCTCTTGTCCAGGTGTGATGCTGCTGTGTGCAGCACATGGGCTATGGCGTCCTCCGTGGACCTGTTGGGGCGGTATGAAAATTGCAGGGGGTCCAGGTTGATGGGGAGGGAGGAACAGATGTAGCCCTTCACTAGCTTCTCAAAGCACTTCATGGCTATGGAGGTGAGAGCTACAGGGCGGTAGTTGTTGAGGCAAGCAGGAGTAGATTTTTTGGGTACAGGGATGATGGTTGACTTCTTCAGACAGGTGGGGATGACAGCCTGTTCTAAGAACAGGTTAAAGATGTCAGTGAATACCGGGGCCAGTTGGTCGGCACAGACTTTTAGGACGCGGCCGGGGATGCCGTCCGGTCCTGCTGCCTTCCTGATATTCACTTTTTTAAAGGTCCGCCTCACCTCATGCTCTGTTACCCTGAACACTGAGTCTCCATCAGCAGACCCCCCCCCCCCCCCATTGCCGTGGCTTGTAGGCTGCTAATGTTAGCTTATATATCTAGCGAACTATTAAAGCTAGCTAGCTAACGTTAATCAATAAAGATCCTCACTGCGATTGTCGATGGTTATGATAACTAACGTTCCGTTAATGCTAGCTCTCGTGACTACAGTTCCTTATACGAGCATTAGAAAATGTCCACAATGCTATTCGCAAGAATAGAAATCTCAATCTCTCTCCATCAGAGCTCTCTCTTCCGGTAAACTAGCGCAACGTAACCACTGACAGCAGCGCTGTGCTCCAATAGGAAGGCATTTGCATGCATAAATGAATAAATTAAAGAAGAAAAAGAAAAAAATATCCAAACGCAGTATAGTATCATTTCGAACACTCTAGTACCGCAGTAGTACTATACTAATACCGGTATACCGTGCAACCCTAGTGTACTGTAGTGTGTACAGCAGTAGGTTAGGGGTCTTTTCATGTGTACTGTAGTGTGTACTATATTGTGTACTGCAGTAGGTTAGGGCTCTCTGCATGTGTACTGTAGTGTGTACTATATTGTGTACTGCAGTAGGTTAGGGCTCTCTGCATGTGTACTGTAGTGTGTACTATATAGTGAACTGCAGTAGGTTAGGGCTCTCTGCATGTGTACTGTAGTGTGTACTATATTGTGTACTGCAGTAGGTTAGGGCTCTCTGCATGTGTACTGTAGTGTGTACTATATTGTGTACTGCAGTAGGTTAGGGCTCTATGTGTAGCAGTGTTTAGTGAGATATAGGCATCATGTGCCGGTATGCCATTTGATGGTATGATACTGATGGTTTGCTACTGATGGGTATGATACTGATGGTATGATACTGATGGTATGATAACATTGGGCAAAAATACCACGGTTTCACGGTATTCGGTTAAAAAAAAGGATTCCCCCCCCCATTGAACAAAACGTCTTTTATTACAGTGCACAAACACGCATAATCAGCTTTTCTGTAAGTGTTATTTATGAATGTGTGAAGACTGTCTGTATTACACACAGAGGCAGGGTTAGAAATTAAAAATTTTTTTCAAGGGCTTTTTTTGCCCCCCTTAATTGCTTTTCGGGGGCTTTTTTTTGTATTTCGGGGGCACAAAATTTTTATAATGAAAATTAACATAAAGATTATAAAACATTGTTGACACTTTTTTTACAGTCTTCGTCCCTATGTTTGATAACGTAATGTTAATGTCTCCATATATAGGGCTCTACGCTAACCTTTTTCCCAAGGAGCACATGTGCTCCTAAATAAAATGTTAATAAATAAAATCTAAATACAAATTTAGGAGCACACAGAAATTTAGGAGCACAGTGACAATTGTTCAAGTAACACACACGCACACGATGTGTGACATCATGGCTTGGTTTCATGTTTTGAGGTACCTTCAATTATCTGTAAATAATACATACATACTCTATCTAAATAGATTAAATATTATTGTCCCTGAGTGAGGGCAAGTTGTGTTGTTGTCTTGATATAATAACCGGTTGCCTCTGGATCAACGAATGTCTAATATTGAATAATATTATTAGGTATTATATTTTTAACATCCCTAATTCCAACAGTCAAGAAGCTTGTTTCAAATTGATGAAAAACCCCACACACGCAACGTTTGTGAGTATAGGCTCTGGCCAGATCGATCAATGAAATACGTTGCGCGCTCAGCGCTGTGGAATGAAGGAAATGCGCATCGGGATTGGATTTGGATGTTATTCTTTTGGAGTTGTGTTACAAATGGAATGGTCTTTCCCCGCCGAACACAAGTTACTTAACGTTACACAGAACACATCCGGCTTCAACATGGACGGTCGCATTTTACGTAGCTCCCGTAACCAACGCAACAGAGCGACAACAACAAAGTACTTTGCGCATTTTCTACTTTCCCTCCTGTGGATTATGGATTTGTACCTGAATTCACAACTCAAGCAGCAACTCCAGACAGAAGTGGAGGATAGCGAAAACGTAAAACAGCAGTCCCATTGCGACTTCTATTTGTTAACGGGCTCGGAGAGGAAGCATCCAGCCTTCGGAGCCACGACCATCCACACAGTACTTACTGCAAATCCGGAACGAAAGAAATTACCCCCGGCAGGCAAGTGTAATAAGAGATCAATGTTTTTATTATACCTGCTCATGTCGGGTGACATTCATCAGAACCCTGGTCCCGTAATGACACGGAACCAGAGACTACAGTCAAATCTGCTGATCCAAGAAGCAGCAGCCAGCACAACAGATCAACGGCTACCCACACATACTGCGGCTAACGACATGATCAACGGCAACATTCCTCCTCTGCCACCCCTGCAAAAGAACCCACGAGAGGCCACAGCGAGAGGGAAGGAACCGGGGTTCACAACCGAGGCGCCCAGCACGTCGCGGGGACAAAACAGCGAGGCATCGCTCCTCACACCGGCGCCGGAGATCAACAGCATCCACGCAATTGACGCTTCAGCCAGCAGTTGCACCAGCCGACCAGCAAGCGGCGACATACCCTCACAGAAGCCCCAGCGGACTCGGCGAGTGGCTAAAGGGAGAGCGGCGCGGGACATCGAGACCACCAAGGACCCGACGGTTAGCTTGGCTGGCCCCGCCAAGGCCGCCATGCCAGCAAGTCTACCCGGGCCGAGGCCAGGACAAAAGGCACCCCCCCTCCCCCACAATGGAGTACAATCAGACATATCTGTAATCAACCAGCCCCCCCCCCCACATCGCGGGCTTTCACACAAAGGAATACAGACACCAGCAAAGGACAAAGCATCACCCCTCCCCCCCCTCCCCACCCACGGCACAAACAGCAACAACGCCCCCCCTCCCCCCACCACAGGACAGGACACAATTGAACAGAGTTACCTCAACTGTGACGACATCAAACTTATTACAAGCAAAAATGGACTACACATATTTCATCTGAATACAAATAGCCTGAGACCGAAACTGGCTGAAATCAAACAGTTGTTTTTAAACGGTAAGGCTAACATATTGTGTTTCACAGAAACAAAATTAGACTCATCTGTACAGGATCCAGAGATTGAAATTGAAAACTACTCAATAGTCAGGAGGGATAGGAACCAGTATGGAGGTGGCGTCTGTGTGTATATACACAAGGATACCAAATACATCAACCGTACTGACCTTAACCATGATGATATTGAAACTGTTTGGATTGAAATCTTATTAGACAGGGCGAAACCGGTACTAGTAGGCACAATCTATAGACCACCAGAACAGAGTGGGTTTTATGACACACTTGATGGGTGTTTAGCTGGGGTGGAGGGGGTAGAAAAAATTCTTATTGGGGACTGGAACACGGATATGCTGCGTAAATCAGCACCCGTCTTCAAGGCCTTCAGTAGATTTTCTGACCTGCACGGTTTCAGCCAGCTAATCACACAACCCACAAGGGTATGCGATTCGACACAAACCACCATTGACCTCATTTTGACCTCTGACAAGTCCATGATCTCCAGTAAAGGGGTGATAGCATGCGGGTTAAGTGATCATTATATGATTTTCTGTACCCGCAAAAAGCTAAAACAGAAGGCCGGCTGTCACAAAACAGTCACATCTAGAGACCTCAAAACTTACTCTAGAGAGGCCTTTAACCTAGAACTGGGGAGCTTGGACTGGTCAGATGAGCTCAGTGGTACACAGGTTGAAGAAACATGGCTTGGATTCAAAACCAAATTCACAGCAATACTCAACAACATGGCACCGATAAGAACCACCAGGGTTAAAAATCGCGCTGAGGCATGGATGCACACTGAAATACTGGCCGCTATGAAAACCAGAGACAAAAAATGCTCTGAACTTCATAAAAGTCAGACAAAGCTTTCCAAAAGCTCAAACAGTGAACTCCAAGCCCACGTGGTTGAACTAAAAATCCAAAGAAACAGACTAAGAAATGACGTAAACACCATGATCAGAACCGCAAAAAGAAATTTCATCAACGACAAAACTGAGGAAAACAAAAACAAACCCCGCGAACTTTGGAAATTACTCAATAATCAACTAGGCTGCAGTAAAAAACTTAAAACCAGATTCTCAAACATAAACATAAAGACGGACAACACGCTCATCACAGACAAGCTGGATGTAGCCAATTACTTAAACATCTTCTTCACAAACATAGCCACAACACTGGTAAACAAACTACCCTCCCACTCAGGGCATTATGGGGTAGAACACATAGTAGCATACTACAAAAACCTAGGGGTCCACAAAGACGACTTCAAACTTGAAATGGTAACAACCGATGAGGTACTCAAAAAATTGAGCGCCCTCCAACCTAACAAGGCCACTGGCCATGACAACATCCCCTCCAAATTCCTCAGAGACGCAGCAGCCGCCATCACCCCAGTCATCACACACATAATAAACCTCTCTATAAAACAGGGGCACGTCCCCAAGGACTTCAAAATTGCGAGAGTGACCCCTCTACACAAAAAGGGCAGCAAATTAGACCCAGGCAACTACCGCCCTGTTTCTATTCTTACCTCCATCTCGAAAGTCATGGAGAAAATAGTCTACGAACAGGTCGAAAAGTACCTGGCGGAAAAAAACCTAATCTACGAATTCCAATCTGGCTTCAGAACGTCCCACTCCACTGACACATGCCTCCTCTATTTGAACGACCACATCAAACAAGAGGTGGACGCTGGCAAATACTGCGGCATGGTCATGCTGGACCTACAAAAGGCCTTCGACACTGTCAATCACTCCATTCTAATGGACAAGCTAAAAGCAATTGGTTTTGATAGCCTATCAGTGAGCTGGATGCAATCCTACCTGGAGGGGAGAGAACAGATGGTAGAGGTAAACGGTACTCTATCCCCCCCCCTCACAGTGAGCTGTGGTGTTCCACAAGGAAGCATACTAGGACCGCTACTCTTCCTAATTTATGCAAATGACATGTCGTCAGCCTGTGACTGCAACTTGTTCCTGTTTGCGGACGACTCAGCCCTGCTGGTCTCTGACAAGAACAAATTGCAGGTTGAAAAAACCCTCAGCACGGAACTAGGCAAAATCTGCATATGGCTCGCTGATAACAAACTATCATTACACATGGGCAAAACAGAGTCCATTCTCTTCGGTTCAAATAACAAACTCAGCAAGACCGACGGCTTCTCAGTTACAGTGGGTGACAATATTGTCACAAGGAAAGACGAAATTACCTACCTGGGTTCCATCCTAGAGGCAAATCTTTCCTGTGACAAAATGGCATCCAATGTAATAAAAAAAGTCAACCAACGAACTAGATTCTTGTACCGGATCTCCTCTCTGGTAAACAAGAATACCCTGAGGACTCTGGCAGGAGCACTCATTCAAGGGTACTATGACTATGCGTGCACCTCATGGTACCAAAGCACCTCAAAGGCGCTTAAAACAAAATTACAAACATCACAAAACAAACTGGTCAGACTACTACTTGACCTGAACCCCAGAACCCACCTCACCCCTGCCCACTTTGCCAACCTAGGATGGCTTAGAGTAGACGACAGAGTACAGCAACTTGCAATGGGCCTGGTCTACAAGATACACTATACGACCGGGGTGCCCATGTACATGTCAAAATACTTCCCAAAGGTCAGTGAATACCACAACCACTACACCAGAGGAAGCTCAACAAATCATGTTAAACCCAGATTCGGCTCAAACAAGGGACTAAACACGTTTCGCAATTATGCCACAACAATGTGGAACGCCCTACCTAAAGCTGTAAAGGAATGTGAATCCCTGCCCACATTCAAAACCGCCCTTAAAGAGCACCTACGGGAGGCTGCAATTCGAAACTGGCCACCGTAAATGCCCAAAACCCCCACCACCTCCTAATAGACAGTCTCCTCCCCACCGCATGTATATATTCCCTCCCCGCCGTATGTATATTCCCCTCCCACCCACCCACCCCCTCCTAATGTACAGTCCCCTCCCCATCATATGTATATACTCTGTCAGGATCTAGGGGTAACAGTACTGTATATTTGAATACCGCCTATGTCACAAATGTATCAGTACTAAATACCTATATGTCCCTATGCCATAAATGTCATGTATGTTATGTATGTCATAAATGTCTATATGAATTGAAAATGGGGGACCCTGATGGAAACAAGACAAACGTCTTTCTCAGGTCTGCATCCCCTTAACAATTGTATGTATTGAGCCGTACTGTATTGTACCCATTCTGCAATCTGTTAAATAAAGTTTTCATTCATTCATTCATTCATTCACAGGTCGCGCTATGCAGATGCTTAGCTTGCTAACGTTAAGATAGCAGTGTAATGCTTGATGAGAGCAGAGCGCTCTCTCTGTGTTCGCAGGAATCGCAGCACCTCTCAAGTGCCTGTAACACGCAGCGGGCCCCGCCTCCCTCCTCCTTGGAACAAACATTCCACCCAAAAACTGAATTTCAGTCCAGTTTCAATCTGAACTATTAACAGCGGAGCTGTTTTGTAATCTTCACAATCACTCGTCTGTCTCGCACACTGCAAGTAAATGATTTTTCCGGTTTGCACACACACATATTATTAGGGGCAATACGAGGGAAATGCTCGCACTGTAGAGCATATATATAATTATATATATAATTAGTAAACTGTCGGGGGCTTTTTTTGCCCCCCTTAACTGATGTTCGAGGGCATTTGGTCAATTTTCGAGGGCATTTTGCCCCAAGCCCCCGTTAATTTCGAACCCTGCACAGAGGGAACTGTCTGACCACTTTCAATTTGTACTAAGTACAACTAATAAGTACAGAATAAAAAGTACTTCCAAATAAACATTCATGATTATGAATATGTAGGCTACATGTCAAAAGGACAATACGTTTTGTTAATGTAATCTACTTGCACAGATGTATATTATTATATAGCCTAGTACTATTCTTACTGGATTAAACATACATTTAAAAAATTCATCTTTTGTGGTGGATCCAACATAATTCACCCACGGAACTATGTGTTGGGGATAAGGGTTCCGCACGGACCATATTGTTTGTTACTTTCCTGTCTGCACTTTCCTGTCGGCAACAGAGTGTTGACATTGAGTTGATGTTTAATAAATGTTTAGCGTTGTCTTTCGACACCCCGCCTCAGACTCCTATCCTTTGGCACTACACTTTCATGATTATGAATATGTAACGGAACGTAGGCCAATCTTGCTAATGTTAATCGACCAAAACCAATTAGCAACTTATCACTGGTACTAGCTAGCTAGCTGGCTAACTAGCCCCATCAAAACTAACGGGTTGGTATGGCCGTTACGTTATTTATATTTGAAATTAGCTATTTATGGGTGGAATATTCTGATTCTAGCTCACTAGATCAGTCACATTAAACTTTATTTTTGTATAGCTTGCTAGATATGTAACTAACGTTAGCTAGGCTAATGAAGCTGTAGCTAACGTTACTTTCCAGGCAAACCACTCGGCGAAGGACTAACGTTAATTACCCCCGTGCATTGAGCATTATTTTCAGATAACAACACACCACATCATGTATTATCCCTTACAACTAACTAGCTATGGTAACTCCCAGCTATTCCAGCATTCCAGTTGATATTTCTGACAGGCATTTTCCAAAGTTCATGATTCGAAACGTATACTTATACTCAACTGAAGTATAAGTTAACTTATACTTAACTGAGAACAGAGACATCTTCACTACATCTGTACACACATACTGTACTAAACGTACTGAGAGAACATAGAATCAGTATTTTCCTCAACATAGATATAGTATTTTCTCCAACATAGATATAGTATTTCCCACAACATAGATATAGTATGGGTGGCTACGTGGCGTAGTGGGCAAGGCGCTCGCCACGAATGATGGAGACGCTGGGCTTGCCTGTTCGAGCCCAGAGCTCCACATTGCTTTCAGTTTAGCTGGTCGTTCATACTAATACACATTGGCCGTATTAGGGGTGGGAAACTGATGGGTGAGGATCGGGCGTTGTGGACAGCGACTCCTACAGGTCGGTTGGTGCGCCTGCGCAGTAGAATCAGGAAGTGTCGGGGGCAGCGTGAGCCTCCCACGCGTTACTCCTTGCCACTGAGAGATCGAGCTGCGCAGGTGAAAAGATGCGACTGCTGTTACCTCAAGTACCGGAGGGGACTTGTGCTATGTATGACTTAGTCCACATTGCAGCCGGCTTGTGGGAGGCAAGAAACAGCGTTCGTGACAGGGGAGGGTTGAATTGGATGATACGAAATTGGGATGGGAGAAAATATAGAAAAATGGGAGAAAAAGTGGATAAAAAAAGAAAAAAAAAACATAGATATAGTATTTTCTCCAACATAGATAATATAGTATTTTCTCCAACATACATATACTATTTTCCCCAACAGATATAGTATTTTCTTCAACATAGATAATAAAGTATTTTCTCCAACACAGATATAGTATTTTCCCCAACACAGATATAGTATTTTCCCCAACACAGATATAGTATTTTCCCCAACATAGATATTAGGGATGCCCCGATCACGTTTTTTGCCACCGATACCGATCACCGATCGTCGTGATCCATATCGGCCGATACCGATCCGATACCGATTGTTTTTGATTAAAAAGAAATTAAAAATTATTTTATATAAAAAGTTTTTTTTTTATTTTTTTTATAAAATATATATATTATATAATTAGACTTGTACTTGTATTATCTGCGACTGCGAGACATCGCCACCACGCAACAAGTCAAAATGCTCACTATCTGCAAACAGCTCCACTGTCTGTGTGTACTCTAGTAACCCAGCTCAAAAGGATTCTCCGGCGCTGCAGCGGGACCCCATTGGTAACGTTAAGTGCTTTGGTCGTTTCACATTCAGCAAGCCCTCAGCTCGAATACGCATTAAATCAATGTTATAAGACATTGATATCAAGAGCTATCTGTAGCTACTGCTAGCCGGCTAGATGACGTTAAGACAGAACTTTAGTTCAATGGGACATTTCGTTTTGAACAGTAAACGAACGTCAGCTAACGCAAGCTAACTGAGGTATGAACATGAACTACTAGACTTTCTGGATCATTTGTTGATATCAGGAGCTATCGGTAGCTAGCCGGCTAAATACCGTTAGACAATGCCTACTAAACGTGAATAGTTGACTGGGTAATTTTGTTTAAACAGTAACGATAGCTAGGTAGCTAACGTTAGCGCAGGTCGAATGCAGTGCACTACAGACTCGAGCAGAGGAGCCGCACCTCTTTGTTTACAAACTCTACACGGGGGCGGGCGGGGCTAGGGAGGAGGAGCAGCGGCAGTTTGCAGGTCGTGTGTGTCTGAGACAGACAGCGAGTGAGAGCTTCGCTTGATCGGTTTCCGCTATCGGCGAATATGACTAATTATCGGAATTCACAGATTGCATATTTATACTGAGTATCGGCCGATAACGATCGGTGGCCGATCGATCGGGGCATCCCTAATAGATATAGTATTTTATTTTCCCCAACATAGATATAGTATTTCCCACAACATAGATATAGTATGGGCGGCTACGTGGCGTAGTGGGTAAGGCGCTCGCCACGAATGATGGAGACGCTGGGCTTGCCTGTTTGAGCCCAGCGCTCCACATTGCTTTCAGTTTAGCTGGTCGTTCATACTAATACACATTTGGGTTTCAAAATGTTGATAATCCAGCCAGATCACGCAAACAAGTAGGCCATTTGCTGAGCTACAATTAACAATTTAACAAACTAATGTATTAAGTCACAGGGCCGTTTCTTGCCATAATATGCAGACTATGCGGTTGAAAAACTGAAATGTTTTATATAATTTTTTTTTATTTATTAAAATGACCAGTCTCTTGCGGTATATACAGGCGGTCAGGTGGCGTAGTGGAGATTGCGCTCGTCACCAATGCAAGAGGCTGCGGTCTCGACTCCCGGTGTCAGCATTGCTTGAGGCTTGGGCTGATCGGCATACTAACTTGTTTGGCTGGGTTAGGGGAGGGGCAAGTCATGGGTGGGAAATTGGCGTTGTGGACAGCAACGCCTACAGGTCAGGTCTGGGCGCCTGCTCAGCGGAGGCAGGACTTGATGAAGGCAGCGTAACCTCCCACGCGTTACACTTCACCAATGAGAGTTCTCGCTGCCAGGTGAAAAAAGAGTCACTGGCTGTCGCCGCGCGTGTCGGAGGAAGCGTGCGGATGACTTCAGGGTTCCCTTGTACCGACCGGTAGGAGAACATGCGCACAACAACCAGGTAGGGGAGGGGGGGAATTGGCACAACGAATAAATTGGGACTGGGAGAAAAACAGAGAAAAATCAAAGAAAGAGAGGATTAAAAAGAAAAATGACCAGTCTCTCTTGGTAGGTAGCCAAGCACTCCTGCACGTTGAGTGAAAGCACCTACGGTATATGCTCAAAAATAAAAAAGAATGATAATATATATATATATTTTTTTTAACACAATACACTGTATACTGTATATTAGGGCTGTCCCCGACTAAGGATTTGGATGGTCGACTATGATTGGCCAAAATTTGCCGTTAGTCGACTATTGGTCCAAAAAATATATATATAATATTAAAAAAAAAATATATATATATATATATATATTTTTTTATCATTCCATTTGGGCTGTGGGGGGTGCTTAATGTCTGAAGGAGTCGACTGAAGGCTTCTTGTCCTCTGCAAAAGCATGCAATTGGTCCACTGATGGATACATCTTGATATTTGTCTAGTCTAGTGTGTTCATTAGATGGGTGAAATCCTCTTTCAGTGCCTCTGTGCCTGTTTTTGTAGGCAGTTAGCCTCTGGTATGCATGCCATTAGCGTTAGCCACGCTTCTAGTCCTCTTTTCTTTTGGAAAGAATGATAAAAAATACAAATAAAAAAATTTATATATATTTTTTTACTATTCGACTAAGAGGTTGGCTAGTCGACTACGGCTCCTTTCAACCGATTAGTCGACTAATCGACTAATAGGGGTCAGCCCTACTATATATATATATATATATATACTGTAGGGATGTAACGAATCATCAGCTTAAATGTAACCGATAGGCTACTGCTTATGACCGCAAGTTTTATTTTCTTTATATAAAAAAGAAACTTAAATGTAATTAAACCCTGGCAGTTTGAGTGCCAGCCATTTAACATTGAAAACCTTGTTAAATGCCAGCACCCACTTCAATGATAGCGTTGTGAACGCATATTCTCTCTCTTAAATTATGGCTATGTGTCTAATCTGCCTGTCGTTTATCAATGACTTGTTTGCAGTCAACATTGTCGAAACGGATTGTTTTTTTATCGGTTCATTTTCGTTTTATAGCATTTTGAAAAGCCCTCGTTTTCAAGGAAAATATTAGGGATGCCCCGATCACGTTTTTTGCCACCGATACCGATCACCGATCGTCGTGAGCCATATCGGCCGATACCGATCCGATACCGATAGTTTTTGATTAAAAGAAATTAAAATTTATTTTATATAATTTTTTCTTTTTCTTTTTTTTTATAAAATATATATATTATATAATTAGACTTGTACTTGTATTATCTGCGAGACATCGCCACCACGCAACAAGCTCCACTGTCTGTGTGTACTCTAGTAGCCTCCAGCTACAGCCAGGATTCTCCGGAGCTGCAGCTGGACCTATACTCGAGTAGCCTCGAGCTACGGCCAGGATTCTCCGGCGCTGCACCTGGACCCTATTGGTATAACGTTACTTAACTGTGCTCAGCAAGCCCTCAGCTCGAATACGCATCGAATCAGTGTTATAAGACATTGATATCAGGAGCTATCTGTAGCTACTGCTAGCCGGATATATAACGTTAATACAACGCTTCAGTGAATTATTTAGTTCAATGGGACATTTCGTTTTTAACAGTGAACTAACTTGCGCTAACGTGAGCTAACAGCTAACAGCTAACAGGTATTATACCTACCTACTATACTTGCTGGAGCGTTTGTTGATGTCAGGAGCTATCGGTAGCTGGCCGGCTAGATACCATTCGGTTAGACAATGCCTCATCATGTATTAAACTAAAAGTGAATAGTTGACTGGGTCATTTTGTAACGGTAGCTAAGCTAACGTTAGCTCAGGGAGACGCCGACACGCCGTCCTCCCGTGTCCCGTGTCTCACTAGACTAGACCCGTGTTTACATGCGTGCGGGAGGGGCTGGACTCGAGAGCAGACGCCGCACCACCGGTGTCTGAGACAGAACTCAGCGACAGCGAGTGAGATCGGGTTTGACGATCGGTGAAAATAAAACATTATCACCGATCACCGATCGCATATTTATACTGATTATCGGCCGATAACGATCGGTGGCCGATCGATCGGGGCATCCCTAGAAAATATATAGATTCCGTGATAAACAGCATTTACTGGAATATTCTAGAATACACAAACGTTGTCATTTTTCGGCCTATTTATGAATCGTTTTCAAATAAATGCTAGATTAACGATAGTATATGTGTACTTATGCACGCTATAGAGGCAGGCTGAAAAATCGATTCTCTCATTTCCTGATCAGGAATCACCGCGCACACACACACACATGCATAGGGAAAAAGCGTATATCTCCGTGAAAACAGGTCTGATTATCCTAAGACTGGTAAAATAGATTCCTTACCTGAGATCAGATGTTATCCAAAAAGATTATTCCAATTCCTGATCGCCATTCCAAATATCGATCACGCTTATTGATTACAGTGTTGGTACTGTAAATACATAATCGTCGCTGTTCTGAGGGCCGGCGATCACTTGGTCTCTTCAGATGCCTTGACGGAAAAATAAAATGAGCAAACTAACCACTCCCCCTGCATCAGTCTGAACTAATGGGGTGCAGTTACACAGGGAGAGACGATAGGCGCCGGTATCTTCCCAATTGAGCTCGGAGAGACTCTGCAGCACTAACCCGAGGCTCGATTGATGAAATATGAATTCAAATCGCCAATAAAAAAAAAAGGCAAACAGACGCTATATAGCGTCAGGGGCACTCAAAGGTCGGCATGAACTAACGACTTATAGCGTCCGTGGCATCCAATGTGTTAAAAGGTCTTAATCTGAATTTACTAATACCTGTAGCAGTAGGGTGACCATATTTTGATTTCCAAAAAAGAGGACATGCTGGCCCCAGCCTCGAGATACTTAATGATACTTTGCACAATCGAAGCGGGCATGGCCACCTTCATTTCACTATGTCTTGTGTACTGTACTGTATGTGATGAATAAACCTCTTGAATCTTGAATCTCTACTCAAAGTTTACTCAAAGATGCCTTTATTGTTTTAACATATGCTTGGAAACATGCACCCAGAAAAGCGGCAATTTTTTTTTATACGTGAATTTGAGGACTGCATACTTTTTTTGCAAAGCTTATCTTTATACATTATGCTTATGCTTATTATGCATAAGCCTGGTCTCTTTTGAAAGATAACATTCTGAAGTTACTAATGCAAAAAAGGAAAATCACTTTTAGTGCTAATGAAATAGAGTAGCATATAGCAGGTCTGAACTTGAGTTGAACGTGAACTTGTGTACTCACATTTTTCTGCAGTGGTTGCAATATCCCAAATTTAACCACATAACATGCGCCCAGAAAAGTGGCAATTTTTTTTTACTTCAACTTGAGGACTGCATACTTTCTTTGCAAAGCTTATCTTTATACTTTATGCTTATAGCACATGCATAAGCCTGGTCTCTTTTGAAAGATAACATTCTGAAGTTTCGTACACAATAAAGAGAAATTACTTTTAGTGCTAATGAGTAACATAGGGCTGAACATGAGTTGATCTTGTGTACTCACGTTTTTGTGTAGTATAGTTGCAATATTCCAAAATAATATATATATATTTTGTATAAGCTGGAAAACACCGCAAATCCATAGCCTGAAGGGACATGGGCCTGAAGGGACATTAACGTGTGTTGTCGGGCCTTACAAATACATTTGATTTTGATTTGATTATCAATAAATAAGGTAGGATATCTGGAACACACACACTATTTTTTAAATCACATGCCATGAAACTCTGGGACCTGGCTGAATTTAAGACTGCACAAATCATGTTTAAAGCACGAAACAATTCACTCCCGGGTAACATCCAAAAATTCTGTTATAGAGAGGGGGGTTACAATTTAGAGGAGAGTCTAACTTCAAGAAACAGGCTGTTCATTCAACAATGTATGCAGGGAACAAACTTAACTTTTTGACTTACCAGCCATTTGGCTGGTAGATTTTTAAATGTACCAGCCGGGCAGATTTTTTACTAGCCAAAAATTATAAATAGCTTTTTAGTATATCGCCATGTGTTATTATTATACATATAATACTCTCATATGCTATTTTCAATTAATATCATAAACAACATGAGGAATATTAGCATAATTTTGAGTGGACTGAAGGAATGAGTCAGTGTTAATAGTTTTAAATGCAAATAATTTATTGAAACATAGAAGTGGGGTCGGGACACACATTTTATTTCAATTCTTTTAACTGTTTTAACCATGTAGTGTAGCACTTTGGGATTCCAGTGAACAAAAAGTGCATTACAAATCCAATCTATTATTATTATTATTATTATTATTATTATTATTATTATTATTATTATTATTATTATTATTATTATTATTATTATTATTATTATTATTATTATTATTATTATTATTATTATTATTATGTGTGGCTGCCGCCCTGGCGGACATCTGTGCTCTACTGAGTGCACCTTTCTAGTCTAGAGAGAGAGCGCTGATTCCCCGTAGCTGAACAGGGTTGCATTTTGTCAACACAAGTTGGAACCCTGGAGGAAGCGATATAAGGAAACGAATTGCTCCGCTAATCGCTCATGTTGACCCCGCCCCCAAGTCGCTCTCCGCTCGCTCACCGCTCACCTTGAATCGAGCACTCCCCGCGTCACATCGCTCGGCAGATTTTTTATTTTCTTTTGGAGCATGGTGTAAATGAGCTCAAACTACAACAGTCTACACCCCCTGGGCCCCTTAATAATTGTTTGTATTGAGCCGCATTGTAATTGTACCCATTCTGCAATGTTAAATAACGTTGTTTATCCATTCACTAGCTCTATTAAGCGATGATAGGTAGCCTAGCCACAATGCTATGGTCGCTGCCATTAACGTTAGCATGTAAGCTAACGACAACAACAATGGCGTCAAAACAGGATGTGAGTGACAAAGCCTGAACAGGATATCACAGGTTCACCCTTCTCATTGGTTGAAAATGGCCTTCATGTTTGTACATCGCCATCTGTTTCTTTGGCATTGTACTACATGTGTATATCAGTGTTAAACCACTGTGAGCGGCCTGGAGGGAGTGGATTGGAGCGGAGGAGAAGCGGTAGATGCAGTGTATTTTGTTAGCCGCCAGGTGGCGGGCAGACCTTAAATTCTAATCGCCAAAGAATAAATCTACAAGCCAGTGGCGCTGGGCGTGTAACTATTTTGTACCCTGAATGTATGTATATTTCAGTTTGTGGATATGAGTTGCATAAGATAATAGAGTGTGAAGGTATACTGAATACTGTCTATCTGTATGTCATGTATGTCATATGTTATGATGAATTGAAAATGGGGGACCCTGATGTAAACAAGACAAAAGTCTTTCTCTGGTCTGCATCCCCTTAACAATTGTGTGTATTGAGCCGTACTGTATTGTACCCATTCTGCAATCTGTTAATAAAGTTTTCAATCAATCAATCAAGGGGGTAGGAATACATACGTTTACACTTCATTCTATATTCCTGCTTGTTTGTTTTTTAATCTGTTTATTACTTGTTTTTTATTATTATTTATTTTCAATTTATGTTCGAAATAAATAAACGCATTCATTCAAGATATTGTGTGAGCAAAAGTATAGTAAATTTACTCCCTCGAGTCCAGGCGTGCGTTCCTGATATCAACTGGGGTTGCACGCACCTAATGGCGCCACGTGCACGCGCGCTCCCGCGCATGCGCATAAATGTCCCCTCGCTTGAGCACAGACTACAGACGGTGCCTAATTGCCTCTACGAATGGAATGTAACACATATCATTCACAACAAGTTAGGTGTGAATGTATCTGAGAACGTATTTAACACACCTGACGACCGGCGCTATTCAAGTTTCAAGTTTCTTTAATAGTTGTCATACAGAAGTACAGAATACTTTTATACAAAATGCTTCTTACTGTTACGCTCCAGAGACTGTGCTAGACAAGATAAGTATGAAATAACATAGTATAGCATGTAAATTAGAAGTAAAAAATGAGGTCAGTGTTCAGTATAGACATATGTACAATGTTCGATGCAGAATAGACGTAACTGAGTTACCATATAATATACAATATACTATGCAGTGTACTAATATACAATACTATAGTGCAAAGCAGAAATGGGATAAGGTACAATTTAGGTACAATTTACAGTAAGGTGTACGAGTTGTAGTGCAAATCCTTTATCAATAAATATAAAGTGTGTTTAGGTGATCTAAAGTGTGGAGAGTGGGTGCTGCATTGTGTTGTTTGTTTAAAGTGAGTGTGTGCGTGTGGATGTGTGTGCTGTGTGCGTTTGGTGGTTGTTGTATAGTGTTTATTGTTCGTTGAGCAGCCTGATGGCCTGGGGATAGAAGCTTCTTCTGAGTCTTTCTGTGCTCGCCTTGAGACTCCGGTATCGCTTGCCTGACCGCAGCAGTTCAAAGAGGCAGTTGTTCGGGTGGCTGGAGTCCTTAATGATTCTCTTAGCCTTACCCCTGCACCGCTTGTTGTAAATGTTCTGGAGGGTGGGGAGCCCCCCTCCAATTGTGCGTTCGGCTGAACGTGTCACTCTTTGTAGTCTGCTTCGGTCTTGTGCAGTGCTATTCCCAAACCAGGAGGTGATGTTGCCAGTCAGGATGCTCTCTATTGTACATGAGTAGAAGTTCTTAAGGATCTTCTGACTGACTTGGAACTTCCTTAGGCGCCTGAGGAAGTAGAGGCGTTGTCGTGCCTTCTTCACAACACTGTCAATGTGTGTGGTCCATGTCAAGTCCTCGGATATGTGGGCTCTGAGGTACTTAAAGCTGTTCACTCTCTCAACCGGTGCCCCGTCGATGCTGAGGGGGCTGTAGTCCTTGACCCCTGACCTCCTGAAGTCCACAATCATCTCCTTTGTTTTGCTGACGTTCAGGGAGAGGCTGTTTTCCTGGCACCATCCCGCCAGGACCTTGACCTCTTCCAGGTAGGCCCTCTCGTCGTTTGCAGAGATCAGGCCCACCACTACTGTGTCGTCAGCAAATTTGATGATTGTGTTGTTACTCCGCTGAGCCACACAGTCGTGTGTGTACAGGGAGTAGAGGAGGGGACTCAGAACACAGCCCTGGGGGGCCCCTATGTTGAGGGTGATGGATGAGGAGGTGCAGTTGCCTGCTCTCACCACCTGGGGTCTGCCTGTCAGGAAGTCCAAGACCCACTGGCAGAGGTCATAGTTCAAGCCCAGGTCCCTGAGCTTGGCTATGAGTTTGGAGGGGACTATGGTATTGAATGCCGAGCTGTAGTCGATGAATAGCATTCTCACATAGTTCCCCTTCCTCTTGTCCAGGTGTGATGCTGCTGTGTGCAGCACATGGGCTATGGCGTCCTCCGTGGACCTGTCAGGGCGGTATGCAAATTGCAGGGGGTCCAGGTTGATGGGGAGGGAGGAGCAGATGTAGCCCTTTACTAGCTTCTCAAAGCACTTCATGGCTATGGAGGTGAGAGCTACAGGGCGGTAGTCGTTGAGGCAAGCAGGCTTGGATTTTTTAGGTACAGGGATGATAGTGGACTTCTTCAGGCAGGTGGGGATGACAGCCTGTTCTAAGGACAGGTTAAATATGTCAGTGAATACCGGGGCCAGTTGGTCGGCACAGACTTTTAGGACCTTTAAAAAAGTGAATATCAGCCTTCCTGATATTCACTTTTTTAAAGGTCCGCCTCACCTCATGCTCTGTTACCCTGAACACTGATATGCAAAGTAGTCCAGGTGGGTATAGGGTTGGGCACCGAAAACCGGTTCTAATTAGGAACCGGTTCCTAACTTCTGGTTCTGGAACCGGAAGTAACATACCTGCATTTCGATTCATATATTTTTTTTACTTTGTTAATTAATACCCTAGTTACAGTACAGCAACCAAATTAAACTGTATCAAGTCAACTGAAAATGTGAATAGTATGAAAAAAATGTAAAATCGGAATCGGAACCGGAATCGTTCAAATCCAAACGATGCCCAACCCTAGGTGGGTACTTATAGCGAGTTGGGAGTGCAGCGCATTCCTGTGTGCGTGCACGCGCTTTGGCTCAAATCTTACCCTGCACGGAGTGCAACCCCGTCCCAAGAGCAACGCATGCCTGCTCGAGTCTGGCCCTGCGCGTATCTTGCAGCTGTGCCCGCACAGTGCAATACTCCAATTCAGCCATTGGCAATTCAGCCATTGGGTGGGTGGCGCTGCTGAGCGGCCCTCACAGCGCGGCCGTCAGCGCGCGGCCCTGAGAGCGCCGCTGGCTCTGCGGCTCTGCAGCTGCATGGGAGTCCGGGGTGATAATCTGGCGCGCCATGTAAAAAGTCGCACGCCTGACATATCGGCATGTAACTTGAGAACCGAGGCACGGATTTTGTTATATGTTATATGTTCGGCGAAAAATGCAGTCCCGAGCCTTCAGATGCTCGCAAAGGGCCGTGAAACTGAAACTGAAACTGAAAAACAATGAAACCCCGGACATTTCCATGAATTTATAAACCCCCCCCCGGACGCCCCGGACAGGGCGTGAAAAGAGGACATGTCCGGGCAAAAGAGGACGTTTGGTCACCCTAGTAGACACCCTGCTCCAACTGATGATTAAGAAAGAAGAGGCTCAGGACACGCTAGACCAGGGCTCCAGGGTGCGCCCGTTTCGGTTGCATTTTGCGACCAAATCTCAGTGCCGTGCGACTGGATGTTTTCCCTTGTCGCACTGGTGCTCCCGCCTCCCAGCAGGTCTGTCTGTCTGTGTGTGTGTGTATAGTTTTTTCCCCCCGTGGCCATGTGCTTTCAAAAAAAATAAATCTCTGCCTTTTGATTGGCTATAACACGTGCATTATGCAAAGACCAGCCCCGATCTGGCTCTGATTGGCTCTGATCATCACCCTGCCATTATAATTCGCTGAATGACGGGATAAACAAAAAAGCCATGTGAGAATTGAAACGATAAAAAAACACAGCGTCTCATACTGGTTTCATAATACAACATTTCCGAATGGACGTTTGGATTAAACAAAGTGTATGCAGTGATGCTTTCCCAGCGGAACACAAGCTGCTTAAAGTTACACAGGTATGTTATACACGTTAATTAAGCTATGTAATGTTAGACTGCAGCTCTTTAGCTTTAGCTAACGTTAAGATAGCAACCGCAGCAATGTGCGCTATGTGCTTAAACTTTGCTAGTCAAGACTCAACAGTACGCTTACGCTGGGTTGAGGCGCGGACGGAAGTGGCCATTTTTCAAAATAAAATACCCGAAAGACTATTAGTATAGGTAGGTGTAGTGGTTACTTCCTGGTCTATAGGGAGGTGTAGTGGTTACTTCCTGGTCTATAGGGAGGTGTAGTGGTTACTTCCTGGTCTATAGGGAGGTGTAGTGGTTACTTCCTGGTCTATAGGGAGGTGTAGTGGTTACATGATTGCTGTTTCCGGCCGGTCCATCATCTTGAAAACACAATGTATTTGCCCATTTCAAAATTTTTGGGTGCACCTAAATTATGTGCTGGTGCACCTAAATGAAAAAGTTAGGCCCACTGGTGCAACCAATGTAAAAAGTTAGTCTGGAGCCCTGTGCTAGACCCACCCAAGGATACCTTCTTTGAGATGAAGGAGGAGCCCACAGACCACCAGGATATCAGTATGTTACCTTTCTTTCTCTTATCTTGATTCTGTCTTCTCCTTCCTCTGCTCTATCATATTTGTATGTCTTTGTCTCCATAGCTTTGTCTCTCATTCTTTCATTTCATCAAACTCTGTTCACATGTAGCCTAACTATTTGGTGCACTTTATTTAGCTATCTCCCTCTGCCCCAGATCTACCCTCTTAAATTCCTATCTGCTACCAAGAAACATGTCTAACGTGCCAGAAATCAAAGCAAAGTGACTTGATTGGCTGCATTTCTCACACGTTAAAATTAGGGATGCCCCGATCGATCGGCCACCGATCGTTATCGGCCGATACTCAGTATAAATATGCAATCTGTGAATTCCGATAATTAGTCATATTCGCCGATAGCGGAAACCGATCAAGCGAAGCTCTCACTCGCTGTCTGTCTCAGACACACACAACCTGCAAACTGCCGCTGCTCCTCCTCCCTAGCCCCGCCCGCCCCCGTGTAGAGTTTGTAAACAAAGAGGTGCGGCTCCTCTACTCGAGTCTGTAGTGCACTGCATTCGACCTGCGCTAACGTTAGCTACCTAGCTATCGTTACTGTTTAAACAAAATTACCCAGTCAACTATTCACGTTTAGTAGGCATTGTCTAACGGTATTTAGCCGGCTAGCTACCGATAGCTCCTGATATCAACAAATGATCCAGAAAGTCTAGTAGTTCATGTTCATACCTCAGTTAGCTTGCGTTAGCTGACGTTCGTTTACTGTTCAAAACGAAATGTCCCATTGAACTAAAGTTCTGTCTTAGGCCTAACAAAAATAATAGTTGGTTTCAGGTTGGTTGTCAGTTTGGCCATGGGTAGGTAGGGAATTTATTTTATTTAATTTTTTTATTTTATTCTTTCCCACGGCGACTATGGATAGGGAATTTCTTTATTTAATTAAAATGTTCACAACAACATGGATGCATGTACTCTGCCAGCATGTTTAATATCCATAATACTAAATGTTTGACTAAGATTTCTATGAAACTTTATTCTTAAAAAAAAAAAAAAAAAAAAAAAATCGGATTTTTTTTTTTTTTTTTTTTTAATATATATATATTTTTTTTTAAACTCATAAAATATATTGGGTCGCACCTAAATCGGCAGGGTCGGTCGGCAACCTGAAACCAACCATTATTTTTGTTAGGCCTTAACGTCATCTAGCCGGCTAGCAGTAGCTACAGATAGCTCTTGATATCAATGTCTTATAACATTGATTTAATGCATATTCGAGCTGAGGGCTTGCTGAATGTGAAATGACCAAAGCACTTAACGTTACCAATGGGGTCCCGCTGCAGCACAGGAGAATCCTTTTTGGAGCTGGGCTACTAGAGTACACACAGACAGTGGAGCTGTTTGCAGATAGTGAGCATTTTGACTTGTTGCGTGGTGGCGATGTCTCGCAGTCGCAGATAATACAAGTACAAGTCTAATTATATAATATATATATTTTATAAAAAAAAAAAAAAAAAAAAAATTTATATAAAATAATTTTTAATTTCTTTTTAATCAAAAACAATCGGTATCGGATCGGTATCGGCCGATATGGCTCACGACGATCGGTGATCGGTATCGGTGGCAAAAAACGTGATCGGGGCATCCCTAGTTTAAATGTATTATATTGCTAATCTTTTTGTCTAATGACTCCAAAACGATGGTCCCTGTCTATACTGTGGAGACAGAAATAGAATCGAACCAGGAACCTTGATTACCAGACGACCGTTCTACCTCCCGAGCCCCTGAGCGCTTGCTGTTTCCCTTCACGTTGTGCATGCACCACCATCTTGGGTCAATAGGAAGGAGGATGTAATTACAGAGGAAATCAGAAAGTGGCCAAATACTTTTCCATGCTACTGTAGTACTTAGTTGCTGTCTCCCTCTGCTCCAGATCCACCCAGCGACCTACTGATGATTAAGAAAGAAGAGGCTCAGGACGTACTAGACCCAACCATGGATATTTCCACTGGGCTGAAGGAGGAGCCCACAGACCATCAGGATACCAGTATGTTACTTTTCTTTTTATTGTCTTTATTTGATCTTGTTGTCTTTCCTCTGTTGTCTGTCTCTGTCTCTGTGTCCATAGCTTTCCCTCCTCTCATTCTTTCCATAAAGCCCCAATCTGTGATTTTCCTTAAAGTGAGGTATTTTAACATACATTCTTGAAGAGTCTGATAGATGAAAAATAAAATAATAAATGTGTTTCATTACTCTTTATAAAGGGAATAGCTTTGACTGTCTTGCACTAGCCGGTAGACCCTCCTGTATATGGCCGGTCCCTGGTCAAAGTTGGGAATAAATCCATAGGGAAATCTTTTGGTCCAGAGATTGAAGACTCTGCAACATAGATACAATATTCTTAGGTATCTAGATGTGTGAGGTTATGAATTTACCCTTGTGGATGGTGTGGATTCAGTGTTTCCCCCTGAAAAAAAATCAACAGCGGTGCTGCGCGCACGCTGCCGGAATCCATATTTGTGCGTGCGCACGTGCCGCCGGAATCCATATTTGCGCGTGCGCACGTGCCGCCGGAATCCATATTAGCGCATGCTGCCAGAGAAATAACTTAAAACTACCTTAGAATTGTTCAAGATAGGTTATTCATAGGGGTGGAACGGTTCACAAAATCCACGGTTCGGTTCGTATCACGGTTTTGTGGTCACGGTTTTCGGTTCGATTCGATACGTTGTTTTTCATTAAGAAAATTAACACTCCAAAAATGTAAACATGCTTCTCATTTATTTGATTTTTTTTTTTTTTTTTTACAGCAGTTTGCCTTAAATAATGTTTGGCACACAAAGACCGAACTGACTGAAAAATATAGGCAACATTTGTCAAAGTATTAACTTAGTGCAAACAAACTAAATAATTAAACTAAGGCCGGGCCGTTAACGCCGTTACCAGGCTAAGTATAAATATTTTGTAGAATTATCGTGGATTATCTTATTCCACTGGCAGATAATTTGGCTTATTATTTATCTTGATTTTGGTCAATTTAATCTTGTTTTAAGAAAATGTTAATCTTGTTTTTTAAAACAAGATTACATTGACCAAAATCAGAAAAAAGCTAAATGATTGTACTAAATACAAGATATTTTCACTTGATTACATTTGTTTGCAGTGTAGTTGTAATCAGGGTAAAAGTCAAGATTAATGACATGCCTCAACACTTAAGAAAATGTACACTATTTGTATTGAACATGGATATAGATGATTTAATAGATACTATAAATAGAAAACATGGACATAGATACATAGAACATACTAACTGTCTAACATACACAAATCACAACACTACAACAGCACTTTACACCTAAGAAGTCTCAGTGGCATAGGCTACATTCTGCCTTAGAGCATTTCATTTTCCTGGGCTTTTGAAAGAAAAGCTCCAGGGCTCTTTGGTAGGAGAATTGGGGCCCATTGATGCTGAGACATAGCCTATATTTCCATCACCAGCTGCTGCGGTCTACAGCGAAATGCAATTCATCAGGGCTGTACGTTAACTTTTTTTGCACATAGCACTGGTGCTACAGAGGTTGATAGTTTTGTAGCACTGGCCAAAATCTTATAGCACAAGTATAAAACGTGTTATATTTGTAACAGTCACAAATGTGCCTATTGTATTTGTGTTATTTAGCTGCAGTCAGGGAACAAACTTAACTTTTTGACTTACCAGCCATTTGGCTGGTAGATTTAAAAAAGGCAGATTTTTTACCAGCCAAAAATTATAAATTGCTTTTTAGTATATCGCCATGTGTTATTATTACTATAATACTCTCATATGCTATTTTCAATTAATATCATAAACAACATAATAGTTTTAAATGCAAATAATTTATTGAAACATAGAAGTGGGGTCGGTTGGGACACACACACACACACACACACACACACACACACACACACACACACACCCACACATACACACACACACAATGGGGGACCCTGATGAGCCGTACTGTATTGTACCCATTCTGCAATCTGTTAAATAAAGTTTTCATTCATTCACACTGTTTCAACTCACCACCCCCGCATCATATTGTAGACTAGTCTGTCTTCAAACTTCCACTCCTCTCGACACACACACACCCTTTCCCCAGTCCACACTGTCTCTATGGCTCTGCCTCTGATCAGGATTAGCTTGTTAGCTTATGCTAATGTAACGTTCATTTCGGGCGATGTGGGCATAAAGGAATGGCGACGATGCAAAGCGTGTTAGATGCATTTGACCCGTTGTGAGAAAAAAAAAACACCACAGACTTATTTCGGATCGCAAAATAGCCGCACTGCTGTGCAGCCCCGCTCGGCTGGGGCGGATATGACATTGCAGAGTTGCTATGGGTTTTTTCAAAATAAGAGTATCATATGAACCTGACCGTTGCTAGCTGCCGGAGCTCAGATATTATGACTGGAGCTGCGCTTAGGCGGAAATGAGACCTGTGACAGGATTTTCAAAATAAGAGTATCAATATGAACCGAATGCCTATCGCACCAGTGCTACTGAAGTAAATCCATTCATCGCACAGATCGCTGTTGCTGTAGCACGTGCGATATATATGTCGCACTGTACAGCCCTGAATTCATGCCACGAAACTGCCTAAAATATATTATCAATATATCGTTTTATATATAATTGTACCAACAGATAGCAGGCACTGCATTGCACAATATAGGGCGAATGTTTCTAGCCGAGAGGGGCTGCCGATTTGGGGGGGATAGATTCGCATCTCTTTGCCAGTACCCGTCAATAGGTCACCCTAACCCGGCTACATTTCTACCCGGTGTCAGGGAGGAGGAGGAGGAGGCATTTTAGAACGTTAGCGTTTCGCCATTTCCTGACCAATATGCGTAATTCTTTTGCCATACAGTGCATGTGTGCACTGCCTAATATCTGTGTTGATACAATTATATATAAAACGACATATATTTTAGCGACTAGACCCTCTACCCTAGCGTGAACGGCCTTGTTCCCTCAGAACGAGCCCGCACTTGTGTCACCAGCTGACAGCAACATCAGAGCACTTTGATTGTCCCGCCCCTATCTGCTCCGCTCTCCGCGGAAGGGGCTGGGCGTTGAGTAAACATGCCGGGCAAATGTGTACTGTAACCCCGCAGAAAATATTGCCAATAACTAGTGCTTACTAACGTTAGCGTTTCGGCAATTCCCGACCAAATGAATCAATTATTTGTCTACATCAGGACATGAGGTTAATCACAACAAATTTGCGCTGGTTTGCCACGCTGGACTATGGTGTCAAACGTATAGAAATAATATAAATATGCCGTTTTGTGTCTTTTTTTGTCATAAAAAGGCAGTTACTATCAAACAAACGGGAATATAAGTGGTTAAAATTCGGAAATATTTGTAATCTTTTATAGATATCTTGAGTTTAGGTTATTAGTGGTAATCGTGATTTTTTTTTATTTTTTTTATTAACAATAGTATGACCTTGAACTTGATGCAAACTTTCTTGCTTTAAGCATCATTATCTCCTATGTAATGAGGGAGGCACAAGGGAGGAGGCACAAGGAGGCACACCCCACAGCCCAAATGGAATGATGATACATTCTTTTTTAAAGAAAAATATTTTTTTTATATTATTCAATGTATATATGTGCGCGTGTGTATGTATATTTGTTTGTGTATATATTGATATGTGGGACTTTGGACCTCAGGAAGACTAGCTGGTGCCATTGGCATCAGCTAATGGCGATCTTTTTTAATAAACAAATAAAAATATGACGGTTCTCTCAGTTTCAGAAAAGGACACAGACTGGTTTGTAATCCAAGGTTATGAGGAGCTTGGAGAGAAGAGTGGAGCTAAACTACAGACAAGACTCTTGGAAATCCCGCTCAAAAGATTGTCAGAGGTAAGATGGGGAAGAAAATTACATTGGGAGTTGTTTTGCATAATCTATTTGCAGATTTTATATATAAACTTTTACATGATAAAAATATAGATATACTGTAAAAAAAAATAATAATAATAATTGCTTGCCTAGTCTCGTTCTTGGCTGGGTCGTGCTTAACTAGGCTTGCCTAGTCTCGTTCTTGGCTGTGTCTTGCTTAACTAGGCTTGCCTAGAGTCTGTAGCCTACTGTCTCTTGGTGAGAGAGAGAGAGGTGTGGAGAGAGAGACACTCTAACCAAACACACTCAGTTTAGTTTGCACAGCAGATTAAAGTCGATACTTTGATAGTGGGATGTACAATGTACCCCTGTTGTGTACCTTTTCTAACAAATCTCAGACCAAAACCCTGCTCAGACTAGTGTGAGTAAAACCCTGCTCAGAGAGATTGGTGTTGGATTATTCCTGATTCTTGGACGATTAGTCGGTTAGCTATGATACATCCAAATAAATCAAGCAATTCAATAAAAAAATTTGATTGTGGTTGAGGCATCATCTAGCCATAATATCTGTTCTAGTGAGTATAAACACTTCAACTTTTAACAATACAAGTCAGGGTTCTGAAGTGGTGTTTTGACTTTTGTGTCCGAGAGAATTAGAAAATCAGAGCGGTTTTAACTTCTTCGGTCAAATCTGGGTCGGGTAAGAGTGTTACTTTATCTCTTTCTAATGTGTGTGTTAAATGGTGCATTTATATAGCGATTGACCAGGTGGAGCATTAGAGAGTCTGTTTGACACTGTGGTCTTGGTTGATCAGGTGGAGAGAGTTAGTCTGTTTGACACTGTGGTCTTGGTTGATCAGGTGGAGAGAGTTAGTCTGTTTGACACTGTGGTCTTGGTTGATCAGGTGGAGAGAGTTAGTCTGTTTGACACTGTGGTCTTGGTTGATCAGGTGGAGAGAGTTAGTCTGTTTGACACTGTAACGGCCAAAATGGACTTAATGTGCAATGGATTTATGTGACCAGGGGGTGGCGCTTCTTTTATATAAGCGTCAGGTACACCTGTAGGAGGAGGAGTTTTGACCCGGAAAATGCAATGGTTTTTGACCGCACGTACGACGCAGGTCTCAGGTCGAAATGTTTGTATCCAATTAGGTATCATATTCATTATCGTTTAATCAGTTTAAGGAACAAAAACAAGGATATTCTGTTTGCACGGTGAAGCAAATAAATATCATTTTCCAAGAAAGCTGCCTGCATTGTGTCATTGGGACAAGGACTGTTTGGTATGAGACCAGGAATATAACTGCGCGTCAGCCAGTCTAACTGGGGATCAAGATTTCTCAGTAGCTCCGTATAAGACGGGAGCTCCTTTAATATTAGTCAAAAACCTCGCACCAGTTGGACTCTTGCTTGGAGACTGGGGAAGATTCGATGCGTTAGGGGACGTCGGAGAATCTCCACCGGAGGAAGGCGAGGAGCTGCTGTTGTTGTTGTGTGGAGGAAGAGGATTCTACTGTTGCTGCTGCATCGCGGATCCGCCTGCAGCCGTTCGTGGAGGAGGAAGACACCGGTGCTGACCCGAAGTGGCTGAGGATCAGTACTGGACCGCGAGTACTGATCCGTGAGGCGACATCATGGTACCCAACACAAGGAGGTATGTGAATAGCGCTATATAAATACATGGCCATGTAAAATTGTGTGCACACATAACTTGGGGTTGAGCGTAAATCCATGGTTGCTGAAGAGGAATAACACTTGACTACGCGGACCTTTTTTGTACTGACTATGTTGCGCGACTCGTCACCAACCGTCTCGTTTTAATTCAGACAATCTAATAACATGGCGGCGCGCAAAACGGCATCAAACGTTTCCATGGAGACCACAGCGCACTCCGCTGTTATCGGTGACGTCACTGGGAAACGTGTCGTTAAAATGACTGCCAAGGCTGTTGCAGAACATTGTGGCAAATTGGATGCCAGTAGAAAACGTAAATTTAACATGGCAGCCAAGATAAAAGATTCAATTCTTGGTTTCATGTTAAATAATGAGAAGGAAAAAGTAGAGAATGCTCTTACAGATTTGAATCAGGTGTGTTATGAGGCGAAATGCATACATGACAATCTTCTGTTGGGTTATACGTTACATGATGAAAAAGAAGAACAAGACACCTGGTTTAAAGCAAAAATGTTGTCAATCAATGAGTGTATTTCAAATGCAAAACTGTGGGTTTCAAATATTGAAGGTATAACGAATGTACATGATAAATATGATGGTAAAACAACTGAAGGTGATTTGCATTTAATGGATGATGGTATTGCTCCAAATGACAGTGTGTCAAACATTGTGAGCAAATATTCTAAAACAAGTAGCAGGTCATCTGCCAAGATTTTAGCTGAAGCCGATAGAGCTGCACTTCTCGCTCGTGCTGATTCTCTAAAAGAAAAACATGCTTTGGAGGAGCAGGAGCATCAGTTGAAAAGAAAAAAGGAACAACTAGAGGTGGACACTGAATTGGCTGCAAGCACTGCAAGGTTGGCCGTGTTGCACTCCTCTGAAAGTAAGCGTTCATCTCGTGCACCTTCAAATGCAATGAATTCCTATTTTGAAAGGGAACACCACAAGCTAAATCCTGTTGCAAGAGAATACCAACCTGGAACATTAACACAACGAAGTAAATTGACACAATTGTCAATACCACCAAACAAGCCTGTGGATGTGAGACCAAAGGAACGTGGTCAATGGCATAGCACTGCTGCTAACCGCCAATATAATCACAACCACAAGGAACAGGAAAGCAGAATGGGAACAACTGACAATGTTCAAATCAATTCAAACCAACCTGCAAACATGCTTACCATCATGGAGAGGCAAAATGAGATAACTGCTGCTCTGGTGCAGCAACAGCATTCCAGGTCTCTGCCACCACGAAATATCCCAACATTTGAAGGTGACCCTCTCCAATACAGAACATTCATCAAAGCATTTGAACAAGGAGTGGAGGAAAAGGCAACAGACGCTGATGCTTTGTATTATCTGGAGCAGTTCACAAGGGGACAGCCACAGGAATTGGTGCGTAGCTGCCAGCATATGGCTCCTGAGCGTGGTTACGCAGTGGCAAAGGGTCTTCTTAAAGAACACTTTGGAAACCAGTACAAAATAGGAAGTGCCTACATGCAAAAGGCCTTGGCATGGCAAACAATAAAATCTGAGGATGTCAAGGCACTTCAAGCCTACTCCTTATTCTTGCGTGGCTGCTGCAATGCAATGGAGGAGCTTCAGTACATGCAGGAGTTGGACATGCCTGTCAACATGAGGGCCATTATATCAAAATTGCCATTCAAGATGAGGGAGCAATGGAGGAGTACGGCTCATGGCATAATGGAAAATACACAGGAAAGAGCTCACTTCGGTGATATGATCAGGTTTGTGGAGCGACGTGTCAGTATTCTTTCTGACCCTCTGTTTGGTGACATACAGGATCCAAATTCTGGTGTGGTTGGCACAAAATCTCTCACCAGGTTTAAATCATATCCACCCAACAGAGTAAAAGGAAATATTGTCGCCACCACAGTAACAACCATGGACATATCGGAGAGAGCCAAGGAGCTAACATCACCAACATCAAGTACAATGAATGCTAGGAGAGCTGGATGCCTTTTCTGTGCTCGCAGTCACTCATTGGAGGAGTGCAAACAACTTCAGGAAAAGCGGCACAAGGAGAAAATACACTTTCTGAGGGAAAAGGGAGTTTGCTTTGCATGCTTATGTGTTGGTCACATGAGCAGAGATTGCGAAAGGCGCTTGGAATGCAAAGTCTGTGGTCAAACTCACCCCACCCTGCTTCACATTAAAAGGCAACCATCTTCTCCAGAACAGTTAAAGCAACCAACGTCACTGCAAACATGTGGACATACAGGGGCCGGTAAGGACCGGTGTGTGTTATCCATTCTCCCTGTACGTGTGAAAGCAGCAAAAGGAAATGCCATCATACAAACCTACGCCTTCTTAGACCCTGGTAGCTCAGCCACATTCTGCTCTGAACGCCTAATGCAGAGGCTGAATATCACAGGCAGAAGAACCAACTTCCTGTTGAGCACCATGGGGCAAGAGACAGTTGTTCCAGCTTACTCCTTGACTGGGTTGGAGATAGCTGGTTTGGACAGCGATGACTTTTATGTTCTTCCGGAAGTTCTCACACAGAAGAAAATGCCAGTCACGGCTGAGAACATGGTGACACCTGAAGAACTGTCGGAATGGCCATATTTGTCCAACGTACACATCCCACGCCTAAGAGCAAATGTCGACCTGTTGATTGGAACCAACGCTCCCAAGATATTGGAACCTTGGGAGGTCGTCAACAGTCACGGGAATGGCCCGTATGCTATAAGGACGGTGCTGGGATGGGTCGTTAATGGTCCACTGAATGGAAACAGTGGTGTTGTGGGGACAGAGTTTCCCTCTGCTATGGTCAACAGGATCTCAGTGTGCAGACTGGAAGAAATGCTGGCCAATCAGTACAATCACGACTTCAATGAAGTAGCTGTGAAGGAGAAGGAAATGTCCAGGGAAGACTTAAGGTTTCTGGAAATTGTGGAAAGTTCAGCAGTGCTTCAGGAAGGGAGGTACTGTTTGAAATTGCCTTTTAGGAACAAGGAGGTCTGTCTGCCCAACAATGTGGGAGTCGCTAGGCAAAGGATCCAGGGATTGAGGAAACGGTTCCTAAATAACAAAAGCTTGCACCAGGAGTATGCAGCATACATGAACAAGCTTATTGGGAAGAACTATGCAGAGAAAGTACCGCAGCAACAACTGCATGGTGAGAAAGGAAAAGTGTGGTACATCCCACACCATGGTGTCTACCATCCGAGGAAAGGAAACCTCCGTGTGGTGTTTGACTGTGGAGCCACATTCCAAGGAGCATCCCTGAACAGTGAACTTCTGCAGGGTCCTAACCTTACCAGTTTACTGCTTGGAGTGCTAACTCGCTTCAGAGAGGAACCAGTGGCATTCATGGGTGACATTCAAGCCATGTTCCACCAGGTGAAGGTCGCTGAGGAGGACAGGGATTTTCTGCGCTTCCTCTGGTGGCCAGAGGGAGATGTCACTAGGGACCTGGAGGAGTACAGGATGACTGTGCACCTGTTTGGCGCTGCATCATCCCCTAGTTGCGCAAGCTACGCCCTGAGGAAAACTGCTGATGATAATCAGGCTGAGTTCTCAGCTGAAGTCACCCAATCTGTCAAGCAGAATTTCTATGTGGATGACTGTTTGAAGAGCTCAGCGACTGAAGAAGAAGCTATCCAGATGATAACGGATCTTATTGTTCTGTGTCGCAAGGGGGGCTTCATCTTGGAGAAGTGGATCAGCAACAGTCGTGGTGTTTTACAGTCCATCGTAGCAGAGCAAAGGGCCAAGGATCTAAAGGAGTTGGATCTGGACAGAGACAAACTTCCAATGGAAAGGGCTCTTGGCCTACTATGGTGTGTGGAGACGGACTCTTTCAGGTTCAAGATCGAGTTGAAACAACAGTCTCTCACCAGACGTGGTATGCTGTCCATTGCCAGCTCAGTATACGATCCTCTAGGTTTCCTGGCACCAGTCACTTTGCGTGCAAAAATAATGCAGCAGGAACTCTGCAGAAGAGGATGTGGGTGGGATGATGACTTGCCACGGGACATCATACACCAATGGAAAAGGTGGTTGGAGGAATTGGAGCAGCTGGCTGCATTCCAGACGAATAGGTGCATTAAGCCAGTGGCTTTTGGGAAGGTCAGACATGCCCAACTACACCACTTTGCCAATGCCAGTGAAGGTGGATATGGAACGGTATCGTATGTCCGGATGCTGAGTCAGGAAAACCACATCCAGGTTACCTTTCTACTTGGCAAAGCCAGAGTAACACCACTGAAAGCTGTGACTATTCCTCGGCTGGAGTTGACGGCTGCTGTCCTTGCTGTCAGAGTGGACTCACTGTTGAAGGCAGAGCTGAAGTTCCAGTTGGAGGAGTCGGTATTTTGGACTGACAGCACTTCAGTGTTGAAGTATATTAACAATGAGGACAGGCGTTTCCACACATTTGTAGCCAATAGGGTCTCGACCATCAGAGAAAGGTCTGAACCCTCACAGTGGAGACATGTCTGTTCCAAAGACAATCCAGCTGACGATGCGTCAAGAGGAATGAGAGTCTTGGACTTCCTGAATGGCAGCAGGTGGCTTGAAGGTCCTGCATTTCTTTGGAAGCCAGCAGTGGAGTGGCCCAAAACTGTGTTGGACGTCTCAGTGGATTCAAATGACCAGGAGGTCAAAAAGGAGGCAACAGTAAACGCCATCAGTGTGGGTGACATAGCCAGTCCTACTTACCAGCTAATTTCCTACTTCTCAGACTGGAAGAGGCTGAAGACTGCAGTTGCCTGGTTCCTCAGGTTGAGGGTCATGTTGTTGGAACAGAGCCGTCTGAGAAAGCAGGCTGCAAGTCAAAAGCTCACAGCAACATCTATGAGCAGCACTTTGACGCTGGAGGATCTGCAGAGAGCAGAGGTTGCCATCGTTGGCTACTGTCAGCGACTGAGATTCGGTGAAGAGATTGCTGCTTTAACATCTGGGAAGGCAGCAGTGAGTCGACAGAGTCCCATATAAGCTGGATCCAGTGTTTGAAGATGGACTCTTGAGAGTTGGAGGAAGACTGAGCAGAGGATCAATGCCAGAGGAAGCTAAACATCCGCTCATTCTCTCCAAGGACCAGCATGTTTCAATGCTCATTCTCAAGCACGTACACCAGAATCTGGGACATGGTGGAAGGACTCACACACTGTCCAAAGTGAGGAAGAGATTTTGGATCACCAACGCCCATGCAGCTGTTAGGAAGATCATCGCTGAATGCAGCTTTTGCAAACGCTACAATGGCAGAGCAGTGGAGCAAAAGATGGCAGATCTTCCGGCAGATAGAATCCTTCCTGACCTACCACCTTTTACCAACACAGGGGTAGATTACTTTGGACCAGTCGAAGTGAAGAAAGGAAGATCAACCTGTAAGAGGTACGGAGTCATATTTACCTGTATGGCAAGCAGGGCCATCCATCTGGAGGTCGCGGTGTCATTGGACACAGACGCATGCATCAATGCTCTGAGGCGTTTTATCAGCAGGAGAGGACAAGTGGCGCACTTACGGTCCGATAATGGTACCAATTTCGTTGGGTCAGAACGAGAACTGAAGGAGGCTCTGGCCGTTTTGAATCAAGACAAGATTCATGGAGTTCTGGCACAAGTTGGAATCCGTTGGAGCTTTAATCCACCGGCAGGTTCACATCACGGTGGCGTCTGGGAACGGATGATCCGCCTGGTGAGAAGGGTTCTCAGTTCTGTCCTACGTCAGCAGAGGTTGGATGATGATGGGCTTCATACAGTGTTTTGTGAAGTGGAGGCCATTTTGAATGACCGTCCAATAACCAAGCTCTCGGATGATCCCAACGACCTGGAGCCACTTACACCGAACCATCTTCTTCTCTTGAAGGGTAAACCAGCTTTGCCACCTGGAGTGTTCGATCCACATGACCAGTATGTAAGAAGACGATGGCGGCAAGTCCAGTATCTTTCAGATCTTTTCTGGAAAAGATGGGTACGTGAGTATTTGCCCTTGCTTCAAGAGAGGCAAAAGTGGAACCAGAGGAAAAGAAGTTTGACAGCTGGTGATATTGTGGTCATCATGGACTCTTCAGCTCCTCGTGGGTCCTGGCCACTTGGCAGGGTTCTGGAGGTCTTTCCAGACAAACAAGGTCTGGTGCGGTCTGTGAAATTGCAGACTAAAAGTAGCACCATTGTAAGGCCGGTGACCAAACTGTGTTTGGTTCATGAAATGTAAATGCACTTAATCCATGACATGTTTTGGCTCTTATTTGTTTTGTTTATTTATTTTTTGAATTGTTATGTCTGCCTGCCTTAACAATTAGGGGCCGGTGTGTAACGGCCAAAATGGACTTAATGTGCAATGGATTTATGTGACCAGGGGGTGGCGCTTCTTTTATATAAGCGTCAGGTACACCTGTAGGAGGAGGAGTTTTGACCCGGAAAATGCAATGGTTTTTGACCGCACGTACGACGCAGGTCTCAGGTCGAAATGTTTGTATCCAATTAGGTATCATATTCATTATCGTTTAATCAGTTTAAGGAACAAAAACAAGGATATTCTGTTTGCACGGTGAAGCAAATAAATATCATTTTCCAAGAAAGCTGCCTGCATTGTGTCATTGGGACAAGGACTGTTTGGTATGAGACCAGGAATATAACTGCGCGTCAGCCAGTCTAACTGGGGATCAAGATTTCTCAGTAGCTCCGTATAAGACGGGAGCTCCTTTAATAGACACTGTGGTCTTAGTTGATCAGGTGGAGAGAATTAGTCTGTTTGACACTGTTGTCTTAGTTGATCAGGTGGAGAGAGTTAGTCTGTTTGACACTGTGGTCTTAGTTGATCAGGTAGAGAGAGTTAGTCTGTTTGACACTGTGGTCTTGGTTGATCAGGTGGAGAGAGTTAGTCTGTTTGACACTGTTGTCTTAGTTGATCAGGTGGATAGCATTAGAGAGTATGTTTGACACTGTGGTCTTGGTTGATCAGGTGGAGGAAATGTAAGCTTAAGATTGGCTTGTATTGATTAATCAATCATCAATCAATATATTAAAATTTACTCTGGCCTCTTATTTAACTGTGTATTCTTTATCTACTTGAACGTAATACCTTATCTACTTGAAATGTACTGATGTTTTTTTTTTATATTATATGTGACACAAAAATGAATTTTTGAATTCTTCTCTGCCTGGCTGGTAGTTTTTTTAATCTACCAGCCACCTTGGCTGGTAAGCCAAAAAGTTAATTTTGTTCCCCGAGTCCACGGCAATCCAGCGAGCCAGTGAGTTAGTTCATTTGTTACACTTGGTCTGACAAATGTTTGCTCTGAATCCCGTCATCTGGTCTAGTGTGGTTAGGCGACCCTGTTTGTTTGTACTCTGGGTAATGTTAGCCTGACCGGCGTTAGAACTAGTTTGCACGGTAGCTCCAACATGTTTGGCATTTAGGTGATAGTGTAGGCTAGAAACGCTCCGGTGATGGGCAAAGTCTTTGCTGCACAAAGTGCATGCTACCATTCTTATATCGACACTTCCATCTGGTTGTTTTTTTAATATTAAAACAAAACATCCCATTCAATGGGACAAGCAACGCAGTCTCAACTGATTTTTCCATGTTGGTTGTTTTTTTTATATCAAAACGAAACATCCCATTCAATGGGACAAGCAACGCAGTCTCAACTGATTTTTCCATGTTGGCTATAACTCTCGTTCATGCACGCTGTGCATCTGGATAAACGGTATGCCTGGAACTGCTCCACTGAGAAACATTCTGTGGGGTCTGGAGTGCAAAAAGATTAAAGTGCGATAAAATGCCTAATCTTTATTTACTTTTAAATTATTTCTAGTTAATTAACCTCTTTAGCCTGAGCGGTCCGACAGAGGTTAAAGGGGCATCTGCAGCGACGTAATTATCTTCACAATTAAATATTACATTCATTCTCTTCACAATATTACAACCTCTGATAGGTCTATCTGAGCTGTAAAGACATACATTGTCAATGAATTGGTCAAAGACAGACCACTAATGACTACTATGACAGACAGATATGACCAAATCAACAGAAAAAGGTCTTTCCTACTTTACCTTTCCTTTCAGCCATAGGCCACAACAGGATTAACGAGCAGCACCAAGGCTGCAATGCAAACAGTTGTCGGATACTATAAGACTTGAAAGAAACAGACAAAAAGTGATCTTAATTCATGATCTTGATCTGATAGACATATTACAAACTAATGATCAATAGGCTACTCTTTGGCTAATCAATACATGGATTAATTGACATGTAATTGATATTGCTAATATAATGTCCATTCCATTGAATATATAATTTCAGACTGAATTATCTGTACTAGTGGTCTGTGTACTCTTAATTGCTCCCCAGAACAACACAAACTAGGAACAACAATGATATTGTTACAAGGACAGATACAGGGCGGTCAGGTGGCGTAACGGAGATTGCGTTCGTCACCAAACCCCAGAGCGGCTAGATTCGCCTGTTCGAATCCAGCTCACAGCTCCGGGGTTGTCACCAGCTTGGCTGGCCGTTCACACTAATACAATTGGCAGTAATTAGAGGGTGGGAGAAGCTGGCGGGGTGGGTCCGGGTCGTTGTCCAGGTGAAAAGAAGCGGTTGATTGGCTGGATTGGTATAACGACTAACATTGGGATGGGAGAAAATCGGAGGAAAATGGAGGGGGAAAAAGGAGGGGGAAAAAGATAAAAAAAAAAAAAAAACAAACAAGGACAGATACAACCACAATGTCATATTGCAGACAACTGCCTCTTGGGATTTATCTCAGTATTTTATTAATGTTGGCCAGTTTTCAATAACCGCCCTTGGAGCAGATTCACTTTTAAATCACATCAACAACAAAATTTCGAGCATAAAACATTTTGAGAACTTGAGAAATACAAACTGAACGAATGCAAGATCTGAACTGTTCATTTGTGTACTTCTCTCTTCTCCAGGTACAATTGCTGCATTGCTCCCCAACAACAAGCAGAGATATGAATGAGTCAAGGCCTCACTGCTGTGACCAGTGTGGAAAGCGCTTCATCAAAAAGTCTGCTTTTCTAAAACACCAGCGCATGCATACAGGAGAGAAGCCGTACTACTGTGACCAGTGTGGATCGCGCTTCAGTCGGTCTGAAAACTTAAAGACACACCAGCGCATTCATACAGGAGAGAAGCCGTACTACTGTGACAAATGTGGATCGCGCTTCAGTCTGTCTAGAAACTTAAAGACACACCAGCGCATGCATACAGGAGAGAAGCCGTACTACTGTGACCAATGTGGATCGCGCTTCAATCGGTCTGAAAACTTAAAGACACACCAGCGCATTCATACAGGAGAGAAGCCGTACTACTGTGACCAATGTGGATCGCGCTTCAGGACCTCTGGAACCTTAAAGACACACCAGCGCATTCATACAGGAGGGAAGCCAAAGCCATACTACTGTGACCAATGTGGATCGCGCTTCAGTCAGTCTGGAGAGTTAAAGACTCACCAGCGCATTCATACAGGAGAGAAGCCCTACCACTGTGACCAGTGTGAGAAGAGCTTCAATCAATCTGGAGATTTAAAGACACACCAGCGCATTCATACAGGAGAGAAGCCGTACTACTGTGACCAATGTGGATCGCGCTTCAGGACCTCTGGAACCTTAAAGAAACACCAGCGCATTCATACAGGAGAGAAGCCCTACCACTGTGACCAATGTGAGAAGAGCTTCAATCAATCTGGAGATTTAAAGATTCACCAGCGCATTCATACAGGAGAGAAGCCCTACCACTGTGACCAGTGTGAGAAGAGCTTCAGTGAGTCTGGAAACTTAAAGAAACACCAGCGCATTCATACAGGAGAGAAGCCTTACCACTGTGACCAATGTGGATCGCGCTTCAGTGAGTCTGGCAGCTTAACGATTCACCAGCGCATTCATACAGGAGAGAAGCCCTACCACTGTGACCAGTGTGAGAAGAGCTTCAGGACCTCTGGAGAGTTAAATTTACACCAGCGCATTCATAGAGGAGAGAAGCCCTACCACTAGGACTCAGTAGGAAATACTGCATGTGGTTTAGAGGGGTGGCTCCTAGGTAGAGCAGAAAGAAACAATATCCATCTTCCCTAATTTCCCAAAATGTTAGCGTGTTCCTTTAAACGCAGTGGTGGGAAGTAATTAAGTATGTTTACTCAAGTATTTGTTGCAGTTTTTGTTCTGATCTAGTCAGCATATACCTTTTGCTTTCTAAAAAATACTGGATCGACAGTAGCCTATTGATTGTAAAATAACTTATTTATTAACAAGTGATTTTGTTTAAAGATGATTCTGTTGGAAAATGTTACAGTGTTTGGAAAGATTGTTAACACAATGGCGCCCAAGGACGTATATCTCCGTGTTTCGATTCCACCCATTGTGGACAGAGGCACGGATAAATCCGTGGCAAGTTTCACCATGCAATAACGGGATTTATCATCAGCCAATGGACATATCGATCTACCAGATGGCGATCGATAATGGGGAAATGCTCGGGGCGATCCCACCGCACCACGGTAAGATCTTTTAACCAGGCGTTCGGCCTATGTGGCTAATGAGGCTAACATGGTTATTGGTAATCGATAATCAGAAACGACGTCTCCCGCCCCCCCCCCCCTTTCATGCATACATGCGTGAGGATCGTACCTATCATATGCAGTTTGAGTTTTAACTGGAGCGTATCTATAACCGAAATGCCATTGGATTTAACGTTATTAGCTATTAGCCCTGTATCTCGCCTCCCAGGAAATATACTAGAGCCAAATCCGGTATAACGCTTATATTCACGGCGCTATAAAATGAGAACCTATTGATGAATTCTTTTTTCTTTAAGCCATTTTGAAGGGACGGTTTATGGACTCAATTGACAATGAGAATGGACAGATAGCAATACTATAAAGTATAGATTTAGCTCTACAAACAGCCCCACCTTTGTTTACATTCCCCGGTCCTCTTGCGATTAATTAGACTCATCCCAATGGCCCCGAATGTGTTAAGGGTTAGGGTTATAAGCATATTGCTTCTTTCTATTCCTTCTTGGACAAAAGACTGTTTTGTTTATTATTTTATTTAAATACTTACAGTAACGTAAATACTTACAGTAACATAAGAAAAAGAAAAGCTACTTTTAACTTTTCATATTTAGTCATAACAAGTTGGCTACAGAGCTTTTCCTTATTATGGTTGAAAGAATGTACATTTCTGAGAAAAAAAGGGGTGGGGGTCAAAAATGGCACTTTTTTATTATTACAATTGAGATAAGTACCTTTTTCTTCTTTTTCTTTTTAAGGTCTTTCAATATATATATTTGTATAAGCTAACCCATTAAGTGCCACACCTCTGTGACCGACTCATTCCATGTTGTGTTGTACAGTATTTTCAGTATTTTCTCTATCTCACTGCCGCTACTTTTTGTGTTTTCTAGAAAGCGGTGTTTGTACAGAAATGACTGGTTTGTGTAAATGGAGAAATAAATAAAAAAGGAGGGCACGTTGGTTCAAAGCAATACCTCCTGCTGTTTCTATACTGGCCTTATTATTTTCTTCCCCCTTTTTTAAATCTCATACAAAATGTCATTACTGAGGGCAACGCGTACAGTGCAAAATACCAGTTGGGAGAACTTCATAACAATGGTGTCTAGAGTGTTTATTTTTATATTTGGGGTCTCTCTCTCTATCTCTCTCTCTCCCCCCCCCCCCCTCATCCTATGACTTTCCATTTCACACACATCCCGCCCCGCCACAGTGACATCATCACACCAGGCAGAGAGAGAGGAACAGCTCCGCCCGCTCCAAACTCCTCCCACAGAACCAGACCTTCTTCCAGCTGCCTGTCAGAGGGAGGGGGAGCCAGCCGCGTCCCCTTCCTTCATTAGTTTATTCACCAAATCGTTTGCCCAGGGGAGAGTCTGTTTCTTATTTTTGCATTTTATCCTAATTGAAAATGTATTGATTGTAGATTGTAATTTTTCCGTGACAACTTGACTAGTTGTTTCTAGGTTATTTTCAAGCAGTAGATCGTTCCAGTTTAAGTTTTGTATGGCTAATCTAAACTTCTCTTGCTTGTGTTTTGGAATGCCAAAGGATTCACTTTTCCCAGCATTTGTATTGAACCACTTGCCTGTTAGTTTTCTTGATATCAGCACCATATTATGGTCTGACAGCCCTGTTATCATATTGTGTGTTTTTGTAATTCTTTCGGGTCTATTAGTGAATATTAAGTCAATCTGACTACTGGTGCTGTTTGTTATTTGCGTTGGGCCTTTAACCATTTGAGTTGAGTTAAAATGTAAGTCACTCATTATAATGACCTCTCTCTTAAAATCACATTGACTTAGTACATTCTTAAATGTATCATAAAAGCTCATGTTGGAGGAAGGTGGTGGATAAATGACTATAAGTGTAAAGGACATCTGAGGCGACAGGATCATATTCAGACCTATACATTCTAGATCGTTTGGGTCTTGCCATTGAATCTCCTTACAACGGATGGTGTCTAGTGTAGATCAGAACACTGCCCCCTTTCGTATCCATTCAATCCCTTCTGTAGATATTATAACCCGGAAGTGTTAAATTATTATTTAAGATGAGGTCGGACTCGGCACTGACAAATTTGTGTTCATTGTGCTGCTTTTATAAAGCCTCAAATGACGGCTTACAATATTTCATAAAAGCAAAGTGTTTCGTTTGTCTAAGATTTAAAAAGGTTTATACTTTACAGCACTGACAATTCTCTAGTCTTTTTTATAGTGCCCTGACTCATATAAAAACATGTCTCAATAAAAAATTATGTCGAATTATGCCTTTGTCTCTTAACTACATATGAATATTTATATAATTGTTTGCTTTATAGACGAAGTTTGCAACATAATTATGTATTGTAATGGTGTTGGCTGGGTAATGGAGAGCAGCCACTTTATTTATAGATCACATTTAAAAACAACAAAGTAGTCATCACTACTGTAACTGAGGGGTACAATTCCCTGACTGTATTACTAGATATGATACTTACTACCACTACCTTTGTACTTAATATTCGGCCACCCAGTACACGGCATAAATATATTATGATGAACACTGTCACGTAGATGAAACGGATCCAACACAAATGTACGAATTAGAAATAGGTCTTTATTTCTACACAGCGATGGTGTGTAGAACAAGCACTTAATCAAATCAATCACATTTATGAATGGAATTAGTATGCACTTTTATGGCAAGAGTATTCGTCGGTATATCAATAGAGAATGTCCAATCTCTGAAGGCGCAGGTGGTACATATACGACCTGGAATAGTTTAAGGAATAACAGCAATGATACTTTAATGATTATATACTGGACACACTAGGGGGGGTTAATCCGGTCGCTTGTAAGCCGACAGGAGTAGGAGGGGGGGGGGGGTAGAATCCGGCTGCCTCATCCGGCCAAGGGTATCCCAGGTGAACCCACTGTAGTGCCGTTCAATGCGCCGGCGATCCTTGGACCACAGATGAAAGCAGGTGGACTCTTTGTGGGCCGGCTCTCTCCGGTCCACGGGGGAGAGACGTGAAGCGACCTCGTCTTGCAGAGCGTCTCCTCACCTTGCGTCCTCTCCAGGGGGGGGGGTTCCAACACACGGCAGTGTCGGGGGTCTTTATCCATGGAATAATCAAAGTATACAAAGCATAATCCGTGCCTGGGAAGGCGGGCTGTCGTCGGTAGAATAATCCGGTATACAGGTCCACTCGCTCGTCGGCTCTGGGGCTCCTCGGGTGCAGCTTCACGTGGGGTCAACCACCCTGGGTAAGCAGCCAGTTCTCTGCCCGAAACGATGGGGTACTGACTACGGTAGTATTCTCACCGCACGAAGCACTATATATTAACAGACTATTATTAGCTTAATAGACTACGTCCAACTCGACGATATAGTGCCAAATATGACTATTCAAATATTAATATACACGATGTCTCAATACCGATGGTAGGCGAACTTGGCCTTACTCCCACACGTGGCGTCGCGGGGAGGCTTTACGTCTGTGACTCTATTGGAGGGTAAGAAACTGGACTGAAAAGGAAGTCCTACTTTAGTAGCGCAGTATATATACGCACTATGAACAAATAGTCCCATTAGTGGTGCGGTAGCCAGATTCCTACGCGGAACTAGGACTTGTTCGTACATGTGGAGCGGTACGTTTGAACTGGGTCTGAGGGGTATGGCAGCCTGGCACCAAGGTCTCGACCAATAGTAGAATGGAGACTATTATGGGATGTTCAGTAGGCTAGAATGGATATTCAATGCATATTGTACAAGGAATATACAAGGGATATCAGGGAATATTAGAGAATATACAAATACAATTAAATATATATATATAAATAAATATATATATTCGGTTTAATCTGGCCCTTCACAACAGCCACCCCCTGATTGGTCCCAGACCTAATCAGTTAAACAGAGACAGATTAATCGCGTTGTCTATTTACACATAAGGGTTTGCTGTAGGGGTCAGTCAACTTCACAAAGTCATAGGGTTATAGGGTCATGGTCATCATCGATTGTGTCTGGGAGTCGAGGCAGTTCTATGAGCCTCGCCACGGGACGGGTGTAAGTGCGACCCTGGACGAGCACTTCAGCTGCTCGGACCTTGCCGTCGGCACCGGTGCTCACTTTGCTTACGCGGCCGGCCGGCCACATAGCTCTGGGCAGTGATTGATCAATAATCATGACGACTGTTCCTTCTGTCAAATTGTCTCTCTCCTTTACCCACTTCTGGCGGGTCTGTAGAGACGGTAGGTAGTGCAGTAGGAAACTGTTCCAAAACTTGTCGGCTAATACTTGGCTGTACCTCCACATTCGTCGGCCGTTCGCTTCTTCAGGCCGGTACATTGTCTGTGGTAATGCAGGATCTAGCCGCCCCATCAGGAGTGTGTTGGGGGTAACTGGGTCGATATCCGCCACATCACTGGAGACATATCCGAGGGGCTTCGAGTTAAGTACTCCCTCAATCTCCGTGAGGACTGTCATTAGGACTTCTTCCGCCACAGTCTGGGCCCCAAGTACTGCGTACAGGGCTGTCTTTATGGAGCGCACTTCTCGTTCCCAAGTGCCACCGAAGTGGGGTGCGTTTGGGGGGTTGAATTGGAAATCAACCTGTGCTGGAGCGAGGTGGGTCTTAAGTTCTGGGCCCATAGCTTGGAAGCTCTCTCTCAGCTCTCTTTCGCCGCCTTTGAAGTTTGTCCCATGATCGGACAATAGGGTAGACGGTCTTCCTTTCCGTGATGTGAATCTACGGAAGGCCATAAGGAATGAGTCTGTGCTCATGGTCGGGAGAAGCTCGATGTGTATCGCTCTGGTGGTCATGCATTTGAATACAATACCCCACCGCTTCTCGGTTCCTCTTCCTTTCTTTATGTGCAGCGGGCCAAAGCAGTCCATACCCGTTGAGTGGAATGGCTTGTCACCGATTCGGAGGCGACATGGAGGAAGGTCAGCCATCCTTGATATGCTGGGCTGCGCGCGCCACTTGCGGCAGTCTAGACATGTTCGCTGGAAGCGTCGTACCGCCTCTCTTCCTTGTAGGATCCAGTAACGACGTCTGATTTCCGCGAAGACTCTTTCTGCTCCTGCGTGATGTACATCCTCATCGTATTTCTTTATAATCAGCTCTGTGACCTTGTGTCGGCTGTTCAATACGATCGGGTATTTAATGTCATCCGGTAGATTGGGGGCTCTGCGTAGGCGACCACCCACTCTGATGAGGGTATGAGCGTCGCTCTCGGGGGCCAGATGAATTAATCTGCTGTCGGATGGGACGGGCTTTCCTCCCTGTAGACAGGCCAATTCATCAGGGAACGAGTCTCTCTGGGCTCGCTGCAGTAGAAGCAATTCTGCTTCCTCGTAGTTAGCTGCTGACATATCAGCGGGGGACTTGCACTCCGGGTGGTACCGCAGGAATGTTCTTTGTTGTGCACTCTCTATGGACGTGCAATCGTCTATGTTAGGGTCGGTGGAGGCTACGGTGCTCAATCCACAGAACACAGACTTCTTATTTTCCACCTCCTCTGGACTTGCTTCCCTCGGGATAGGCATGGGCCACTGTCCTTCCGGGAGTCTTAGGAATGCGGGGCCGTCACTGTAGACATTGCGACGGGTGAGGTCATCCAGGGGCATCCCCCGGGTGATGACGTCAGCTGGGTTCTGTTTTGTATCAACGTAGCGCCACTCTGTTTCTCCGGTTAACTCTTCGGTTAAGTCTTGAATCTCGGTGCCTCTGACTCCCACGAAGACTTTGTACTTGCATGAGTCCGATTTGATCCAGGCGAGTACCGTCGTGGAATCTGACCACAGGATTGTTCTAGACACCGGTATGGTGAGCTCACGTTGGATGAGCGTGGCTAGGTGCGCTCCGGCTAGGGCAGCGCAGAGCTCTAGACGTGGGATAGATTGTTGCTTGCGTGGGGCTATTCTCGAGCGGGCGAGGACAAATGCTGTGTAGATCTCTCCCCCCTGGTCTTGGGCCCGCAAGTAGGCTACTGATCCGTATGCGACCTCTGAGGCGTCACTGAAGACGTGTAAGTCCATTTTACATGTCTCTGGCCTCACCGTGGGTGGGAAGTAGCTTCGGCGCATATTAACGCCTGGGAGTGAGTGGAGCTCCATCTCCCACTCTCTCCAGGTGGATGCAAGGTGTGCGGGAATGGGGTCGTCCCAGCCCTGGTCCTTGTCCCACAATGCTCGTACAATCATTTTTGCCCTGGTGGTGTACGGTAGAATACATCCTAGCGGGTCATATTGTCGGGCGAGTGTTGTGTACACACTCCGTCTGGTGGTCGGCGCCGCCGCCGGCCTTCCCTGCTCCGTAGTCAGGGGCTTGTGTCTGTAGTGAAGCGAATCTGTTTTGAATCGCCACACCAATCCCAGGGTCATCTCCTGGGCTTCTCCCGGGATTGTAGCCATCCAGGTCTCGCTGCTGGCTGCCTTGTCCTCGGAGGAGAGGCTGCGCAGTACTTGCGGATCGCTGCTGGCCCACTGCCTGAGATCAAAGCCGCCTTTGATCAATGAGGCGCGGAGTTTAATCAGGAGAGCCTCGGCTTCTTCTTGGGTTGAAAGGCTTTGTAGACAGTTGTCTACGTAGAAGCTGTTCTTTACGCTGTGTCGGACCTCTTCGTCCGCTGCTGGGTCCTCTGCTACATGTTTCTGTAGTGCAAATGTAGCACAGCAGGGGCTGCACGTCGTTCCGAAGGGGAGGACTTCCCATTGGTAGATGGCTGGGTGCTCATCTCCTGGCTTCTCTCTCCATAGGAACCGTAACAGGGGCTTGTCCGCCTCTACTAATCTCACCTGCAGGAACATTCCTTTAATGTCCCCGCTGATGGCCACCTTTTCCTGGCGGAAGCGGAGTAGAACGCCGAGTAGGGAGGGGCCGAGTGTGGGACCGGGCAGTAACTCTTTATTCAGATTTTGGGATCCGATCTGGTAGCTGCAGTTAAATACTATGCGGTCTTTACCGTTGTGATGGACCTTGTGGTGGGGCACGTACCACGATTCAGTGGTCTGGTCAGCCTCTTTAATGTCCATCTTTGTGACGTGTCCCGCTGTGATGAGCTTCTCAATCTCAGCGCGGTATACACTCTCTTGGGCGGGGTTCTTGGCTAAGCGCCGCTCCGTGTTCAGCAGGTACCGTTCTGTGGCGTCTGTCTTGGCGTGGAAAGTAGGCATTCCTTCTCGCCGCAGGAGTGGCGTGGCGTATCTCAACACGCCGTTGACCGGGACTCTCTTGGTCCCTGTCTCGAGGAGGTGAATGGCGTAAATGTCATCTTTAGAGCGAATGTCTTTCTTTCCGTTCTTAAAGGGCATTTGTTCCAAGGTCCATAGCCGCTCTACGTGTTGCAGGAGTGCGGTTTCTCCCTCTGTGACTCGGGAGTGGAGACATCTAGTGGCTGTACTTCGGTTGAGAGATTTGGCGAGCGGGCCTTGGAGAGTCCATCCCAAACGGGCCTCGACTGCTGCAGGACAGCCTCGGGGTCCGGTATGAACCCGGTCTATCGGGACAATGAGGTCTGCATGGTCGGAGCCTATCAACAGGGTCGGCATAGCATTGTCTATGAGCGGGATCGGTAACTTGCGCAGATGTACATATTTCTCCATCAGCTTGGCGACGGGGTATGTGTACCGCGACAGTCCTATTTCTTGGCTGGTGAAAGCGTCTGTAATCTGGTACCGTCGCTCAGGCTGGCCGCTTGCTGCGATAGAGAATGAGACATTCTCGCCCTTTATCGTCTTCAAATCTCGTCTTATTGTCCGAATTGTCATTTGGGTTTCGCTTCCCCGCAGCCCTAGCTGGGCCGCAGCGGAGGCGAGCAGCAGGGTCTTCTCTGACCCGTCATCGAGGACGGCGTAAGTGTCCAGGACTTTATTCTGGTAGCTTAGTGTCACACGCACTACTTTTAGGAGTACTCGGGCTCCACTGCTGCTGGCGGGATCGATGTACATGACGCTCGCTTTGCGGCTGGATGGTGCGGGTGAAGGGCGCCGTCTGTTACTGTCGTGAAGTATGTCCAGATGGGCTCCATCGCACTTGGTGCACCTTTTCTTTAAGCGGCATTCGGCTGCCATGTGTGAGCGCGCACAGCGAAAACAGCGCTTGTTGGATTTTATCCATTGACTTGCTTCCTCCGCGTTCAGCTTGGGGAAGGAGTCACATTGCGCTAGCCAGTGTTCTTTCTCACAGTAGGGGCACACTATCTTCCACTTCTCCGTTCTGGAGGGGGTACTGTGGCTCCTGCTGCTCGGTACTGACTCCGATTGGTGCATCACAGTCACCGATCTTCTTCCATCATTTAGTCGTCTGGTTCCTTCTCTGGAGCCAGGGGTGCTCCGTCTGAATGTATCTAGCCGTAGGCTGCTGACTTCTCTCGCCAGGAAGTCTGCTAGATCGAGGAGGTTCGGTTCGGGGCCATTCGGGTCTCTGTGGTCCCTCTGCCGCCTAAAGCGCTCCTGACGAGCGGGCGGCAGCTTCTCCAGAATCCTTTCCACATTTGAGTTGGCGTAAAGTTCATGCCTCCCCTTCTCTCTTTGCGCTCCCAACATCCCTACCAGGGACTGCACTCGGATGGACAGGTCGTCCAGTGCTCGATTGTCTATTGCTGGGGGTAAGCGGTCGATGTGTCGGATCTCCTGGATCACGTAATCCCATATGCGCCCATACCTCTGGTCTAATGCTACCAGCGCTGCTGTGTATGGGGTGGTGGAAGTCGCGTAGGCGAGCGCTATATTATGTGCGCGGGGCACCTTTAAGTGCTTCAGTAGGATGGCGTATTTGTGGCGTTCATCCAATACATCCACCAACATGGTCTCCAGACACATGCGGAGTTCTGTATACTGGGCCCGGTTCTCTTGGGTGAAGTCGGGTACCATAGGCGTGCCAATGTATGACGCTGACTGTGGATACATCGGCGAGCGTTGGGGGAGAGGCCTCCTAGGCGAGTCTCCTCCCGCTCCTTGGTATGGGCTGGTACCGGCAGTGTACCATGGCCCGCTTGTCCAGGTGCTGTTCCTCGGTGCGGGTCGTGCGTCGTGCTCACCCGTGTATAGAGTCGGGGGTCTGTAGCGCAGCTCCGCGGGAGTATAGCCTGGGCTCTACCGGACCTCCTGGTCCGGTAGAGTACTGTGCTGTCTTCGGGCGTGGTTCTCCTCCTCTTCCTCTTCGTCTTCAGTTAGGTCATCCAGTGCTTGTAGTCTCTGGTTTAGCCTCTCCACAGGATATGCTGCTCCTTCCCGGTTGCTAGGTCTCGCTTGGACCGGTGGGGGGAGGTGGTCTGTGGGGGGTATAGACCTCGTCTGTTGGTCAAGTTCAGGGTTGTTTACTCGGCTAGGGGATGCCGCCCTGGAGGTGTGTCTAGACGAGTTCCTGGAGCCTCTGGCGGAGGGAGAGGGTGTTGTCCGTCTGATCAGCTGTTCTATTAGTTGCGACTGCTGTCTGTCGCGTGCTGCGTTCCGTTGAGCACCGGCTCGTTCTCGGGCCACATTCTCTTCCATCTGAATGCGTCTTATTTCTAGACGTATCTGCTCGTGTTCGCTTCGCTGCTGGATCTGCAGTCGGTCGCGTTCAGCAGCGGCGTTCAGGCTGATGAGGAAGGCCTGCTGTAGGGTCCTCTCTGCCTCGCTGGGAGAAGGCGGTTGTATAGGGGAGCCTTCCCTCGGGGTACTCCTTGCGGAGCCTTGGAGCTCTATCTCCACGGTGCTCTCCCCGTCTTCTTCCGTGCCGAGTTCTCTCTCGGTAGCGTTGTATTCCTCCCGGGACTCATCGGGGACTACTTCTTCAGTACTGGCGGGGTGTGAAGTCATGTCTGGTTCCCACTGGTCCCCACCGTGAACTTGGTCAGTTACATTAGAGCCCGTAGGGGCCTCTATGGTCGGGGTAGTCTGGGCGTTGGGGTTAGACATACTTTTACTTTCTAGTTTTACCGCGTTTACTGTTAGTAGAAGACTAGGTTGTTGACTGACAGCGTAGGCCTCTAAGTACTGAGGGAGCCGTCGTTCGCGCTGCGGGCGTTGGTTAGGAGGATCGTTTCGTGGAGTGTTCATCATAGGCCATTTCAATATTAATAACACTATATTAATATTACACTAATTACCCTCCGGCTCGAAGGACCAATTGTAACTGAGGGGTACAATTCCCTGACTGTATTACTAGATATGATACTTACTACCACTACCTTTGTACTTAATATTCGGCCACCCAGTACACGGCATAAATATATTATGATGAACACTGTCACGTAGATGAAACGGATCCAACACAAATGTACGAATTAGAAATAGGTCTTTATTTCTACACAGCGATGGTGTGTAGAACAAGCACTTAATCAAATCAATCACATTTATGAATGGAATTAGTATGCACTTTTATGGCAAGAGTATTCGTCGGTATATCAATAGAGAATGTCCAATCTCTGAAGGCGCAGGTGGTACATATACGACCTGGAATAGTTTAAGGAATAACAGCAATGATACTTTAATGATTATATACTGGACACACTAGGGGGGGTTAATCCGGTCGCTTGTAAGCCGACAGGAGTAGGAGGGGGGGGGGTAGAATCCGGCTGCCTCATCCGGCCAAGGGTATCCCAGGTGAACCCACTGTAGTGCCGTTCAATGCGCCGGCGATCCTTGGACCACAGATGAAAGCAGGTGGACTCTTTGTGGGCCGGCTCTCTCCGGTCCACGGGGGAGAGACGTGAAGCGACCTCGTCTTGCAGAGCGTCTCCTCACCTTGCGTCCTCTCCAGGGGGGGGGGTTCCAACACACGGCAGTGTCGGGGGTCTTTATCCATGGAATAATCAAAGTATACAAAGCATAATCCGTGCCTGGGAAGGCGGGCTGTCGTCAGTAGAATAATCCGGTATACAGGTCCACTCGCTCGTCGGCTCTGGGGCTCCTCGGGTGCAGCTTCACGTGGGGTCAACCACCCTGGGTAAGCAGCCAGTTCTCTGCCCGAAACGATGGGGTACTGACTACGGTAGTATTCTCACCGCACGAAGCACTATATATTAACAGACTATTATTAGCTTAATAGACTACGTCCAACTCGACGATATAGTGCCAAATATGACTATTCAAATATTAATATACACGATGTCTCAATACCGATGGTAGGCGAACTTGGCCTTACTCCCACACGTGGCGTCGCGGGGAGGCTTTACGTCTGTGACTCTATTGGAGGGTAAGAAACTGGACTGAAAAGGAAGTCCTACTTTAGTAGCGCAGTATATATACGCACTATGAACAAATAGTCCCATTAGTGGTGCGGTAGCCAGATTCCTACGCGGAACTAGGACTTGTTCGTACATGTGGAGCGGTACGTTTGAACTGGGTCTGAGGGGTATGGCAGCCTGGCACCAAGGTCTCGACCAATAGTAGAATGGAGACTATTATGGGATGTTCAGTAGGCTAGAATGGATATTCAATGCATATTGTACAAGGAATATACAAGGGATATCAGGGAATATTAGAGAATATACAAATACAATTAAATATATATATATAAATAAATATATATATTCGGTTTAATCTGGCCCTTCACAACAACTACTAATATCATCAGTGATATTTGAATACTTGAAATCTGTATGAACTGAGTAGTTAGTATCAAATTAAATAATATGGAACAGCTCCATGCATTCATTGAATAAACAACTATTTGCTCATTACCAGTATGGTATTGTTTAAATTGTACAGCTTTTTGCACATCTTTGTCAGGGAATTCCAACAATTCTGGACCTGAATGTACCAGTTCATTGTAATCATCTCTCTCTCCTTATGTCTAGTCAAGCCAGTTTGTGGAGGAGAGAGACAGGGATGAACAGGCTATAGACTACTTTGCCCATCCTGAGCATGCTATGATGCAGGTGTTTTTACATCACCACCCAAAACAAGATTCAGCCAAGAGTGAGTGAGTACACTGGTCCACTTGCACTGGTACACTTGTCCATGGCACTTACTACCCAGCTTTGTAGTGGTTTGGGGGAATAGTACAGTAGGTACGCATATTTAAGGGGGCCGCAAGGATGGTGTACTGGTGGGTGGTGTCCAACCGATTATGGTGGGCCGGTCTGGGCCAAAAACGATTTTTGGTCCCAGTCCAGCCCTGGGTATGAGGTAGAAGATCACTGGAATGTTTATATCGATATATTCACTCAGAGAGACAGGGGTTTAAAAAATGCTCCCATGTCTTCAGAAAGGCAGACATGGGAGCAGATAACAGACATCCTCACTAAACTAGACAGATTAAGCTAAGGGTCAGTCCCCGACCAGGTGAGATCAGGGTAGGTTGAAGGAGTGAGAGAAAATATGGGTCTTAAGTGAGGATTTAAAAGCTTCGACAGAGCAGGCGCCCCTGACGATGGTAGGTAATTTATTCCACATGTAGGGAGCGAGGTAGACAGCTCTGTGGCCGGCGGATTTCTTTTTAACCTTAGGAATCGATAGAAGCCCCGCATTTTGTGAGCGCAGAGTAGGGCTGGGCGATATGGAAAAAAATCATATCGCGATAACGATATGATAATTTTATTTTATTTCTCGATATCGATAATTATCGAATTGTTATAAGTATAAAAAAAAAAAAAAACGTTTTTTTTTTTTTTTAACAACAGATGTATGTTTATTTTGCAGCAATTCTTTGTCATTGCCGCCATCTTTAGTGTTACATCCCCTCACACTCCAGTTCTCAGGCTGCAGCTGGTTTAAAAGCTAAAGTAAACCGGCTTCTCTGCTGGCTGTGGCTCCAGAGGAGTTGAACAGTTCTGGCTCTGCTAGTTTATTTTCGATCTTTTGGCGCTCTTTTGGTGGACAAACCACCGCACATGTGCACTGTGACTCGTGACTGGAGTCTAGTTCTGCTAGCACACATAGCCTACTGTGTACAGACGGTTTCAAAATGTATTTTAAATTAGAAAGCAAACAAAATAAATGGACAAGAGAAAAATAAATCTGAATTTGGTCAGTATTGTCATTTGGACAAGCAAAGCCATTACTTTAAGTTGCAGGCAAGAAAGACAAGTCTGTCCACTGTCTCTGGTTTTAAAACTGCCCTGTTGCAGAAAAAAAAAAAAAAACGATTTTTCGATTTTTTTTAAATTTCGATATTTGATATCGATTATTAAAATATATCGCGATATTTATCGCTATCGTTATATCGCCCAGCCCTAGTGCAGAGCACGAGCGGGCGAGTATCGAGAGATGAGATCGGATAGATAGAGCGGTGCGAGTGCCCATTTAAAATGTTGTAAGTGAAGAGTAGCACTTTAAAGTCAGATCGGGCTTGAATAGGAAGCCAGTGTAGGGTGGACAAAACTGGTGTGAATTTTCTAGTTTTAGTTAGTATCCGTGCAGCCGCATATTGCACGAGTTGAAGATTTTTGATGCTTGAATTAGGTACTGTAGGCCTGAAAAAAACATGTTACAGTAATCTAGACGTGATGAGACAACAGCATGAATTAGGGTTTCAGCATCAGCCAGAGTTAAATTAGGGAGACATTTTGCGATATAACGAAGATGGAAGAAGGCAATTTTGGTGAAATGTTTAATATGTGATTTAAATGAGAGGGAGGACTCCAAAATGACTGAGGTTTTTTATGGTGGATCTCTGAGATACATGACAAGTATCAAAGTTGAGGGAGATGTCTTCAAACAGGCCTCTGTGGTTTGGGGGCCAATGACTAACATCTCAGTTTTATCTGCATTAAGGAGTAGAACGTTTTGCGACATCCACTTTTTAATGGCAAGCAGGCAAGCCTCAAGATTTTTGTAATTGGGAATCGTTTGGCTTAATATGTATGTATAATTTGGTGTCATCAGCGTAAAAATGTAAGTGAATGCCAAATTTGCGTATGATATTGCAGAGGGGTAGCATATAAATAGAAAATAGTATCCGCTTAAAAATGCTGTATGGGGTCAACACAAGAGGTGGAGGACTTACACTCCATGACAGAGCTCTGTTGATGTAATGCAAGTACATTTCCCCATGGTTACATCTTTTTCACAGGATTTGCGGATGTTATCTGTGTTTGCATCATAATGTAATCATCAAGTAATGCTGGCTCTGATGATTGAAGTTATTTTGTTAGTTTCCAGCATTCTCTGTGATATTCTTAGAAATTCCTTTACTGCCAACTGTATTGCTTTGTTATAGGCAGTCATGGCTTCTTTATATACTGTGTTGTGAGCTTAGTTTTCCTCCATTTTTGTTCAACTGCCTGATTATCTTAGTCTGACCAACACAGCTATTGTTTGACCCTGGGGAGATGCTGGCAGGTGACTTCTTATTGTTTGACCCTGGGGAGGTACTGTCAGGTGACCTCTTTGTAACCTTTAGTTAACCCTTTCACTGCCACACTACCGACGGTTACCTTCTGTAGTGTGGCAGTGAAAGGGTTAACCTTCTCTGTATTATCGCAGTGAAAGGGTTAACCGTTTGGTAGTGCTGCAGTGAAAGGGTTAAACAGCAAATGCAGAAACAAGCATTTCATCGTAAAGTATTCCGTATTTTATTATGACAAATAATAATAAACGAACTTGAACTTGAACCTGAGCTAGCTAAGCTAAGTAAATGACTGTTAGTGAGTGTGGTATGGTGTTGTTGGGATTTTCAACCATGCAATTTAAAGAACAGTCCAAAGTGCACGGCTCAAATGATCTCATAATATTAGCGAATGTTTCCCTCTGCTGTGTCATCTAGTTACCCTTTTTAGTCTCTATTTCGGTCTTTGTTAAGATTAGGTTGGCATTAAAAACACACAGTGATTGTCAGATATACTGTAGGTAATTTGATTACTGAGACCTTATGTTCAACCTTGTGGTTATCACTAAGGGTGTCACAGGGAACCAGAAACCTACTGTATCCGTCACCACCACTGCAATATCCTGGACAAGCATGCCCTCTTGAGCTGGGACAACATCATCAAACTAACCCATGCCAGTCTGGTCTTCAAAATCCTCCATGGTCTATTTTTTCAACCCCCAGCAGCAGAACCGTTGTACCGGGTGACTTGGCTGTTCCATTAAGGACAAGTACATTTAGCCAATCAGCCGTGAGAGCTGCCAAGACCTGGAACTCCATTCCAAGTTACATCAGCAATATATAGAAACACACAGATCATTCAAACACACTTTCAAAGCATGGTTAAGAAATAACTACACATGTGAACACAACAGCCCTGCAGAACTCTAACCCCACACAGTAAATTTCGCAGAGTAAATTTGACTCAAACTGAGTAAATTTGACTCAAACTGAGTAAAATTCAACTCAGTTTGAGTAAAATTTACTCTGCGAAATTTACTGTGCATATGTGCTTGCCTGTACCTAATATGTAGAATTATTGTTTGTTTGTACATTGTCTGTACATGTCTGCTGTATATATTTAGCATGATGTGACCTGTTCTTAATGACCTGTATGCCATATATGCTATGCTTTTTTAGCGGCTTTTTAACACCAGGCCCGGGGACAACCGTTGAAAATGAGCTTTGGCTTAACACTGTCTCACATTTACATTTATGTTCATTAATGTGTGCTGTCCCTGTTCAAATCAAGTTTAAACTGTAAACATTGACTCTCATTCTCCCTCTGTCTTCCACAGCTTCAGCATCCAATAGTGATTGGTGGGCCTTGTTCCATAAGGCTGGGCATGTGGCCATTGCACTGTGTCAACGCTTGTGTCAAAGCTTTTCACAATATCCTGGGAGGCTATGGGGTTCAGATTGTGTGCGATGCACATCTCGGGTGACAGGGTATAGATAGAGATCTGTCACTTCAGCAAGAATAGCATCCACACATCCTGAAATGTACCTCAGTCATTTGCCTTCTCGTGGTGGTCATCACTTTAGTTTGAAAACTCTTTGAAAGCTTTGATGAAATTGCTACCATTATCCGTGACAGTAGCTTTGACATTATTTTCAACATTGTAAGCCACGCTTACAAGTTTTTTCTGTCTGGAAATTAGCTTCACAATAGGGAGGTGTAGTCTGACGTCACTTTGGACCGCCCGCGAGGTCCACCCGTACAGGGATTTATCATTGGGAAAATGTATTATCGGCTATTGTAACAATTCTGCCTCATGAACATTGGCAAGCTTTCCATTTTTGCACAAAATGAGTTCCCTTCTATCACTAACATTATTGTTTAAGCATTTTTGGTTGAAATAAAATTTGGCGATTTTTTTTATGATTAATTGCAAATATTTTCATGTTGAGCTATAGATTGTGGATGAATACGCACAGAAAGGTACACCATGCAAATGTTCATGCTTTATTTGTTTTAAACGAGACGATTTAGAAATGGGCAATGGGGAAATACATTGCGTTGGACAGAGGTGGAACACGGAAAAACAGCAATGACGTAACCACTACACCTCCCTATAGACCAGGAAGTAACCACTACACCTCCCTATAGACCAGGAAGTAACCACTACACCTCCCTATAGACCAGGAAGTAACCACTACACCTCCCTATAGACCGGGAAGTAACCACTACACCTCCCTATAGACCAGGAAGTAACCACTACACCTCCCTATAGACCGGGAAGTAACCACTACACCTCCCTATAGACCGGGAAGTAACCACTACACCTCCCTATAGACCGGGAAGTAACCACTACACCTCCCTATAGACCAGGAAGTAACCACTACACCTTCCTATAGACCAGGAAGTAACCACTACACCTCCCTATAGACCAGGAAGTAACCACTACACCTCCCTATAGACCAGGAAGTAACCACTACACCTCCCTATAGACCGGGAAGTAACCACTACACCTCCCTATAGACCAGGAAGTAACCACTACACAACCATATAGACCAGGAAGTAACCACTACACCTCCCTATAGACCAGGAAGTAACCACTACACCTCCCTATAGACCAGGAAGTAACCACTACACCTCCCTATAGACCTGGAAGTAACCACTACACCTCCCTATAGACCGGGAAGTAACCACTACACCTCCCTATACAAGGTGAGGTGAGGGAGTCATCTGATTTACATACAGAGCCTCCTGACCAGGCTCCTGACCAGCCTCCTGACCAGCCATGTGTCCAGTGTTCATTTTGTCAACGAAAATGATGACTAAATATGGTCGTCAACAAAGCTTTTTTCCCTGACTAAATCTAGACTAAAACAAAAAAGACATCTAGACTAAAACTGACTAAACGAAAAATAAATCAAGGTGACTAAATATGATAAACTAAAAAGGAGCATTTGACACATTTACTTACTTTTACTTAGGCCTTTAAATTCCCAAAGGAACATAGGCCATCTACGAACCCCTTCAGTCAGCCTACCGAGCACATCACAGCACAGAGACCGCCCTCATCAAGATCACTAATGACCTCCTCCTTGCTGCAGACTCCGGACACATCAGCCTCCTCATCCTTCTCGACCTCTCCGCGGCGTTCGACACAATATCCCACTCAGTCCTCCTCAAATGCCTCTCCGACAACCTAGGCATCACCGGTACAGCTCTGTCATGGTTTCATTCATATCTCACAAATAGATCTCAGTTTGTCAGCGTCAGCGGCTCATCCTCCCCCCCGGCCCCAGTCAACCACGGTGTCCCCCAGGGCTCTGTGCTGGGTCCCCTACTATTCACCATTTACATGCTCCCCCTCGGTCAGATTATACGTCACCACGGACTCAACTTTCACTGTTATGCTGATGATACTCAGCTCTACATCAGCACCTCACCATCCTCCCAGCTCCCCCCACAGTCTGTAGTCAACTGCCTCCACGCTATAAAAACCTGGATGGCAACCAAATTACTTAAACTCAACAGCAAAAAGACAGAGCTCATGGTTGTGGCCCCCAAGGCACTGCTCGGGAAGGTTGGAGATCTCCTCCACGTTGACGGCTGTTCCATCTCCCCGTCTCTCGAAGTCCGTAACCTGGGCGTCACCCTTGACTCCACACTTTCATTTCACTCCCACATCAAATCTGTCACCAAGTCTGCCTTCTACCACCTCAGGAACATCTCCCGTCTCCGACCCTCACTCTCAGACTCTGTGGCTGAGACCCTGATCCACTCATTCGTCACCTCCCGGTTGGACTACTGTAATGGAGTCCTGTTCGGGGTACCCAGCAAAGCCCTGGACAGGCTCCAGTATGTCCAGAACTCAGCTGCCAGGGTTCTCACTCACACCAAGCCCTGGCAGCACATCACCCCCACCCTCATCCATCTCCACTGGCTTCCAGTCAGGTTCCGCATCACCTTCAAACTCCTGCTCCTCACCTACAAATCCCTCCATGCCCTCGCCCCCCGGTACCTGTCTGATCTCCTCCACCAGTACACTCCATCCCGGAACCTACGATCCTCTGATCTAGGTCTCCTCTCCATCCCTCGCACCAGGTTACGGACTTTTGGGGACAGAGCCTTCAGCGTGGCGTCCTCTACCCTCTGGAACTCTCTCCCCCCCGAAATCCGCAACGCCCCAACCCTGGACACCTTCAAATCTGCTCTAAAAACACACCGCTTCACCAAGGCTTTCCCCATCAGTTAGTTTTAGATTAAATTAGGTCCATTATCCCCTACTTTCCCTCATCCCCTCTTCCCCCTCCCCCCCCTACTTTCCTTGCCCTATTTTTTGTCCTGATTGTAAAGCGACCTTGGGTTCTATGAAAGGCGCTATATAAATTTGATCTATTATTATTATTATTATTATTATTATTATTATTATTATTATTATTATTATTATTATTATTATTATTATTATTATTATTATTATTATTATTATTATTATTCGGTCTTGTGCCCTCCGCTCCAGGTCTTGCCAGGACAGCCCTTCTTTCTTCATCTCCTGTTCTGTGGTTCTTCTCCAGGTGGTTTTGTTTTGGTCTGCCTCTCTTCCTCCTGCCCTGTGGGTTCCATGTCAGCGCCCGCTTTGTGATTGATTTCTTTCTTCTGAGTGTGTGACCTATCCACTTCCACTTCCTCCTCCGGATTTGAATTTCTATTGTGTCCTGTTTGGTGAGTTCCCACAGGTTGGCGTTAGAGATGGTGTTGGGCCAGTATATTCCCAGGAGGCGTCTGAGGCACCGGTTGGTGAAGGTCTGTAGCTTGTTGAGTATAGTGGTGGTGGTTTTCCAGGATTCTGAGCCATATAGTAGAGTGGTCTTTACGTTTGAGTTGAAGATCTGTAGCTTGGTCTTGAGTGACAGGTTTTTTGCCTTCCAGATAATGTTTAGCATGTTGAATGATGTCCTTGCCTTTCCAATCCTGGCTCGGACATCGTCTTCCGTACCCCCTTCCACAGAAATTATGGTTCCAAGGTAAGTGAAGCTGTTTACATCCTCTAATGGGTTTTGTTCCATGGTTATGGGTGTGTTGTTCTTGCTGTTGATATGCATTACTTTGGTTTTGGATGAGTTTATTTTGAGCCCAAGCAGAGCAGCAGTTTCTTCCAGTTTTCCCGATTTTTTCCTGCATCTGTTGATGTGTGTGAGCCAGTAGTGCCAGGTCATCAGCGAAATCCAGATCTTCCAGCTGCTCTGTCAAGCTCCATTGTATGCCGGTTTTTCTGTTGCTGGTTGTTTCTTTCATCACCCAGTCTATGCAGAGGAGGAAAAGAAAGGGTGAGAGCAGGCACCCCTGCCGCACACCAGTCAGGACCTCGAAAGCTTCCGATGTACATCCTTCATGGAGGACTTGACATCTCATCCCTTGGTAGGTGTTCCTTACGATGTTGATGATCTTTGCTGGGATCCCATAGTGGGCCATCAGTTTCCACAGCATTTCCCTATCCACGCTGTCAAAGGCTTTCTCAAAATCTATGAAATTCACATAGACAGAAGAGTTCCATTCAATAGACTGTTCAATGATAATCCTAAGGGTGGCGATTTGGTCTCCACAGGATCGGTTGTTCCTGAAGCCAGCCTGGTTTTCCCTCAGTTTCTCATCGACCCACTTCTGGAGCCTTTCCAGCAGGATGTGGTTGAGCACCTTCCCCGGTGTTGAAAGGAGCATTATTCCTCTGTAATCTTGACATTCCCTGAGGTCTCCTTTCTTGGGGATTTTCACGATGTGGCCATCTTTCCAGTCAGATGGGACATTTTCTTTCTCCCAGATGGTTTGCATGAGGTGGTGGAGCATGTTGGTGGAGGCTTCTGCTGGGATCCCCTCTGGTCCCTCTGCTTTCCCTCCTCTTAAGGCCTTAATGGCTTTTCTGATTTCTGTCTTGGTGGGGGAGTTGCAGTTTATCTCCAACAGATTTGGGGCTGGTGGGATATCTTTCCAGTTGAGGAGGCTGCCTGTTGAGCAGATCTCTGAAGTGTTCAGTCCATCTGTTCAACTGTTCTTCCTTGGTTGTGAGGAGTACACCCTGTGGGTTTTTGATGTGTGCCTGTGTGTGTCTGAATTGGCCTGTGAGCTTTTTGGTAGTTAGGTATACAGATGAAGCCTTTAGTTTTCATGGACGCTTTGCCGCGACGCGCGCACAGTGATATCACGTCGTTGGAATTAATTAGGAACCCAGGCTGCTGTTCTGTTTTATGCCGCCAGGAGGCGCAAAGTCGACCGGCGGCGGTCTATTGACTTCCTCATTCATCACTGTGCCTTTGTGTCGATAACAGACGAGCCACTGTCAACGTTGGGACGGTGCGAGACTGAGAGAGACTTTATTGTGAAGCTAGCGAACATTGCATTCCTTATTAATTTCAGTAACGTTATGTTTTCAAAGAATTAAGGACATGTCAACAACAGGGTGGATCTGGAATGCAACTGAAAACTACGATGGCTTTGTTATTACACGACGAACGAGGTAACGTAACGTTTACTCCAGGGACAACGGTGGAAATAATGAATGAATGAATGAAATAACTTTATTTAACAGATTGCACGGAATGTTTGTGTCATTATACTTATTTCAGTATGGCTGCCTGTAACCATTGATGACCACTTTCAAAAGAAAATGACTAATTTCTGTGCAGTGATAGAGTATTGATTGATTGATTGATTGAAAACTTTATTAACAGATTGCAGAATGGGTACAATACAGTACAGCTCAATACACACAATTGTTAAGGGGATGCAGACCAGAGAAAGACTTTTGTCTTGTTTACATCTGGGTCCCCCAATCAATTCACCTAATGTTAGTGTACAGGGACTGCAGATGTAAATGAGCTCATAGCTATATCTGGTACAATGCATTGTACATTGTCCCTTCAGTGGCACTGTTTTTGCACTTTTTGATTTTAGCCTGTGGTGGTGATTAGCTGTTAAAGTGAAGCTTCTTATGAGTGTTGTTGTTTATTTATTCTATACTAATTTCAATTATATTTATGTCTTAGGTTTTGCACTCTCAGCGGCTAAGGGAAGCTCCACTCGAGCCATGGGTTATCCTTCATTCAAGTGGCAAAGTGGAGACTGCCCATTGCACATGCATGGCTGGCGTGGCAGAATCTTGTAATACAAATCCTACGGCTGGTATACATTCAGAGCTGGAAGAATCACAGCTTCGAAGATCCATGACGTGGTGTCCATCAGTGTCACCAAGCCAGCCATCTCTACTGTGAATGCTGTGACCTCACATCCTGACACATTGTCATACTGACTGTTTCGTTACATCTGTTCTAGCAATGTTGTACCAATGTTTACCACTGTTTTCCATATGTTCAAGTTTCAAGTTTCTTTAATAGTTGTCATACAGAAGTACAGAATAATTGTATACAAAATGCTTCTTACTGTTACGCTCCAGAGACTGTGCTAGACAAGTAAAAATAGAGGTCCCAGTGTTCAGTCATTTGTCATATAGCAACTATTATGAATTGAAAATGGGGGACCCTGATGTAAACAAGACAATTCTGTTTGATATCTCAATGTTTTGTAATAAAAAAAAATATTCTGATTGGACAAGAGATAACAATTATTTGCATCTTTATTGTAACAAATGTATGAACAGTCAGCAATAGATGTCAAATGATTTACAGTAATATCAAGTAACAAGTGACTTATATCTCGACCATTAGCCAATGGAAATGCATCTTCAGAAATAGGATCAGAGAAACAAGACTGACACAAAACCAAATAGGGAACAGGTATTAGTCAGCTAGGTAAGATTGGATTACAACTGAGCTCAACATGATTAGAACACAGACTCAGAATTTGTATATTTACAGTTGAATCACATTGTACATTGTATATTACATTTGCACTCTGGTTGGATGCCAAACCTCTTTTCATTGTACTGTACTTGTGCTGTATAATGACAATACATTTTAATCTAATCTAATCTTTAGACAAGGTTTAATAAGGTGCAAGGTTCAAAGTAATCAATTATTAGTATCAATTTATTTGTCTAAAGATGATCCATGATCCTTTTTGATGACTGAGAGTGTGAACTCTCAAATGGCAACGATAAATACTACAGTAGGTGGTGGACAATTAGCATTTCAATGGTGTGGGGGTTGCAGTCTAGAGCGTGGAACTCTAAGGCTGCGGTTACACCTTTCGTTTCATTTTCGTTTCATTGTCATACGCGTTTCGCCGTGACGTCCTGTGCCTCGAGTCACACTTTCGTTTTTTTTGTTTGTTTTTGTCACCTGAGCACACTGATGTAGTACACTGCCAAAGCAGTAGGTGGCAGTAGGTGGCGAACATGAAGGCAATTTCAACCAATCAGAACTTGAATGTGCCAATACACTTCCTGGTAGCTCCAGCAAAGAAAATGTCAACAAGGCAGACGCCTATGGGCGCCACCATCTTGCCTATATACTCAATGCAGCAATTCTTTTTCAGCAAAGCCTAATAAAAGTGCAATAAACAAAACGGATACATTCACTGTGTTCTGCCTGTCATTTGTTGATGAAACAAAACTAACATCAACACAAGTGACCACCAAGAACGGATAGTTTAGTCTAAAAAAAGATCCGTAGCATTGTTAGCTGCATGCTAACGTCAATGGAGTATGTCATTATAACAGTATAGCATTGTGGCTAGAAGCTAACGTTAGCTCACGCTATTTAGCCAGCACCAAACTGATGATATCGAGAGCTATCAGTAGTTAGATAACATTAGAGACAACGCTGTGTGTATTAAACAAAGGTGAATAGATGACTGGGCCATTTTGTTTAATGCTTGTTAAGTTGAAAGAGGAGCTTTGAGCTAACAGGATCTGATAGCTCACGTTAGCCAGCTGCTCATGCAATCGGTAATGCTAGCAGAATTAATGGATGTAAACTTTATTTAACATATTGCATATGGGTTACAGACCTTATTGTAGGTGCTGTCTGCTCTCACAGACCTTATTGTAGGTCATGTCTGCTCTCACACACCTTATTGTAGGTGCTGTCTGCTCTCACACACCTTATTGTAGGTGCTGTCTGCTCTCACACACCTTATTGTAGGTGCTGTCTGCTCTCACACACCTTATTGTAGGTGCTGTCTGCTCTCACACACCTTATTGTAGGTGCTGTCTCCTCTCACACACCTTATTGTAGGTGCTGTCTCCTCTCACACACCTTATTGTAGGTCATGTCTGCTCTCACACACCTTATTATAGGTTCTGTCTGCTCTCACACACCTTATTGTAGGTGCTGTCTGCTCTCACACACCTTATTATAGGTGCTGTCTGCTCTCACACACCTTATTGTAGGTCATGTCTGCTCTCACACACCTTATTGTAGGTGCTGTCTGCTCTCACACACCTTATTGTAGGTGCTGTCTCCTCTCACAGACCTTATTGTAGGTGCTGTCTGCTCTCACACACCTTATTGTAGGTGCTGTCTCCTCTCACAGACCTTATTGTAGGTGCTGTCTGCTCTCACACACCTTATTGTAGGTTCTGTCTGCTCTCACACACCTTATTGTAGGTGCTGTCTGCTCTCACACACCTCACACTCTCCTCTCTCTCTTTACCTCTTGTTCACTCTCTCTCATCCCTCTCTTTACCTCTTTTTTCCTCTCTCTCCTCCCTCTCTTTACCTCTTGTTCCCTCTCTCTCCTCTCTCTTTACCTCTTGTTCTCTCTCTCTCTCCTCCCTCTCTTTACCTCTTGTTCCCTCTCTCTCTCCTCCCTCTCTTTACCTCTTGTTCCCTCTCTCTCTCTCCTCCCTCTCTTTATCTCTTGTTTCCTCTATCTCTCCTCCCTCTCTTTACCTCTTGTTCCCTCTCTCTCTTCTCCCTCTCTTTACCTCTTGTTCTCTCTCTCTCCTCCCTCTCTTTACCTCTTGTTCCCTCTCTCTCTCCTCCCTCTCTTTACCTCTTGTTTCCTCTCTCTCTCCTCCCTCTCTTTACCTCTTGTTCCCCCTCTCTCTCTCCTCCCTCTCTTTACCTCTTGTTCCCTCTCTCTCTCCTCCCTCTCTTTACCTCTTGTTTCCTCTCTCTCTCCTCCCTCTCTTTACCTCTTGTTCCCTCTCTCTCTCCTCCCTCTCTTTACCTCTTGTTCCCTCTCTCTCTCTCCTCCCTCTTTACCTCTTGTTCCCTCTCTCTCTCCTCCCTCTCTTTACCTCTTGTTCCCTCTCTCTCTCCTCCCTCTCTTTACCTCTTGTTCCCTCTCTCTCTACTCTCTCTCTTTACCTCTTGTTCCCTCTCTCTCTCCTCCCTCTCTTTACCTCTTGTTCCCTCTCTCTCTCTCCTCCCTCTTTACCTCTTGTTCCCTCTCTCTCTCCTCCCTCTCTTTACCTCTTGTTCCCTCTCTCTCTCCTCCCTCTCTTTACCTCTTGTTCCCTCTCTCTCTACTCTCTCTCTCTTTACCTCTTGTTCCCTCTCTCTCTCCTCCCTCTCTTTACCCCTTGTTCCCTCTCTCTCTCCTCCCTCTCTTTACCTCTTGTTCCCTCTCTCTCTCCTCTCTCTCTACTTCTTGTTCCCTCTCTCTCTCCTCCCTCTCTTTACCTCTTGTTCCCTCTCTCTCTCCTCCCTCTCTTTACCTCTTGTTCCCTCTCTCTCTCCTCTCTCTCTTTACCTCTTGTTCCCTCTCTCTCTCCTCCCTCTCTTTACCTCTTGTTCCCTCTCTCTCCTCCCTCTCTTTACCTCTTGTTCCCTCTCTCTCTCCTCCCTCTCTTTACCTCTTGTTTCCTCTCTCTCTCCTCCCTCTCTTTACCTCTTGTTCCCTCTCTCTCTCCTCCCTCTCTTTACCTCTTGTTCCCTCTCTCTCCTCCCTCTCTTTACCTCTTGTTTCCTCTCTCTCTCCTCCCTCTCTTTACCTATTGTTCCCTCTCTCTCCTCCCTCTCTTTACCTCTTGTTCCCTCTCTCTCTTCTCCCTCTCTTTACCTCTTGTTCTCTCTCTCTCCTCCCTCTCTTTACCTCTTGTTCCCTCTCTCTCTCCTCCCTCTCTTTACCTCTTGTTCCCTCTCTCTCTCTCCTCCCTCTTTACCTCTTGTTCCCTCTCTCTCTCCTCCCTCTCTTTACCTCTTGTTCCCTCTCTCTCTCCTCCCTCTCTTTACCTCTTGTTTCCTCTCTCTCTCCTCCCTCTCTTTACCTCTTGTTCCCTCTCTCTCTCCTCCCTCTCTCTACCTCTTGTTCCCTCTCTCTCTCTCCTCCCTCTTTACCTCTTGTTCCCTCTCTCTCTCCTCCCTCTCTTTACCTCTTGTTCCCTCTCTCTCTCCTCCCTCTCTTTACCTCTTGTTCCCTCTCTCTCTCCTCCCTCTCTTTACCTCTTGTTCCCTCTCTCTCTCCTCCCTCTCTTTACCCCTTGTTCCCTCTCTCTCTCCTCCCTCTCTTTACCTCTTGTTCCCTCTCTCTCTACTCTCTCTCTTTACCTCTTGTTCCCTCTCTCTCTCCTCCCTCTCTTTACCTCTTGTTCCCCCTATCTCTCTCCTCCCTCTTTACCTCTTGTTCCCTCTCTCTCTCCTCCCTCTCTTTACCTCTTGTTCCCTCTCTCTCTCCTCCCTCTCTTTACCTCTTGTTCCCTCTCTCTCTCCTCCCTCTCTTTACCTCTTGTTCCCTCTCTCTCTCCTCCCTCTCTTTACCTCTTGTTCCCTCTCTCTCTACTCTCTCTCTCTTTACCTCTTGTTCCCTCTCTCTCTCCTCCCTCTCTTTACCCCTTGTTCCCTCTCTCTCTCCTCCCTCTCTTTACCTCTTGTTCCCTCTCTCTCTCCTCTCTCTCTACCTCTTGTTCCCTCTCTCTCTCCTCCCTCTCTTTACCTCTTGTTCCCTCTCTCTCTCTCCTCCCTCTTTACCTCTTGTTCCCTCTCTCTCTCCTCCCTCTCTTTACCTCTTGTTCCCTCTCTCTCTCCTCCCTCTCTTTACCTCTTGTTCCCTCTCTCTCTACTCTCTCTCTCTTTACCTCTTGTTCCCTCTCTCTCTCCTCCCTCTCTTTACCCCTTGTTCCCTCTCTCTCTCCTCCCTCTCTTTACCTCTTGTTCCCTCTCTCTCTCCTCTCTCTCTACCTCTTGTTCCCTCTCTCTCTCCTCCCTCTCTTTACCTCTTGTTCCCTCTCTCTCCTCCCTCTCTTTACCTCTTGTTCCCTCTCTCTCTCCTCTCTCTCTTTACCTCTTGTTCCCTCTCTCTCTCCTCCCTCTCTTTACCTCTTGTTCCCTCTCTCTCCTCCCTCTCTTTACCTCTTGTTCCCTCTCTCTCTCCTCCCTCTCTTTACCTCTTGTTTCCTCTCTCTCCTCCCTCTCTTTACCTCTTGTTCCCTCTCTCTCTCCTCCCTCTCTTTACCTCTTGTTCCCTCTCTCTCCTCCCTCTCTTTACCTCTTGTTTCCTCTCTCTCTCCTCCCTCTCTTTACCTATTGTTCCCTCTCTCTCCTCCCTCTCTTTACCTCTTGTTCCCTCTCTCTCTTCTCCCTCTCTTTACCTCTTGTTCCCTCTCTCTCTTTACCTCTTGTTCCCTCTCTCTCTCCTCCCTCTCTTTACCTCTTGTTCCCTCTCTCTCCTCCCTCTCTTTACCTCTTGTTCCCTCTCTCTCTCCTCTCTCTCTTTACCTCTTGTTCCCTCTCTCTCTCCTCTCTCTCTTTACCTCTTGTTCCCTCTCTCTCTCCTCTCTCTCTTTACCTCTTGTTTCCTCTCTCTCTCCTCCCTCTCTTTACCTCTTGTTCCCTCTCTCTCTCCTCCCTCTCTTTACCTCTTGTTCCCTCTCTCTCTCCTCCCTCTCTTTACCTCTTGTTCCCTCTCTCTCTCTCCTCCCTCTCTTTACCTCTTGTTCCCTCTCTCTCCTCCCTCTCTTTACCTCTTGTTCGCTCTCTTTCTCCTCCCTCTTTACCTCTTGTTCCCTCTCTCTCTCTGCTCCCTCTTTACCTCTTGTTCCCTCTCTCTCTCCTCCCTCTCTTTACCTCTTGTTCTCTCTCTCTCCTCCCTCTCTTTACCTCTTGTTTCCTCTCTCTCTCCTCCCTCTCTTTACCTCTTGTTTCCTCTCTCTCTCCTCTCTCTCTTTACCTCTTGTTCCCTCTCTCTCTCATCCCTCTCTTTACCTCTTGTTCCCTCTCTCTCTCATCCCTCTCTTTACATCTTGTTCCCTCCCTCTCTTTACCTCTTGTTCCCTCCCTCTCTTTACCTCTTGTTTCCTCTCTCTCTCCTCCCTCTCTTTACCTCTTGTTCCCTCCCTCTCCTCCCTCTCTTTACCTCTTGTTCCCTCTCTCTCTCTCCTCCCTCTCTTTACCTCTTGTTCCCTCTCTCTCTCTCCTCCCTCTCTTTACCTCTTGTTCCCTCTCTTTACCTCTCTCTCTCTCTCAATAATAATCACATATGTATATCTTGTCATTTTAAACAAGTTACCATTCATTGTCCGGGTGATTATGCCCCCCCATTAGTTAGTATCCCCCTCTACCTCTCTCTCTCACAGACACACACATCCAAGGCTACAGTTCTAAACTACCTTATAGAACAACAGAGTAGTGCATCGCTCACAACAACAGAGCATCGCTCTAACATGAAATCACCTTATAATTTAAGAGAGCAGTGCAGAGAGAGAGAGAGAGAGAGAGAAAGAGAGAGAGAGAGATCGCGACTCACTTGTTTAGTTGAAACGCACCACTGTCCAGCAGGCAGAAGGGCTTGATAAAGTGTATAAATGTCCACTGTCCAGACTGGTGTTTATGTCCATGTCCACTGCATCCAGCTAGCCATATAGCTTCTTGTTAGCCATGTTAGCTACCACAAGTACAACCAGCTAGAAAACGACAGCTACTTGTTTTCAAACTGTCCGAACTGGGGGCGTGACTGACAACACAGCAGGAAGGACGGAAGGACCCTGCTTGATTAGATCGCTTGAAAACGCGCCCGGCTTCCATCATATTACATCATATTTCAACGCACAGTGCGTTTCGCACTGATAGACGAAATATATTTGCTTGACCTATTTCATTGGCTGCGAGGATACAGCGATGATACCAGTGCACGCCCTGCCGTGCGCGATACGTCTCCGCCCAGCCTAAGAGGTTGTTAGACAGTGACTTCCTGTGAATGAAAACAATTATTTATATTTGATATATTAACGTTATATTGTGCATTGTAAACACAAACATACTTAAAATGAGTAAATATTATTCATTTTAAACATGTTTATTTTATTTCTAGGGCTCTAAAATTAAAAATAAAACATTTTCTTCTTCTCCTGCTCTCTTTACCAGGGGGGGCGGCGCTCCAGCGCCCCTAGTGGAGGAACCGCCACTGGTCCTACAGACTAGCTGAGGCTGCACTTTAGAAATGCCGGCTTTCGCAATAGGACCCCCCCCTCCCAACCCACCCTCCATCCCAATCCCTGAAAATGTGGCAGAACGACAGAAGAGATGGAGAAAGATAAGAGGGGATGAAAAAAAGGAGGTGTGCATCAGCAAACTGAAGAGGCTGTGCTGGTGAAAGTCGGCAGCTGGCGACGTGAAATGGAGAGGACACTTTAAAGGAACAAGGTAAATAAAGGTCACTTTAAGGAAAGAACTGATGTGGTTCTTGTAGTATAGTTTAGAAATATAGCATAAGGATATAGAGTAAAAACTGTATATTGTATAGTAGTGTACATAGGACCCAGTGCCTTAATCCGTAGCTAACATTGTATTGCACTATTTCAGGACTTTAGCATGTCTATTTTATTACCCGTTTATTATGTCTTTTATTATTTAGTATTAATGCACAATCAAAGCGGGCATAGCCACCCGCATTTCACTGTATGCCCTGGTATGTATGTGACAAATAAACCTCTTGAATCTTGAAACATTCTGTATTGCTGAAGGTGATTATTATTTCAAGGACTGACCATCACGACTTTCAATCAATCAAGAGTCTGTACGTCTGTTTTTGTCAGCACTGGCTCTGCATTTAGAGGTAGACACACATCCATATATTATATCTGTGGAGGTAGAGCGGCCGTCTGGTAATTGGAAGGTTCCCGGTTCGATTCCCACTCCTACCGGCAGCGTGTTGACGTTTCCTTGAGTAAGACACTTAACCCCGGCCTAACTGCTCCCGATGAGCAGGTTGGCACCTTGCATGGTTGCCTCCGCCGTCGGTGTGTGAATGTGTGGCATAAATTGTACAGCGCTTTGGATAAAAGCGCTATAAGAATGCAGTCCATTTTACCATTTCCGTGATGAATAAAACCCACCTGAGAGGTTCAAGTGGAACTCTCTCCTGTCTTCAAACCTGACCAGTCATCTGACCTCCATCACTTTCATTTATCCTGTGCCAACACGTCCATAGAGCCGCCTATCGCTCTATTACAATAGTGTCTATCTGTATCACTGCAAGGAGTGACGTTCAGGTTATACATGGGGACATTCTGCCCTCTAGTGGTAAATGTGCAGAACACATCTGGAGGGTCAAGGTGTCAACATTGAACAGAAGAGCTGTGTTCAGCCATATAGTTATGAGGAAGGATAGAGTGGGACCTTTCAGCTCGCTATAGGTTTTCATTTAGATTTAAGATGTCCCACCACAGCCTAATGGTCTACTCACATGGAGCAACATTAAACGTTATGCTTTAATCTCTCTTGCAGCAGGGAGCACCCCTAAGAGTAGAACCACCTTACCAAGAATAACCATTACCATTGGCATTTATTCTGCATTATAATAAATGGTTAAACTAATGACGTGGGTGATTCGGTCTGACACTACTTTGGTACGGTCTGGTTCCCACCTCCCTAAAACAAGCCAGTCACACCGCTCATAAAATAAAATGAACCCCACCGTCAGACAACTATCATCCTGTCTCTCTTCTCTCCTTCCTTTCTAAAACACTTGAACGTGCTGTATCCAACCAACTTACTGATTATCTCTTACAGAATGACCTCCTAGACCCTAATCAGTCAGGCATCAGGACTGGTCACTCCACAGAGACGGCCCTCATAGCGGTCAGAGTCTCTGTCTCACCATCCTATTTTATTAGCTCTTATCTAATTCATTACTTCATTACCACTATTGTTATTTATTGTTGTTTTATTCCTATTTCAATTATTGTGTTGCATTTATAATTTCCATGCATGGATTACTAGATTTCAACCACAATACAATACGTTCTCTTTCCTGGTTGTTAACCAAGGTGAAAATAGTGGAGCTAAGTGGTCATAAGAAGATTTGAAAATGTGTGTTTTAATAGAGGTGTAACTGAGGGGTACAATTCCCTGACTGTATTACTAGATATGATACTTACTACCACTACCTTTGTACTTAATATTCGGCCACCCAGTACACGGCATAAATATATTATCATGAACACTCTCACGTAGATGAAACGGATCCAACACAAATGTACGAATTAGAAACAGGTCTTTATTTTCTACACAGCGATGGTGTGTAGAATAAGCACTTAATCACTTAATTACATTTATGAATTGAAATAGTATGCACTTTTATGGCAAGGAGTATTCGTCGGTATATCAATAGAGAATGTCCAATCTCTGAAGGCGCAGGTGGTAAATATACGACCTGGAATAGTTAAGGAATAACAGCAATGATACTTTAATGATTATACTAGATACACTAGAGGGGGTTAATCCGGTCGCTTGTAAGCCGACAGGAGTAGGAGGGGGGGGGGGTAGAATCCGGCTGCCTCGTCCGGCCAAGGGTATCCCAGGTGAACCCACTGTAGTGCCGTTCAATGCGCCGGCGATCCTTGGACCACAGATGAAAGCAGGTGGACTCTTTGTGGGCCGGCTCTCTCCGGTCCACGGGGGAGAGACGTGAAGCGACCTCGTCTTGCAGAGCGTCTCCTCACCTTGCGTCCTCTCCAGGGGGGGGGGGTTCCAACACACGGCAGTGTCGGGGGTCTTTATCCATGGAATAATCAAAGTATCCAAAGCATAATCCGTGCCTGGGAAGGCGGGCTGTCGTCGGTAGAATAATCCGGTATACAGGTCCACTCGCTCGTCGGCTCTGGGGCTCCTCGGGTGCAGCTTCACATAGGGTCAACCACCCTGGGTAAGCAGCCAGTTCTCTGCCCGAAACGATGGGGTACTGACTACGGTAGTATTCTCACCGCACGAAGCACTATATATTAACAGACTATTATTAGCTTAATAGACTACGTCCAACTCGACGATATAGTGCCAAATATGACTATTCAAATATTAATATACACGATGTCTCAATACCGATGGTAGGCGAACTTGGCCTTACTCCCACACGTGGCGTCGCGGGGAGGCTTTACGTCTGTGACTCTATTGGAGGGTAAGAAACTGGACTGAAAAGAAAGTCCTACTTTAGTAGCGCAGTATATATACGCACTATGAACAAATAGTCCCATTAGTGGTGCGGTAGCCAGATTCCTACGCGGAACTAGGACTTGTTCGTACATGTGGAGCGGTACGTTTGAACTGGGTCTGAGGGGTATGGCAGCCTGGCACCAAGGTCTCGACCAATAGTAGAATGGAGACTATTATGGGATGTTCAGTAGGCTAGAATGGATATTCAATGCATATTGTACAAGGAATATACAAGGGATATCAAGGAATATTAGAGAATATACAAATACAATTAAATATATATATATAAATAAATATATATATTCGGTTTAATCTGGCCCTTCACAACAGCCACACCCTGAATAGGTCCCAGACCTAATGTTTCTGTAGTGCAAATGTCGCACAGCAGGGGCTGCACGTCGTTCCGAAGGGGAGGACTTCCCATTGGTAGATGGCTGGGTGCTCATCTCCTGGCTTCTCTCTCCATAGGAACCGTAACAGGGGCTTGTCCGCCTCTACTAATCTCACCTGCAGGAACATTCCTTTAATGTCCCCGCTGATGGCCACCTTTTCCTGGCGGAAGCGGAGTAGAACGCCGAGTAGGGAGGGGCCGAGTGTGGGACCGGGCAGTAACTCTTTATTCAGATTTTGGGATCCGATCTGGTAGCTGCAGTTAAATACTATGCGGTCTTTACCGTTGTGATGGACCTTGTGGTGGGGCACGTACCACGATTCAGTGGTCTGGTCAGCCTCTTTAATGTCCATCTTTGTGACGTGTCCCGCTGTGATGAGCTTCTCAATCTCAGCGCGGTATACACTCTCTTGGGCGGGGTTCTTGGCTAAGCGCCGCTCCGTGTTCAGCAGGTACCGTTCTGTGGCGTCTGTCTTGGCGTGGAAAGTAGGCATTCCTTCTCGCCGCAGGAGTGGCGTGGCGTATCTCAACACGCCGTTGACCGGGACTCTCTTGGTCCCTGTCTCGAGGAGGTGAATGGCGTAAATGTCATCTTTAGAGCGAATGTCTTTCTTTCCGTTCTTAAAGGGCATTTGTTCCAAGGTCCATAGCCGCTCTACGTGTTGCAGGAGTGCGGTTTCTCCCTCTGTGACTCGGGAGTGGAGACATCTAGTGGCTGTACTTCGGTTGAGAGATTTGGCGAGCGGGCCTTGGAGAGTCCATCCCAAACGGGTCTCGACTGCTGCAGGACAGCCTCGGGGTCCGGTATGAACCCGGTCTATCGGGACAATGAGGTCTGCATGGTCGGAGCCTATCAACAGGGTCGGCATAGCATTGTCTATGAGCGGGATCGGTAACTTGCGCAGATGTGCATATTTCTCCATCAGCTTGGCGACGGGGTATGTGTACCGCGACAGTCCTATTTCTTGGCTGGTGAAAGCGTCTGTAATCTGGTACCGTCGCTCAGGCTGGCCGCTTGCTGCGATAGAGAATGAGACATTCTCGCCCTTTATCGTCTTCAAATCTCGTCTTATTGTCCGAATTGTCATTTGGGTTTCGCTTCCCCGCAGCCCTAGCTGGGCCGCAGCGGAGGCGAGCAGCAGGGTCTTCTCTGACCCGTCATCGAGGACGGCGTAAGTGTCCAGGACTTTATTCTGGTAGCTTAGTGTCACACGCACTACTTTTAGGAGTACTCGGGCTCCACTGCTGCTGGCGGGATCGATGTACATGACGCTCGCTTTGCGGCTGGATAGTGCAGGTGAAGGGCGCCGTCTGTTACTGTCGTGAAGTATGTCCAGATGGGCTCCATCGCACTTGGTGCACCTTTTCTTTAAGCGGCATTCGGCTGCCATGTGTGAGCGCGCACAGCGAAAACAGCGCTTGTTGGATTTTATCCATTGACTTGCTTCCTCCGCGTTCAGCTTGGGGAAGGAGTCACATTGCGCTAGCCAGTGTTCTTTCTCACAGTAGGGGCACACTATCTTCCACTTCTCCGTTCTGGAGGGGGTACTGTGGCTCCTGCTGCTCGGTACTGACTCCGATTGGTGCATCACAGTCACCGATCTTCTTCCATCATTTAGTCGTCTGGTTCCTTCTCTGGAGCCAGGGGTGCTCCGTCCGAATGTATCTAGCCGTAGGCTGCTGACTTCTCTCGCCAGGAAGTCTGCTAGATCGAGGAGGTTCGGTTCGGGGCCATTCGGGTCTCTGTGGTCCCTCTGCCGCCTAAAGCGCTCCTGACGAGCGGGCGGCAGCTTCTCCAGGATCCTTTCCACATTTGAGTTGGCGTAAAGTTCATGCCTCCCCTTCTCTCTTTGCGCTCCCAACATCCCTACCAGGGACTGCACTCGGATGGACAGGTCGTCCAGTGCTCGATTGTCTATTGCTGGGGGTAAGCGGTCGATGTGTCGGATCTCCTGGATCACGTAATCCCATATGCGCCCATACCTCTGGTCCAATGCTACCAGCGCTGCTGTGTATGGGGTGGTGGAAGTCGCGTAGGCGAGCGCTATATTATGTGCGCGGGGTACCTTTAAGTGCTTCAGTAGGATGGCGTATTTGTGGCGTTCATCCAATACGTCCACCAACATGGTCTCCAGACACATGCAGAGTTCTGTATACTGGGCCCGGTTCTCTTGGGTGAAGTCGGGTACCATAGGCGTGCCAATGTATGACGCTGACTGTGGATACATCGGCGAGCGTTGGGGGAGAGGCCTCCTAGGCGAGTCTCCTCCCGCTCCTTGGTATGGGCTGGTACCGGCAGTGTACCATGGCCCGCTTGTCCAGGTGCTGTTCCTCGGTGCGGGTCGTGCGTCGTGCTCACCCGTGTATAGAGTCGGGGGTCTGTAGCGCAGCTCCGCGGGAGTATAGCCTGGGCTGTACCGGACCTCCTGGTCCGGTAGAGTACTGTGCTGTCTTCGGGCGTGGTTCTCCTCCTCTTCCTCTTCGTCTTCAGTTAGGTCATCCAGTGCTTGTAGTCTCTGGTTTAGCCTCTCCACAGGATATGCTGCTCCTTCCCGGTTGCTAGGTCTCGCTTGGACCGGTGGGGGGAGGTGGTCTGTGGGGGGTATAGACCTCGTCTGTTGGTCAAGTTCAGGGTTGTTTACTCGGCTAGGGGATGCCGCCCTGGAGGTGTGTCTAGACGAGTTCCTGGAGCCTCTGGCGGAGGGAGAGGGTGTTGTCCGTCTGATCAGCTGTTCTATTAGTTGCGACTGCTGTCTGTCGCGCGCTGCGTCCCGTTGAGCACCGGCTCGTTCTCGGGCCACATTCTCTTCCATCTGAATGCGTCTTATTTCTAGACGTATCTGCTCGTGTTCGCTTCGCTGCTGGATCTGCAGTCGGTCGCGTTCAGCAGCGGCGTTCAGGCTGATGAGAAAGGCCTGCTGTAGGGTCCTCTCTGCCTCGCTGGGAGAAGGCGGTTGTATAGGGGAGCCTTCCCTCGGGGTACTCCTTGCGGAGCCTTGGAGCTCTATCTCCACGGTGCTCTCCCAGTCTTCTTCCGTGCCGAGTTCTCTCTCGGTAGCGTTGTATTCCTCCCGGGACTCATCGGGGACTACTTCTTCAGTACTGGCGGGGTGTGAAGTCATGTCTGGTTCCCACTGGTCCCCACCGTGAACTTGGTCAGTTACATTAGAACCCGTAGGGGCCTCTATGGTCGGGGTAGTCTGGGCGTTGGGGTTAGACATACTTTTACTTTCTAGTTTTACCGCGTTTACTGTTAGTAGAAGACTAGGTTGTTGACTGACAGCGTAAGCCTCTAAGTACTGAGGGAGCCGTCGTTCGCGCTGCGGGCGTTGGTTAGGAGGATCGTTTCGTGGAGTGTTCATCATAGGCCATTTCAATATTAATAACACTATATTAATATTACACTAATTACCCTCCGGCTCGAAGGACCAATTGTAACTGAGGGGTACAATTCCCTGACTGTATTACTAGATATGATACGTACTACCACTACCTTTGTACTTAATATTCGGCCACCCAGTACACGGCATAAATATATTATCATGAACACTCTCACGTAGATGAAACGGATCCAACACAAATGTACGAATTAGAAACAGGTCTTTATTTTCTACACAGCGATGGTGTGTAGAATAAGCACTTAATCACTTAATTACATTTATGAATTGAAATAGTATGCACTTTTATGGCAAGGAGTATTCGTCGGTATATCAATAGAGAATGTCCAATCTCTGAAGGCGCAGGTGGTAAATATACGACCTGGAATAGTTAAGGAATAACAGCAATGATACTTTAATGATTATACTAGATACACTAGAGGGGGTTAATCCGGTCGCTTGTAAGCCGACAGGAGTAGGAGGGGGGGGGGGTAGAATCCGGCTGCCTCGTCCGGCCAAGGGTATCCCAGGTGAACCCACTGTAGTGCCGTTCAATGCGCCGGCGATCCTTGGACCACAGATGAAAGCAGGTGGACTCTTTGTGGGCCGGCTCTCTCCGGTCCACGGGGGAGAGACGTGAAGCGACCTCGTCTTGCAGAGCGTCTCCTCACCTTGCGTCCTCTCCAGGGGGGGGGGGTTCCAACACACGGCAGTGTCGGGGGTCTTTATCCATGGAATAATCAAAGTATCCAAAGCATAATCCGTGCCTGGGAAGGCGGGCTGTCGTCGGTAGAATAATCCGGTATACAGGTCCACTCGCTCGTCGGCTCTGGGGCTCCTCGGGTGCAGCTTCACATAGGGTCAACCACCCTGGGTAAGCAGCCAGTTCTCTGCCCGAAACGATGGGGTACTGACTACGGTAGTATTCTCACCGCACGAAGCACTATATATTAACAGACTATTATTAGCTTAATAGACTACGTCCAACTCGACGATATAGTGCCAAATATGACTATTCAAATATTAATATACACGATGTCTCAATACCGATGGTAGGCGAACTTGGCCTTACTCCCACACGTGGCGTCGCGGGGAGGCTTTACGTCTGTGACTCTATTGGAGGGTAAGAAACTGGACTGAAAAGAAAGTCCTACTTTAGTAGCGCAGTATATATACGCACTATGAACAAATAGTCCCATTAGTGGTGCGGTAGCCAGATTCCTACGCGGAACTAGGACTTGTTCGTACATGTGGAGCGGTACGTTTGAACTGGGTCTGAGGGGTATGGCAGCCTGGCACCAAGGTCTCGACCAATAGTAGAATGGAGACTATTATGGGATGTTCAGTAGGCTAGAATGGATATTCAATGCATATTGTACAAGGAATATACAAGGGATATCAAGGAATATTAGAGAATATACAAATACAATTAAATATATATATATAAATAAATATATATATTCGGTTTAATCTGGCCCTTCACAACAAGAGGCCTTGCACTGAATGTAGTTCTTTGTCTTCCAACATGGCTGCCTGTAACATAGCAACAATTGGTTTGAACATGGCAATGGAAGGGACAACGGTTGCTATGTGCAAAACAATGGTTGCCATGTATAGATATTTGAGAAATATCTCAACAGGAAAGCCAGTGGAACAGTAATATGTCACAGTGCAGACAGTGAGCGAGGAAGGAGTCGGGAGACGAACGGTCACAATGAAAAGTCTTTACTGAGCAGCAGTAAACAAAGGCACGTCACAGGGCACAACGAGTAGCGGCACAACGAGTAGCGGCACAACGAGTAGCGGCACAACGAGTAGCGGCACAGCCGAGCGGCTCGAGGGGAAAAAACAAAGACAAGACTATAAAACCTAACCAGAAAACCGAACTGAGAACGAAACAAAAGAGCATCAAAACGTGAACACTAACATAACTTACTGGACATGGCACAGGGACAAAAGCATCAAAACGTGAACACTAACATAACTTACTGGACATGGCACAGGGACTAAATCAAAACGTGAACACCAACATAACTTACTGGACATGGCACAGGGACAAAAGCATCAAAACGTGAACACTAACATAACTTACTGGACATGGCACAGGGACAAAAGCATCAAAACGTGAACACTAACATAACTTACTGGACATGGCACAGGGACAAAATCCACGAACGGCAGGACAAGAAAAACAAAGGAACTGGGTCGACAGGAGAACAGAGCGTAAAGCTCACAGAAAATTGAGAAAATAATCAACAGCATGCCTTTCCCCCCAAAACACTGAAGCCCCTTTCACACCTGCACTGGACTCCTGACAATCTGCACATTAATCGGAGGGGCTGTATGTGTGAACGCAGAGTTTACCCTCCCAGCACCCAAGTAATAAAACCACGTAATGCCAAACTGAGCCCATGTTGGAACACAAGCAGATCAATGTTGGCAGAATTCACACAGCGTGCGAGTGGACGTATTGAGTTTGCAAGATGCGCCCAATATGTTCTAAACAGTGTGGACGCGAGCACAGAGAATGAGACTGCAGCAAAGTCGTACGTTTATATTAAATGTGTGCTTCTCAGTGTTTTAGCCTGTATGCAACTATTATTGAGTGGTCATCATTTGTGAAATAGTTCAGCTTTTACTCAATAATGCTTCCAGGAGATTTTTGAAATAAAGATCAAGATGATATGCTGACCAGTTTGCTCCGATGTCTGACTGAGGATGAGAAACGCCGTTTGCTCGTCATCCAAAAACGTTTACATAAATTAACAGTTTATGAGTAATACAAACATTTTGGATTTATTGTAAACTATTTTTATACAGTTTCACGATGTAAAATCACTGTTGGTAAGTTATTTCACACTGTATTGAATACCATTGATCCTAATGAATTTTCACCTTTATTTGAACTAGAAAAAAAATACAAGAAATATTTAAATGATGATCTTCATACACACAGGAGGAGATATGTGACCCCGACCAGTGCTATAGCCTACATGTCTATTTTTTCATTTTCCAGATTTTTCCAGATTGTGAAAGTACAGAATGTAAGCTTTCAAATGATGTGTCATACTTTGAAATCTGAGAATGTTATTATTGTGATGTGCTAATTTTAAATCTTGTAGCAGTCTTTTTTCCCCAGAGACCTAAGCAGAGAAAACAGCTCTTAAAGATTTGACACCTTTTGCCAGGATTCTGCTGGGCGTAAACAATACCTCCCAGCCACACCTCTCCCCTGAATAGTATTAACATAATTAAGTGCTGTGACAGTCATGCTGACAGATCAGATACAAAATCAAACATTTTCTATTGTAGTAGTAATATAACTACTAGTCTGAATAATGTATATTTCAGTTATTGAATTGAAAACCTTTATTTATGTATTCCAATATCTGTTTTATTGATTAATGATATATTTTGAAAGAATGCAGGTTATAGCTGTACAAAACAAATGTCTGTCCCATTGTACCAATCAATGGGATATATTGCATGTTGGCTATAATGATTTTATAAAAAAGAGAGAGATTAAATGCATGGCCATATATTTATACATTCATGTGACATCACAGCATATTCTTTGTATAGCCCAGTGTTTCCTGAAAACAGATATGTACAGTGTTCAGGTTATACATCTATCATTACACAATTACAACCAAAATAGGAAGAAATTATGTTGACCGCAGGGAATTGTAATGCATAGTTGGTAGAACTGGCCAGCGGAGTGATAGACACAAGCCTCATTATTATCATTATCATTGTTCCAACCTTTCATGTGACAACTGGATGAAAATCAGCAGACAATATCAAATCAATTCAAGAGGTTTATTAGTCACATACATACCAGGGCATACAGTGAAATGCGGGTGGTCATGCCTGCATCGATTGTGCAATAATACTAATAATAAAATACATAAACAGGTAATAAGAAGGCATAAGATGTGCATGATAAAAATAGACATGCTAATAGTTTCAACTCTGTCATTATGCTATACTACAATAATCTAAACTATACAAGAACCACATCGGTTCTTTCCTTTAAAGTGACCTTTCCATTTAGTTTAAAGTGACATTTTTTTTTATTCATTGCATACCAGGGCATACAGTGAAATGCGGTTGGCCATGCCCGCTACGATTGTGCAATAAAACAATAGTAAAAATATAATGTACATGTATGATGTACCGGTACAACAATACAATTCTTCTATGTCCCTATGCTATACTAGTACTACTATACTATCAAGTCAAGTCAAGAATGCAATAATAAGATTCCAATAGGATGAGAATGCGACATTGTGCAATAATACAAGTAATAAGAACAAGTAATAAGAATAAGACATATCAGGTATATGTACATGAGTTTTACAAAAGCTTTTACTCTACAAGAACCACTCCTGTTCTTGTTTAATTTTTTTAAAGTGACCTTACATTGTGAGCGTGTGCAGCATGAGTGTGTGTGTGTTCATGTTAAAGTGTGTGTGTGTGTGTGTGTGTGTGCTCTACATCCATGTGTCTAACATCGTACAGTCTTCTTGTTCTGAGGTGCTCTAGATGTTGGGAGTGGGCATGTAATGTCTTTTGCGTCATCAGAACAGTATTGTCTTATCTCCTTATAAAGATATTCCTGTCGGTCATTGTCTAGACCAGGTGGGGGGAGGACAGGAAAACCAGAGATGGTTGGGTAGCGTTTTGGGTCTTTCAACAGCTGAAACGTGAATGGCTCTGTATCGTCACAGTGTAATTTCGCCGTCACCATGCCAGGACTGTTGGCATCGAAGCTGAAGTGCTGGTATTTCTTTATTTGTGGGAATCTTTTGAAGAAGCCTCAGAGATGTTGCTGCCAGTCGTGGCTTGGAACATAAACTGTGCCATCTTCGCGACCGACAAGTTGGGGGATATTGACTCCTTTCACTGCAGAGCTTTTCCTGACGATGTCTGCGATGCCTGCCAGGGTGTCGACCGCAGTCTTCCTGTAAACCTGCTTTATCAAACCAAAGCACCAGTCGGGGCCAAATTTAGTGTGGCCTGCAATTAGGAAGTGGAGAGCAAGCTGCAGGTGAAGTTTGTGAATAGTACGCCACGCAAAATACCACAAGACATAATTGTTTTTATTTTGCCCGGAGCAATTGTCGCAGTGCAGGTCCACTGATTTTTCTCCAACTCCATAGTTGGTGAAGAAATGATCCACATAGCTGATAACGGCATTGCTGCCTTTACCAGTTGACATCCCTTCATCAATTAGGTAATTCACTTGCTTCGTCAGCCCTTCACAGTGGACACCGAACAGGCCACATTTGCGCGGTGTTTGAAAAAAGATGGGACCCACTTGAAAAGGGTGAGATGGAAAATGAACCTGCAGGACAGAGAAAGAAGAAAAAGAAAAAAGGACATTGAAATAAGGGACATTGAAATAAGGGAACAGGGGAGGAAATTAGGCCACTTTACTAGCCAAATGCAAGTATTTTTTATGTTTGGCGAGTGATTCATGAAAAAATACTGCTAAAACTATAAGGAACTATTTTTACATTAAAAATTCTCCTCTCTTTTCCTATTCTCTCCTCTCTTCTCCTATTTTCTCTCTCCTCTCTCCTCCCACTCTCATCTTATCTAAATACACTCCAAATACAACTCAAACGTTCCTGTAAGTTTTCCTTTAACAACAAAAAGCAACATTATATTGGATATTCACCTGCTGTGCGTAATCAAAGCTGTAGTGCATCGTGATATCTCTGCTTGCAGGTGGGGAGGGGCCTAGCGACAGATCCATGTTCTCGGCGCATGTGCGCTTTGTGGCGGCAGTCATCTCCTGCAACAGCTCGCGTTCTCTGTCAACAAGGGCCAGATGTTTTAACTGCACCTGGATGAAAGCATGAATGAAAGAAAACGTTATTTAACAGATTGCAGAATGGGTACAACACAGTACGGCTCAATACAGTGTTTGAAAAGGCTTTTGAGAAGCGCATCGCTGATCCTAAACAAAAATGTTAACAATAGGGAAGAGAATTAATGAATGAAATACACACATTGTACACACTGTATCTGTATGTCATATATTATGTTATGATGAATTGAAAATGGGGGACCCTGATGTAAACAAGATGGAAGTCTTTCTCTGGTCTGCATCCCCTTAACAATTGTATGTATTGAGCTGTACTGTACTGTACCCATTCTGCAATCTGTTAATAAACTTTTCAATCAATCAATCAATCACTCTTGTTTACATTCAGGTGTAGTTTTTAAGAATCCCTATCCTAGCGATGTGCATTACAAAATGGCCGCACAAAAACTACACTACCCAGAATATCCAAAATGGACGCCCTCGCAGGGTAGAATAGGATTCGACGACTATATCTAGACTTTAACACCTATTTAAACCGATTTATTGCTATTGCTAAACATACATATACGTCCAATACAATACATCTACGTCCAATACAATATACAAGCATAAAGACACTTACCCATAAATGAAACAGAACGTTGGACGACAGACAACAACGTCGTGAAATCTGTATGTTGTCCTCGAAGCCACACGAAGAGCGTTCACTCTCTTGGTACTTTGCGTTTTTTCTGAAACATTTTGGCATGTTCCAATAATGGACAACAGACACATGTCCCTTTCTCTTGGTGTCAACGACGCGGTGTCCAATCGGTTTTGGTAAATTAGCTCAACCGACAGTTTTTTTGAACAAGACAGGGCAGATCGTTCTGAATTTTCCTTTCCTTAGATTTTCCTTATCTTTCCGAGTTCCTCTTCTATTTCGCCCTCCACCGTTAAACCAGACATCTTTTCAACTGATCGCATGGTCGATTCAGCTGAAAAGCCCAATGCTACAGTTTCAACGCAAAGGTCTCCGTCTTCCTCTGTTTCACCATCGTCGGCAGGTTCGATTGGATCTGGGACAATTTCATCTGCGTCTTCATCTGCGTCTTCGGTCTCTTCATCGTCGGATGAAAGAGCTGGTGGCGGCTCACCTTCCGTGATGATCATGTAGTCCGTGATGTGGTCACTCATCGTCGCCGAGGAGTCTATACTCATTCCATCTCTTCCTCTATTAAGAGCAGCTGATAATTTTTGTGCGGCCATGTCGATGTTATCTAAGCAGCAAAAAAGTGTTCTCTGGGCTACAGGTGCTGTGAATATAAACACCACACCGTGTGGGGGCGTACCTCACATCAACAGCAGCCTTTCACATGCAAAAATAGGACAGCCCGAGGGAACTGCCCCCACAGCTTCGTGAGAGACGATCAGAGTATGTCTCAAGGAGCCATTTTTAAACACAATTTAAACACAATTAGAGTTATTATATATGTTCGCTGTTATACTAAATATGTTCTTCAACCCTCGAACTGTAAGTATATATATATAAAAAAAAAAAACGGAAATGAAAAAAAAAATAAAATAAAAAATTCTTTCTCTTCTCGTGAGGAACCTGGGTCGCCGAGTTGTAGGCGCGCACGCTGGGCGGAGTCACATATTGTCTCTTTCTGCGTCCTGCCCTGCTCTACATAGGAGCCACCCCTCCTAAACCACATGCAGTATTTCCTAGTGAGTCCTGTTGCAAAGCTTACAGATGTCAAGGAATAGTTGGGGACGCAATCTTTCAAAACTAAAAAGCGTTTGTAAGTTGTAAGGCTACTCTCCTGTATGAATGCTCTGGTGTCTCTTTAAACCTCCAGAGGTACTGAAGCGTGTTCCACACTGGTCACAGTTATAGGGCTTCTCTCCTGTATGAATGCGCTGATGTGCCTTTAAACCTCCAGAGGTACTGAAGCTCTTCTCACACTGGTCACAGGTATAGGGCTTCTCTCCTGTATGAATGCGCTGGTGTTCCTTTAAGTGTCCAGAGGTACTGAAGCTCTTCTCACACTGGTCACAGTTATAGGGCTTCTCTCTTGTATGAATGCGCTGGTGTACATTTAAGGTGTCATATCTACTGAAGCTCTTCTCACACTGGTCACAGTTATAGGGCTTCTCTCCTGTATGAATGCGCTCGTGTGACTTTAAGGTGTCATATCTACTGAAGCTCTTCTCACACTGGTCACAGTTATAGGGCTTCTCTCCTGTATGAATGCGCTGGTGTATATTTAAGGTGTCATATCTACTGAAGCTCTTCTCACACTGGTCACACTTATAAGGCTTCTCTCCTGTATGAATGTGCTGGTGTGTCTTTAAGTTTCCATACAGACTGAAGCGCGATCCACATTGGTCACAGTAGTACGGCTTCTCTCCTGTATGAATGCGCTGGTGTCTCTTTAAGTTTTCTGACAGACTGAAGCGCGATCCACATTGGTCACAGTAGTACGGCTTCTCTCCTGTATGAATGCGCTGGTGTCTCTTTAAGTTTTCTGACAGACTGAAGCGCGATCCACACTGGTCACAGTTATAGGGCTTCTCTCCTGTATGAATGCGCTGGTGTTTTAGAAAAGCAGCCTTGTTGATGAAGCTCTTCTCACACTGGTCACAGCAGTGAGGCCTTGACTCGTTCATATCTCTGCTTGTTGTTGGGGAGCAATGCAGCAATTGTACCTGGAGAAGAGAGAAGTACACCAATGAAGAGTTCAGATCTTGTGTGTTTTGTTCATTTTGTATTTCTCAAGTTCTAAAAAAAAATTTTATCCTCCAAATGTACTTGTTGATGTGATTTAAAAGTGAATCTGCTCCCAGAAAACTGGCCAACATTAATAAAATACTGAGATAAAACCCAACAGGCAGTTGCCTGCAATATGACATTGTGGTTGTATCTGTACTTGTAACAATATCATTGTTGTTCCTAGTTTGTGTTGTTCTGGGGAGCAATTAAGAGTATACAGACCACTAGTACAGATAATTCAGTATGAAATTATATATTCAACGGAATGGATATTATATTAGCAATATCAATTACATGTCAATTACTCCATGTATTGTTTAGCCAAAGAGTAGCCTATTGATCATTAGTTTGTAATATGTTTATCAGATCAAGATCACTTTTTGCCTGTTTACTTCAACAGTCTTATAGTATCCAGCATAGTGCCCTATAACCTTCCAGTCTGCCCAGTGTTGCACCCCCTGAATAGGGGGAAGTGAAGAATCAAACACAGGCCCTGCTGTTGCTCTCGTTCACATTTTGTGTAATGAATGAAACAATAATACAAATAATACCAATATCAAACACAAATACAAATCTGTTCAGTCAAGGCAGGATCTACAATTATGAACAAAGCGGGGCTCGCAACTCACGTTTGATGCTCCAAAGGGGTTTAATTGTGACAAAAATAGCAGATACAACGTTTCGACCCTTCCGGTCTTTTTCAAGTGCCGGAAGGGTGGAAACGTTGTATCTGCTATCTTTGTCACAATTAAACTCCTTTGGAGCATCAAACGTGAGTTGCGAGCCCCGCTTTGTTTCATGTACTACTGTTTTTACAGTTTGGCTCAGCGCCAAGGAAGGATCTACAATTATCACATAAATAAAGTCAATGTCACGGTCACATAACATTCTCTCTCTCTCGCTCTCTCTCTATATATATATATATATATAGGACAGGACTGAAACAGAGGGGTATAGAATATACAGCTAGAATGCATCATCTAAAGACATGTTTAGTGGACCTCAAATACCTATTTAACTTGTTGAAAAGGACTACAATATGGGACCAATATGTAACCTCAGAATGCTTGGTCCCTTTTAAACAAGAGATGATTGCGGTGCTTCTGGGTGATAATTCTAAGTACAATGCCCTGGGAAAAATCCACATTCCATTTAATTTGATTCCACCTTTTTATTTTTTATTCAACTATAATTGTTTGTCCGTCAATGTCGCACCAAAAACAACCAAATCAAATTCCTTGTATGTGAAAACTACTTGGCAATAAGATAAGATAAGATATTCCTTTATTGATCCCCCTTGGGGAAATTCAGGCATCATAGCAGCATGGGGGAGGGGGGGGGGGGGGGTACAGGTAGTAAAAACAACACAAGCAGTGTAAACAAATAAGTCAATATAATTTACTACCTAACTAACTGAAATATACAGTATTCACAGTATCACATAAGGTGCAGTATGCATAAGGTAGTGTTATAATGTACTACCTAACTAACTGAAATATACAGTATTCACAGTATCACATAAGGTGCAGTATGCATAAGGTAGTGTTATAATTTACTACCTAACTAACTGAAATATACAGTATTCACATAAGGTGCAGTATGCATAAGGTACTAGTGTTATAATTTATTACCTAACTAACTGAAATATACAGTATTCACATAAGGTGCAGTATGCATAAGGTAGTGTTATTGTCCTTTTTAGGTTCCCATTAGTTGTAGTTGGATGTCTGGCAGCAGTCCCTGCCCACTGTTGTGGAGCCTGATGGCTCGTTTCTGATTTAAGTACTGTATGGAGTGAAATTAAAATGTGTGTTAGCGTAAGTTCTATATGGGAGTGGACCTGAATGCAGGACACTGAGGCGGAGGCAGATGATGGGTCAAAACCAGGGACAGGTACATTTATTTATTTTTATTTTATTCGTTTATTTGGACGGGACCATGCAAAATTAATGAACACTGTGGAGTGTAAAAATTGCCGGATTTAGCATGAGGCTAATTTCCATCCATTGTCCCCAAACATAAAAACAGGACTCATAGAAACAGTAAGAAATGTACAAATACATAAAAACAGGACACATAAAAACAGTAAAAAAATTTACAAATACATAACAGCATGTCACATGTGTTCACATGACTGGTTGGACTTCAGCTAGGCCTGCCACGATAACACATTTTGCTGGGCGATTAATTGCCCCCGAAAATATCGCGATAAGCGATATTATTGCGACCGGTTAGAGAATTTTTTTGAGAAATTTATTTCCCAAAACTTTTATTTTGAAGCCCACCGCTCCGTCTTTTCTGGTGTTTAAGACTTTTATTTTGAAGCCCACCGACCGGACCGGAAGTATTGTTGTGATTATCCTAGCCGACAACTTGTCTCGTCCGGTTGTGTTTTTTAGTTTTAACGTTAGCTACTAACGTTAGATGCAGCTACTACAGGCAATCAACGATGAGGAGGAAGCGTCAAAGCAGTATTATAATAGAATAGCTGTGGTGCGTAGGCACTGCAGCACGACTCGAAAACGACCTGTTATAATAAATTAATTCATGTTTAACTTGTCCCCGTGTCCAGTCCTTTGACTAGCCCCACCCGTTCATTGTAAACAATGATGCATGTAATTGTATTAACGTTATTCTGTGTTATTCTAACGTTACACTACAAATAACGCTACTTGGTTAAAAGGAGCAACACTATTGAGAAATGTAGTTAAGCTATATGTGGCGTTGCTATAGGCGAGCTCCCGTGCTGTGCTCTGTAGTAAGGCCAGCGGCCGCCCACACGGAGAGTGACTGACGAGGGGTACTGGTTCCACCTCATTAAAACAAACGCGCAAATAGCAATTAATCGCGCCCGTCAAAATCATTGCATTCATTTTAATTATCGCGGCAATTAATCGATTTATTGCTTATCGCGGCAGGCCTAACTTCAGCCATTTTCTTTAGTTGCCCTCTAAAAGAAGCAAGGGTGGGGCTTTCCCTTATGGAAATGGGTTGACTGTTCCATGTTTGACTGCCTTTTATGGACAGGACGTTTTGGCCAAACGTGGTCAGTCTACTTTGGACCATGCAGTCACCTCTGGTGTCTGACCTGGTGCAGAGTCCAGTGTTTCTTTTTTTGTAGATGAATTCCTGTACAGGAGGGGGAGCTAGTCCATGTAGGCATTTGTAGATGAAACAAGAGCTTTTTAAGACTTTGAAATTTTCAAAGCTCAAGAAGCTATATTGTTTTAAAATATTGTAATGGTGGTATGCCAATGGTTTCCTTGCAAATACCTTGATGGCTCGATGATAAAGCTGTTCGATGTGTTTCATGACAGTGACACCAGCAAATGACCAGTTTGTGAAGCAGTATTCAATATGTGAAAATATCATGCAATGAAGATAAGTTTTTGCAGCATCAACTGTTAAAAAAAGGCCGGATTTGTCTAAAATCAACTAAATAAAAATTAATTGTGCGTTTAATTTTTTTGACATGTTTCTTAGGGGCCTTTCTCACTCACCAATTGGGATCAAATCAGCGGCCCCAGGGACGGGGGAGAGTGTTCTCACTCAGACGGACACACCCCTTTTGGGAGCGAATCGGCGCTGATTCGTTTTACCCCCGCTGAACCTGGGACAGTTGGATTAGGTGGTTTCGGATGCGGGCCAGTGGGAGCGGGGGGCGTGACACACACAACGTCGTTACCGTCATGCTTGCTTGAATTTTGGGCAGATAAAACCACACAGCAACAACTGGACAATACCCACAAAAACGATATTTATGGGCAATTTGAGAGTTCAGACCTCAACCAAACAAGCATGTGGAGCCTCACAGCTCAGTGGATGAAAACATGAAGCCACGTTACAAAGCACAGCACTTCTGGCTCGCATTAGGCCTGGCAATTTTTGTTTGCCATGCTATTTCTATACATTGGTTTCTTGTTTGAATGCATTTATTTCTATTAGACCAGTGGTGCCCAACCAGTCGGCCGTGGTCGACCAGTAGATCAATGACATGTAATATAATTGCCACGAGCGATGGGATAATGTTAGCTGCTGGACAGGCTAAGCTAACTAGCGTTAGCTGTTAGCTTAGCGTTAGCCATTGCTGTATACTATACTTTCTTGTTCGAATGAATTTATTTGTGGTGCCCAACCAGTCGGCCGTGGTCGACCAGTAGATCAATGACATTCAATATAATCGATGCGAGCAATGTTACTAGTAAAAGGCTAAGCTAACTAGCGTTAGCCGTTAGCTTAGCGTTATCGTTAACCTTGCAAAACGCTCAAAAGCGGAAAAAGAGGCAGAAAAGAGGCAGAACACAGTGAATGTATCCGTTGTGTTTATTGCACGTTCTTTGCTGAAAAATAAGTGCTACGGGCTATACTAGACTAGGCTAAGCTAACTAGCGTTAGCCGTTAGCCCTGGGAAACGCTCAAAAGTGAACTCTACAACACCATCCATTCGTGATAAAATGGGGTGGGTTATATTGACAAGGCTTGACAACAGAGGTTCAAATATAACTTCATATTTATTGGTTATTTGTTCATTTTATATCAGCATCCAGTCTCCGCCGTCGTGTTAAGACACTTCCTGTTTACATTTTCGAACGTGACATCATCGCCTACGGCAAGCGTAAACGCTCAAAAGGCAAACCGTAAAAACAGAACCCGGAGCGAACCAAGACTGAAGTGTGTACACAAACTAGAGGGGGGAGAGGGAGGGGGGGAGTTCGCATTAGATCTCGGAACGGGCTAGAACGGAATGGAATGGAAACGAATAGGTGAGTGAGAAAGGCCCCTTAAAGGATAGGTTCGAGTCCAAGATGATGCCGAGGTACTTGAAATGGGAAACCAATTCCAGTTTCCCCCCCCCCCCCCCCCCCCCGAAACACATTAGATCTTGTGATTCTGACTGGTCGTTTGCTGAACATCATGCATACCGTTTTTTTTGTATTTATCAGTAGGCATGAGTTTTGCAACCAGTGTTGGACCTTGTTCATTGCATTTGAGAGGTTACATGAGATCAGGTCAGTTTTTTTACCATGTACAAAAATGACTGCGTCGTCAGCATACATCTGTACATTGATGTCAGGGCATATGTCCCACAATTTAACCCACAAGGCAGTGAAAGTTGTATGTGTACTGGATGTGTACTAATGTAGCCTATTCCTATTTTCAGCTGTGGTATTGTACTCTGTTCACAGGATCTTTTTTTATTTGATTTTTTATTTTAATACTTTATTTTGACACAATTGTAGGACAAACATTTGAAAAAACAATAACAATAACAGTGTCAACACGCTGGTCAAAAATGGATAAAACACAATAAAGCCAAGGCTTGTTTCCATTGTGGTCCATAAATAAACCTGCCCTCGTCTGCTGTGCACCACTGCCCTAGCACTCCATATATTATATATGTAATATACATACAGTATATGATATGATATGGAGTGCTAGGGCAGTGGTGCACAGCAGATGAGGGGAGGTGAAGACCCTGTGAACACACTAGTGTTGTCAAAAATATCGAAAAATCGATACATATCGATTCTGAATATTTAAAGCGGTTTCGATACTCATTTCCCGCAATATCGATACTTTCTGCAGTATCGATACCAGCTGGCTTGCTCGCAGTGTTCTACCGCAAGTTGTTGACGGACAGACACACGCTGCTGCAGAGCACGCTTGCCCCTCCTCCTCCCCCTCACAGACCAGTCCAGGGCTGTACACTGCGACGAGATGGTCGCAAATTGCCCCTTAATTTGGTCGTTGCGATTGGTAAATAATATTTGGGGGCGGGCTTGCGAGTAGTGATTTCAACCCTTGCATTCGCATTTCACTCCTAAATTATCCAAGGCGTGTGATGAAGCCACTCACGCGAGTTGAGCACTCAGGTATGATCAGCGGGGAAAATTGACTGAGCACTCACTCTGATAGACTGGCTGACTGTCTGTGTAACGTTAGTGTAGTGGTCCCGACTGTAGCAGGGACGGCGGAGCTATAGGCTAACGTCAGTGTAGTGGTCCCGACTGTAGCAGGGACGGCGGAGCTATAGGCTAACGAGGAAAGGGGGTGGGTTATATTGACAACGCTTGACAACAGAAGTTTAAACATAACTTCATATTTATTGGTTATTCGTTTCTGTATCATCCACTTTCCATCTCTGTGTGTTAGACTCTTCCTGTTTACATTCGAGTGTGACGTCATCACCTACGGCAGCTTAGACCAGTGTTTCCCAACCGGTGGTACGCGTACCACTAGTGGTACGTGGGTGGTCCCCAGGTGGTACGTGAAAAGATTTTGAAAAGTAAAAAAAAAAAAAAAAAAAAAAAAAAAAAAAAATTTATTTGTTTTATTATAAATTGTACAAGAGAACTGTACCCGAATAATGCATAATCTGTAATAATGTAACCAAAATTGGGGGCATTCAAATTAAGTAATCATTTGCTGGCTATAATTATATTATTGGCGCAGAGTTCAGCTTCCCGCCCGCCGGCGCCGGACTGTCTGTCCTGTCAGGTGTTCATCTGAAGAAAAAAAAAAATCATCATTGTAGTGGCGCGCTGGCTAGCAAAACAACATTATTGAGATAAAAAGATAAAAATCATTATGGATCAATGGCTGAGTCGAGCTGGTTCATCCAGAAACAACAGCACGGATGATACTGGCACTGCTGAATCAGGAGAACCTGTTCTCAAGAAAAAGAAAACTGAGAAGGTGACGATTCGGCATTTTGATGAACAGTATGTGCTCTCCGGGTTTACTGTCACGGCCACAGAGCCACCACAGCCAATGTGTTTCATCTGTGGCGCCGTGCTTTCTAATAATAGCATGAAACCATCACATTTACATCGGCACCTCAGTACTAAACATCCCTCCTGTGTGGGTAAGCCTGCAGGGTTTTTCCACCAAAAGCTGGCTGAATTTAAAGGAAGCCAAGGCAAACTAAAGAAAGCGACATCTGTCTCAACCAAGGCCTTGGAGGCATCTTATGCCGTGTCGCTACTCGTGGCTAAATCGAAAAAGCCATTTACCATAGCCGAAGAGCTCATCTTGCCTGCTGCTATAATTCTCGGAGAAACTATGCTTGATAAGAAAGCAGCTGATGTCCTCAAGAAAGTGCCGTTGTCAAATAATACTGTGTGCCATCGGATCGACGACATGGGAATTGACATTATTGACCAAGTGGTTGAAAAATGTAAAGCATCTGGCATGTTCGCTTTGCAGTTGGATGAATCAACGGATGTCAGTGGGGAAGCACAACTGATTGCGTTTGTGCGTTACAAAGACACTTTGGAGAAGATGATCAACGAGCACATTCTGTTTTGTAAGAAACTCACGGGGAGAACTACTGGACTGGACGTTTTTAACGTTATTGACAATTTCTTCTCTCAACACAAACTGGATTGGAAATACTGCTCTCATGTGTGCACAGACGGCGCTGCGGCGATGACCGGCAGAGTAAATGGATTATTGGCCCACGTAAAAAAGGTAAACCCTGACGTCACATGGATGCACTGTATGATTCACAGAGAAGCACTCGCTAGCAAGAGAATGAGTCCAGAGCTAAATGATGTTTTGAATGATGCCGTAAAAGTGATCAACTTCATACAGTCCAGGCCTTTGAATCATAGACTGTTTCAGTCACTGTGTGAAGACGGTGGGTCAGAACACAAACAGCTCCTGCTTCACACCGACGTCCGGTGGTTATCCCGAGGGAAGACGCTGCAGAGGCTGTTTGAGCTGCGCAATGAAGTGAGGGCATTTCTGTCTGAGCACACACACCCCCTTGTGGCGATGTTCGACGATGCAGACTGGGTAGCTCGGCTGGGATACCTCTCTGATATTTTCAGCAAACTCAACCAGCTGAATCTCTCTCTTCAAGGTAAAGACACAACTGTTCTTAGCTTGTATGACAAAGTGTGTGGATTCACGGAGAAGATCAGGCTCTGGCAGAGCAAATGTGAAAAAGGGGATACAAGTTGTTTCCTGCAGCTGAACGCATACATTGCTGCTGGTGAATGTGACAGAGCTGCAATTGTGAAAATAGTACACACACATTTGTCCAAGCTCAAGAATGAGTTCAACTCTTACTTCCCTGATATTGACAACAAGTCATCCACACTGGACTGGGTGCGTAATCCATTTGTGACATGCATTAACAGCAGCATTCCCGCCAGACTGCAAGAAGACCTCATAGATGTGTCCTCAGATAGGAGCCTGAAGATGAGGTACTCAAGCACACCACTGACACAGTTCTGGTGTGATGTGGAGAAGGAGTATCCTGAATTGGGGAAACATGCCCTGAATGAACTGTTGCCTTTTGGGTCCACATACCTGTGTGAGGTGACATTCTCCGCCATGACCCACATCAAAACTAAACACAGGAACAGACTCAACTTGGAGAATAACCTGGTCACAGCTGTTGCAACAATCTCCCCCAGACTGACAAAACTGATGAGAGAGAAACAGGCTCAAGTGTCACATTAATTGGTGAGTTAGAAACTTTTTTTTAGTCTTTAAACCAGTGGTCTTTCCCTGAGATCTTTCCCTGAGAGTCCACATTACAGCTCTACTTTTGTTTTGATGTGAAAAGTGATGCTGCATAATATTACTGCACTTAGCACTGACTGAGAAAGTACAGTTCTACTTTATAAAATGCTAATTGTAAATATGTTTGGCAATGTTAATTAATAGGAGAAGGTCCACATTACAGCTCTACTTTTGTTTTGATGTGAAAAGTGATGCTGCATAAGATTACTGCACTTAGCACTGACTGAGAAAGTACAGTTCTACTTTATAAAATGCTAATTGTAAATATGTTTGGCAATGTTAATTAATAGGAGAAGGTCCACATTACAGTTCTACTTTTGTTTTGATGTGAAAAGTGATGCTGCATAAGATTACTGCACTTAGCACTGACTGAGAAAGTACAGTTCTACTTTATAAAATGCTAATTGTAAATATGTTTGGCAATGTTAATTAATAGGAGAAGGTCCACATTACAGCTCTACTTTTGTTTTGATGTGAAAAGTGATGCTGCATAAGATTACTGCACTTAGCACTGACTGAGAAAGTACAGTTCTACTTTATAAAATGCTAATTGTAAATATGTTTGGCAATGTTAATTAATAGGAGAAGGTCCACATTACAGTTCTACTTTTGTTTTGATGTGAAAAGTGATGCTGCATAAGATTACTGCACTTAGCACTGACTGAGAAAGTACAGTTCTACTTTATAAAATGCTAATTGTAAATATGTTTGGCAATGTTAATTAATAGGAGAAGGTCCACATTACAGTTCTACTTTTGTTTTGATGTGAAAAGTGATGCTGCATAAGATGACTGCACTTAGCACTGACTGAGAAAGTACACATTACAGTTATACTTTGACGTTTTAATGTTGGACCAAAGCATTGCATGTAATTAGAATACAGGCAAATAAAAGTAATTTAGTTTAAAGTACAATCTTGGCTGTCTTTTTCTCTCAATGCTTCAATAGGTAGATCTTGCCTTCACCAAAAGAAAGTGATCTTGGGCTTAAAAGAGTTGGTGACCACTGCTTTAAACAATGGCTATTATAATTTATATGATTAGTTATGATTGAATATATGATTTAAGTGTCACATTAATTGTCGCATTGGGTCACACAGACAAAAATCTCCTCTTCTCCATCTCTCCTCATCACTTCTCTCCTTCTTCCACTCCCAGGTTTTACCTTAGCTACACACACACAAACACACACACACACACACACTGGATGGGCCGCCATGTCAATTTTAATGTAGGGCCGCTGTGCCACGTATCGGCCGCCGTGCCAATTTTAATGTACGTGCCGATTTGACTTAACACTGCTCTGTGCTGTCATGGTGGCTGGTGGCTATCCATGGTGAATGGTGTCTCAGAACTAAAGCTTTACTTCAATAAACTGCCAACCTGTGTGACCATGTGACTTTATCCAGGTCTCACTCACACACACACACACACACACACACACACACACACACACACACACACACAGCCGGTCTGCCACAATATATAGACTATTAATTTATTAATTATACATCCTGGGCATCACCACGATTGATTGCGTAGTAGGTGGTACTTTGGTTGGCTTGAAATGCTTTGGTGGTACAGTACTCAAAAAAGGTTGGGAACCACTGGCTTAGACGATCAAACCGCGAACCTAGAACAAAACCCGAGGGGGGGGGGGGGGGGGGGGGACTGGCTCTCTCGTTCTTTCGCCCCCTCTCTCTCTCTCTCGCTCTCTCTCTACATTCAATGATTTTTAAAGTAGCCAAACGTTACAGACAGTATAAATACTAACTGGATAGTTGATGATAAACATTTAATTTCATTATCTGAAATATTCTAAAATCATTAAGTCTGCTATAAGCCATTATCCCTTTGTGTGTGATTATTATCTCACAGTAGTGTGTGTGTGTTTGGCTAAAGTGGATAGAAAACACAGTACTGTGCAAAAAAAAGGCACCCAAGAGTTTTTATATAAATAGTCTTAGATGTAAATATTTTTTTTTATTAGTGTGTCAGTAGACTACTCTTAGTACATTTTAATTAAATTATTTTTTAAAGCATCTTCATGGTTTAATAATGCAAACATATGTTGCAGGGACTTATTATAATCATCTTATTGGCGTGACTGTATGCATCAAAGGGTTTAATCAAGCATTTTTAAGTGCTTTAGAGGAAATGTAAAAATATCGCGATATGCATCGTGATATGGCCAAAAAATATCGTGATATCATTTAGAGGCCATATCGCCCAGCCCTACTATAATGGTAAAATAGTTATTTAAAAATGTGCCCCTAAAAAATATTCTTTGCCCCTAAATTTCGCATTTAGGGGCAAGTGTGCCCCTAGTGAAAAAGCTTAGCGTACAGCCCTGCAGTCTTCAGTGTCTTCTTGTGTCTTCTTCAGATTTTAGCTCCGAAGATGGCAAGTGCAGAGCCTCTGCAACTTGTGCTTGTGGATAAAGAAAACAGCAGAAGTGCTGTTTGGAAGTACTTCGGGTTTGAAGTAAACGACGAAGGAAAAGCTAAAGATGCCACGATGCCCATTTGCAAGCGTCGTTACAGAGCAGTGCCAACGAAAGGTGCAAACACCACAAATTTGGCAAAACACCTGAAGGACAGGCACGCGGATCTCCATAAAGAAATCAAAGAGGTTCGTGACAGCTGCTCTTTCAACGTCACTGTGACTGAAGCATTAAACATTAAACCATTAACTTTAGTTTAATACATGAGACGTTGTCTACTGATGGCTCATAATATCAACAGCTGATTCGTTGTTAGTAACGTTACAGCTATTAGCTAACGTTAGCTAATCGTTCCTCCGTTAGCTTATGCTAGCTAGCTGGCCACCTTTATAATTCACAATACAATTACTTCATGGAAACGGAGTAACGTTAACGTTATGTCGAGTTCATACTACACTAGTACACGTATGAACTCGACATAACGTTAACGTTACACCGTTTCCATGAAGTGTTTAATTAGCAGCAATCTTGTTGAAAATGTAACGTTAATAAATGCTCCGAGCATAGCTCCGCAAACCGGAAAACCGGAAAAAACCGGAAGCCATCATGGAAATTGTTGTAGTTATATTGTAGTCTTTTAGTCTTATTAACTAAAATATTTTAACCAAATAAAAAGCAGCAGCACTATTGCATAACTGAGTCATGTTTGCTATGTATTTCTTTCTTTAGGGGAGTTTGTTTCACAGTTTTAGCATGATGTTTTATAGATGGCTAGGTTAAACACAGGTTTTTGTTTTTAAGAGGGGGGGGGTTTGATTTAGATTAGATCATTTAGTTATTTTTTTATGTCTGATCTAAAGAGAAACAAAGGGTTTCAAAAGTGTTATATTTCTCTTCTCTTATAGTACCAGACAGAAGCTGAGGAGAATCGACCAGCAACATCACAGCCTACCCTACCAGCATTACTTGAACAACAAAGAAAGTATCATGCAAACTCAAAGGAAGCCAAGAAACTGAACAGGGCTGTAGCAGAGTACATATGCATGGATCAGGTCCCCGTCTATACTGTTGAGAAACCTGGGTTCAGAGACAACTGCTTGGACAGTTAAATAACAAGTATTCCCTTCCTTCACGGAACCACTTCATGTCAACTGAAATCCCCGCCCCATATATAATGAAACAAAAGATAAAATCATGGAGAGCCTTAGGGGGAAACCCTTATTTTCATGCACCACTGACTTGTGGACCAGCAGGGTGTGGAATATATGTATGAACTACGCCCCCTTCCTCCCCTCCCCTTCCCCCACTCCCCCCATTGTTCACCTGGTACTTAACTGCTCCCCCAACTGGGGAACTTGATCTTTTTACCTGACTGACGGAGCTGGTCTGTTTAGGTAAGATCTCCAGCCATATTCTCTATTGTTGTAATGATTTGATTTGATCTGGTTAATAAACCTTATTATCTGGACCCTCTGAGTGAGCAAGTCATTCGACTCTATTCCTATTTGAATACTATTATTATCCTACAATTTGGCGTCGCGAATTTCGAATTTTGTGCAGACTGATCTGTTCTCAGGTGTAGAGAGAAAAGGATTAGTTTAGGCCGGCCGGTATCTGGAACACATTGGTGTGATCCCCACTTCTCTCTACACAAGGTGAGCATTTACTGTGTGTTTTAATATTCGAGACTATGGCTGGACAATAGAATAAAGTGTGTTGAATATCTGGGCTGTATTGGGATTCGTTACGGGGGAAACGCGTGTACTCCGGTCCTATATCAGGAGGTTCTGGTAGGATTTGCTATAGGTTGAAGTGCTATTCCTGGTCGAGTCGGAGCCGACCAAAAGCTAAGGCACACAGTGGTTGTCGGATTGCTAACCCAAGTCTAATTCAGGCTGAAATATAGGCAACAAAAGAAGATACGTGAGCTTATTAGAGTGATATCATTGGAAAACGCTACTCTCTTAGAAACTATTCTATGATTCTTGTGGCAAAGAGGCGGGACGCTAGGACCGAGAAGCTGTTATAATCTAATTAGATTTAACAGAGTAACGATATATATTCATAGATACAACCTTAAACTAAGCTCACTCTTCCATTCCTGAAAACGATATATTTGGATTGAATTAATCAATTAATCATACAGAGAGCGGGAAGGAAACCGGCGGTGCCTCGACAGTACGTAAATGTACATTTAACGGGACATTAATCGCTGGTTGAAGGGACCGAGACTATGATTAAAAGGTATATATAATCTAATATATCGCTATTAAATTTCGAAGTTCAGGATTCGGTCGTTATGCTTTAATAACGGTGTATAGTGTATATCAAGGGTATAAATGCCTTATCGCAGCAGGGTGCTGGGCGATTAAACGAACAGCGATCCAATACAGACCAGGTATATACACACGTTAACTTTTATGTATTTTCGTTTGTTTGTCTGTTTGAGTCTTGTTTGTATGTGCACAGTATTATAACCCGCTGAAGTGTTTATTGAGTTAAGAACGAACCGGCTGATATCGCAAAGCATTGAGAGACGAGTTAACGTTATACAAGGAAGCCAGGAAAGTGATTTCCGGTAGTGATTTCCGGTTGGGAATTGTAGTTTTGGTTCCACTTCCGGTTTCACGATAGGTAATGATAACGGCGCTATAAATTACATAGTGATAACGATACATAAAGTAATTGGAATAATATGTATAAGGATTCAACATCTAAATTAGGTATAGCAGTATACAACTGAAATACATATATCTTAGAATCAGACCTGAAAAATTAACTTTGACTTGAATGAATACCTAAATTGGTTCTCTAGAACAATATAGATTGCTACAGTTAATAAGCTATAATTAAGATACCAAGTATATAAAATAAGTTATAATTAAGATACCAAATATATAAGATTGAGTGTCTGGTCTCCACCTTATATACAATTATTTAGTTATAACTAAAAATAGGGCATATGTTCTAGTTTTTTGTCTGTCTATCTCTGTCTGTCTATTTCTCTCTCTCTCTTTCCTCCTCACTGTTTACCAGTCTGATCATATCAGGGACGTTACATCGAGGGCAACGCGGGGCATATAGCTGGTATCATGGGGCGTTCACTAAGCAAAAATGACGTTACCGGCAACTCTCCGTGCGACTTCATGCTAACAAAATATGGACCTATAGCTGTAAAATATTTGGGATTGTGGTCAAAATGGACAAAAAACAACTGGCCAGTCCTAGGGTGTTTTCATAACGGGAAACTTAGAGGCGTACGCGAAAGTTTCCGTGAACGTGCCAGATCGTTTACCGTGAGAAAACAAAGTCGTATCGAACATGCATTGGTTTTGTGGCAATGTGAAATTGATTTGAGAAATATGACACGTTTAAAAGAAGAGGCGGAAAAAAGTATTATAACGCAGTCTCAAACTAAAACGCTTGACAACGGAAAAGAGAGAAAGTAACACAAGGCCCAATATCAAAAATGTTAAAGGCCTATATCCAAGCCTGACCGCAAGCGTGGTAGAAGACGATTCAGACGATGACATATCCACAAGAGTGACGTTTAACAGAGACGCACATGTGGTTTTAGATAGGAACCCAGACGAAAGAGAAAATGTAGAAGCAGGACCATCAAGGAACAATAGACCTGCTAGAACACAGGACAGTTCACCAACAGTGCAACCACCGTCACCACCAGCGGATAAAATAGAAAAGGTTAAAACGCCTCCGGAACCATCACAAATGGTCACTAGATCCGAGAAACCGACCAGCACATATCCTATGAGGATTGTCCCACTAGGCGAAAATGTAAACGCTACAGTTTACCGACCATGGTCACCGACAGAATTAAAAGGACTCGTTGAACAATTTCCCAAACCCGACAGAGACCCAATGGGTTTTATCGAACAATTGGATTTAATATGCCATTGCTATAGCCCGACCCCTAGGGACATGAAACAGCTAATGTTGGGATGTCTAGGAAATAAATATCACAGCGTCTCAACGCAAATGGCTATTCCAAGCAGTGATGCCTGGAGTGAAAACAACACTAGAGAACAGTGTATTACTGCGATAACAGCCGCGGTACAAGGTTTGGCAAGGCGAAATGCATGCATGTCAAATATCACAGCTTGCGTTCAAAACGAGTTTGAAACAGTCGATGCGTTTTACAGTAAATTCAAAGCGGCTTGGGCCGCGAACAGCGGATTAACGGCAGACGAGGGACTCGCAATCCAGGTATCCTATTTCGTTAACGGCCTCCTACCACACGTTGGAAAACATTTGAAAGCCGTCCAGTTAGATTGGGAGAGCTCTCCTATTACAAACGTTAAGAACGCAGCCATCAATATAGAACGACAGCATCACGACAAGAAACGTGTCATCAAAGACATCAGAGACTTTGTATCTCGACCAGAGGTGGTAGAAGAGGAAGCAATACACTGCTATCCAGCTAGAAATTATTACCCCCAGGGAAACAACCAAAGGGGTGGGGGTGGGAACACGCGAAACGGGCCTCCACAGAGGAACGGGGTACAAACATGTTACCACTGCAATCAACCAGGACACCGAATACAGGAGTGTCCCCATGTAAAATGTCATATTTGCCAACAAAAGGGCCATGTGGCGTTCTATTGTCCAAAGGAGAATAGAAACAATGGGAACAAAGGGGAATATATGCAAAGAGACTCACGCAGGCCCCACAAACCCCATCCTAGCGCCCCACCATATGCAGATTACACTATGGCGGATCCGTTCAAAGGAGACGAGGCGACGAATGTCGCATAGAGGTGCCAACAGGAAAAAAAGATCTGTCTGGAGAATGTTATGCAAATATTAACAGCAAATCCCGAAGAGGAACCCAAAATTAACTTAATGATAAATAACAAAGAAGTTACTTTCATGATAGACACCGGAGCCACACAATCATCAATAGATGAGAGCACAATGGCATTACCATTGTCTGGACAGTCTGTATTAACAGTCGGGATAAGCGGTATCCCGCAGACAATTCCTTTGTCTATACCAGTTAAAATAGAATCAACTAGCGATTATTTTTCAACTGAACACTCTTTGTTATTAACATCTAAAGCAGCAGTTAACCTTTGTGGACGAGATTTGCTTTGTAAAATGAACGCTAACATTTACTGCTCACAAGATGGAGTCTTTTTACAGCTACCAGAGAAGGGAGAAAGAATTGAAATGCAACAGATGTCACAACGAGTGGGAAATGTGATAGAATACAGATGGAAATTAAATAATGATCCTATCAATGAGTTTGTTTCCACAGCATTGAAAGAAATAACAGAAGCCGACACAGGAGTGAACGCGAGGTGTTTACAGATGAAGTTCCTGGCCGAACACCACGTAACAGCGTCCAAATGGGATACAGACGTACCAAAAGTATATATAGAAAAGGTAAAATCATCCATTGGTAAGACCACACTGTTTCCAGCATTCTCAGAAATATACATCTCCCATGAGGGCATTGCAGCCACAGTAATCTTATCAGAAGTTCAAAGAGTGGCAATTCATGACTCTGATTATACCCCATACATATCAATCGCATTCGACACGGCGGAAGGAGAACAGGACTTGTCCCCCATGGTGAGAAGACTACAGACAGACAAAAGAACGGCTACCTCCCACACTGTTAAGATGAAAAATGGGTGGAATTTAACTAGATTGAAAGATGGATGCATAATAGCCATGCATACCAGAGCCCCCACACGCTGTTTTCCTTCCTGAAACTTCATTGTCTAAGGTACCCCATAAACTGTGGGCATCACACTCCACTGAAGTCGGGCTAATGACATCTGCAGTCCCCCACAGAGTCACACTGAAACCAGATTGTACCCCTCCCAAACTTGAGCAGTATCCGCTGAAACAGGAAGCCATCGATGGAATAACACCAGTAATAGAATCACTGCTATCACAAGGCATTTTAAAACACTGCGAAAGTCCTTGCAACACACCAATTTGTCCCATTATAAAGGCTAACAAACGTGATTGGCGATTTATACAAGACTTGAGAGCCATAAATCAATGCGTGATCCCCATCACCCCATTGGTTTCTGATTCATCTACAGTAATGGCATTAATCCCCACAACAACAACACATTACACAGTAGTGGATTTATCCAGTGCATATTTTAGTTTCCCAATCCATGCCGACTCACAATATCTTTTCGCTTTCGAATTTAATGGTAAACAACTGACGTGGACGAGAGCACCACAAGGATACACAGAATCAGGAACATTGTATAGTCAAGCTTTGCACCACGACCTAAAAGATATACAGTTCCCCGGCGGAAGTACACTGTTAATGTTCATAGATGACCTATTGTTGTCATCCCCAAGTGAAGCAGCATGCCACACAGACTCTGTCATACTATTGACTGCCCTTGCAAACAAAGGACACAAAGCGTCATTGCCAAAACTACAGTTTTGCAAAACCAGAGTAAAATACCTGGGACACACACTCGACGGTTCGAAACGGGTAATATCCCACACCCGAGTACAAGCTCTGCAAAACTGCCCCAATCCAAAATCAAAGACAGAAATGCTATCATTTTTGGGAGCAGCTAATTTTTGTCGCCAACACGTGTTCAACTACGCCGCATTAGACCAGCCTCTTCGTGCACTAACGTTATCTGACCAACCCAAACAGATCGCATGGACTCCGACACTACAACTTGCGTTCCAAGCAATGAAAGAAGCTTTAACCACAGCGCCCGGCCTTGGCATGCCAGACTACAGTATGGAATTCTCACTTTTTGCCGCAGAAAGAGAAGGCTATGCGACAGGGATCCTAGCCCAGAGAAATTGCGACAAGATGAGACCAATAGCATACTATTCACAAAGACTTGATAGTGTAGCCTTGGGGTATGCTCCGTGTCTACGGTCAGTTGCTGCAGCCGCGTTCTGCGTATCGAGAAGCGCCAACATTACTCTAGAACATCCAGTAACAGTCTACGTCCCACATTCTGTGTGTATTATTTTACAAAACGCAGCTACACAACACTTATCAGCATCCAGACACACTACATACACAGCGATCCTATTGGCAAACCCAAACTTGACCATAAAACGTGCACCGCCAATAAACCCAGCAAATTTTGTTCCCCTATATGAGGATAACGAAATGTCACATAACTGTATTGATACAATCTCAGCTGTCACCTCACCCAGAGCCGACTTACAACAAACACCACTAGTTAACAGTGATCTAGTATATTATGTTGACGGTAGCGCGTCAAGACACACTAATGGATGTGATTTGAATGCTGGATACGCTGTTGTTGATGACCATGTGATGATTGAAAGTGCAAAACTACCTAATAATTGTTCAGCACAGGCAGCGGAGATCTTCGCTTTGACGAGAGCGTGCGTGTTGGCCAGGGGTAAGTCTGCTACAATTTTCACCGACTCAAGTTATGCGTTCAATGTAGTGCACAATGTGGGATTAATATGGAAACACAGAGGGTTCATTAAGACATCAGGCATTCCCATCAAACATGCTGTATTAGTCACTAACCTACTAGAGGCGTGTTTACTTCCTAAGCTATTGGCTGTTGTAAAATGTGTTGCACATTCTTCTTCTCCTTCTCTGGTTGCAAAGGGAAACGCCAGAGCGGATCACTGTGCCAAAAGGGCAGCGACCGTCCCCTCCCTGTTGGTAAAACAAATGGCTATCACAATCGCCAATGATAATACTCCCACTTTTGATCATGTCGTTTCATTACAGGCAGAGGCGACATCTGAGTGGCCAGTATGGACGTCAGCAGGTTGTTCCAAAATGCCAGACGGCATGTGGAAACATGCTGACGGTAGAGTTGTAGCTCCAAAACAACTCCTCCCCCTGTTAGTAAGATTAGCACATGGACTTAGCCACGTGTCAAAATTCGCAATGGTGGGCAGTATCACTTCACAGTGGCACGCGCCAGGTATCACCAGTTTAGCTCACCAATACTGCTCAAGATGTGTTGTATGCAATCAACACAATATAGGTAAAGCTATAAAGACTAGACGTGGCGCCCACCCACCACCTTGGGGACCATTTGTTAACATCCAAATGGATTTCATCCAATTAGAAAAAAACATGGGATACCAGTACGCGCTAGTCTTAGTAGATATGTTCTCTAAATGGGTCAAAGTCTTCCCATGCAGACGCAACGACGCTCAAGCAGTAGCTAAGGTATTAGTCAGAGAAATAATTCCAAGATTCGGGTGGCCACACTCCATAAATTCAGACAGAGGTACGCACTTTACGGCACAACTGATAAACAACTTATCTACCGCATTAGGCATGAAAATACACCTGCACACACCCTACCACCCTGAAAGTGCAGGTGCGGTAGAAAGACAAAACTCAACCATCAAGAACCGTCTAGCTAAGACATGTACAGAGACAGGCCTTAAATGGCCCGACGCCCTCCCCTTAGTATTAATGCAAATGAGATCAATGCCAAACAGAGGAACAGGATTGTCACCCCACAAGATATTATTTGGACGTCCAATGTCGACACCAACCACAATGCTCCCCCCGTTATCACAAGTCCAGTTATTGCTAGCAGACGAAATTGCTATTAACTATTACAAAGCTTTGTGTGCCCAGATGAAGAGGCTCCACCCCTTAGTGAGGCAGGCACAACCACAACCACCAACAACACCATGTCATGGATTGAACCCAGGTGACTATGTATATATAATGGTGTTCAAAAGAAAAAGTAAACTAAACCCCAGATGGTCTGGTCCATTTCAGGTGCTGCTAGTAACGGACACGGCAGTAAAGTGCGACGGAAAAGCATCCTGGATCCACGCATCCCACTGCAAAAGGGCAAATCTACCATGAGACCAATAACAATAGGAAAAATGACCACCAACTGGAACTGCTTAATCATCGCATGTGGCATAGCGGGATGCATTGTGTGGGCGACACTGGACGAACCTCAATCATGGACCAATGGGTTTAAGGGCGGTAAGGGGAAAGCAGTTGAACGCACCAAAAGATATGTTAACAGTCACCGCAACAACCTATATTTAAAGCTAAGCCAAGCAGTCGCACATTTTGCTAACCAATCAAATTGCTATGTATGCGGCTTAATACCCCATTCTACCGAAGATGGTTTTCCGTTAATGGGCCTCCCACTAACAGAATGCCACAAAGCCTCTCTAAACAAGTCCACAGGGACAGCTGAAAGCTGCACAAAATCAAACATGAAGATTCGACAAAGTCATGATACAAATGGAATACCAGTTTCTATTACCCCAGTGAAGTTTACAGAATGTGTATCTCAAAAGGGTTGGGGAAAGAATGTCGGGGTGTTGGAACATTGTGAAGTGCCCCAGGCGACCCGCAAACGAAGAACGATATCCCCCCGGACCAGAGACAATATCTACCCCATCCGCCAACAAAGATTAACACCACCCTGGGACAACATCCACCCTGTAAAGACACCACTGAAACCCACAACCAAAGAAACCCCCACCACCCAACGAACGACAACACCAGCACCGCCTGGGACCTACTGGATATGTGGCGCACAAGCTTACCCGTCCCTTCCACCCGGATGGAAAGGCACATGTGCATTAGGATATTTAGTGCCAGCCATGAGAGTGACACCGACCCTACCACAACACCCACTGACTAGAAAGACACGCCACGCAAATCACTTCCACACACATGACCGGGCCTGCAAGACATGCGACTTTTTCAGAGCACTAATCCCCTCCTATGGTGTGATGTCAGCCCTAGATCAAATCGCAGACCTATCCACACTGATAGAAGACTTAGCCAACACAGATGCTGAAGGACTGTCACTCGTCAGCAACGAACTGACATCAATCAGATTGATGACATTGCAGAACAGAGCAGCGCTGGACTTCCTGCTATCTAGTACTGGAGGAACATGTAAACTAATCGGTCAAGAATGCTGTGTCTACATACCTGCAAACGACAACATGACTATACCAAGCATCATTGAACACCTGCACAACATCTCCAGAGCCGCACACATCCCCCCAATGTATACCATGTCCGATTGGATGACCGAGAAACTTGGTACAATAGGAGCAGTGGTAGTTCGGTACATTATGTATGCAGTAATAATATTTGTTATCCTAGTAGTGTGTGTGCATACTATAAAATTCGGAGTTGGATACATCACAAAAGTACTCTGCACAAGCCAAACCCCCCCCGATAACCATGATGATCGCCACGACCATGAGAAGAAACGCAAAACGAACCCACCAACCCCCTCGCACCATACTTCCACAGATACGCACTAGAATCCACAATGCAGAACCTCTAATGTTTACTATTTTAATTCATTTTATATTTCTCTTTAACATTCCTGTAAATTGTGTCATTCACTGAGCTGATGGTCATATTTGCATTAAGTCCTATTCCATTCATGTTTTTACCGTTTTATCTCATTGTTTACTATTCTAATTCATTTTATATTTCTTTTCATTTCTTTATCCAACCTTTAAATGATGTATATTTTACCGTTTTATCTCATTGTTTACTATTTTTATTCATTTTATATTTCTCTTTAACATTCCTGTAAATTGTGTCATTCACTGAGCTGATGGTCATATTTGCATTAAGTCCTATTCCATTCATGTTTTTACCGTTTTATCTCATTGTTTACTATTCTAATTCATTTTATATTTCTTTTCATTTCTTTATCCAACCTTTAAATGATGTATATTTTACCATTTTATCTCATTGTTTACTATTTTAATTCATTTTATATTTCTTTTCATTTCTTTCATTCACGTTTATATCTGTTTGCCAACCTTTAAATGCTTTTATATTTTACCATTGACCTGATGGTCATAGCCAGATGACAGTGTATATACTAAAGTAAAAGGTGTTGCCATCAAGTAAAAAGTAAAAGGGACGATATTCACAACCCTAAAAATACACATAGATCTTAACCCACACTGTATAAATACTGACATTCAAATAATAACTCATTTTATCTTTAATTGTGTATTTTATATTACATTCATTTTATATTTACTTTGTTTATTTTATATTTCACCATATTCTATCTCATTTATTAATTCATTTTATATTTACTTTCATTCCTTTAATTGTTTATTTTATATTTCACCAAATTATCTCATTTATTCATTCCTTTAAATTGTGTATCTCATGTGTTTACTATTTTATATTTCTTTTCATTTATTGACCCTATGACCAAAATAGGTCACAACAAGTTTATAATTTTACTATTTTATCTCATTTATTATCTCATGTTATGCTGACCTTACCTATTCCAGTCATACATCTGAGAATACTTGTCCCAGCCACATTATAAAAGAGAAAAGGACCCAACTGTGGAATATATGTATGAACTACGCCCCCTTCCTCCCCTCCCCTTCCCCCACTCCCCCCATTGTTCACCTGGTACTTAACTGCTCCCCCAACTGGGGAACTTGATCTTTTTACCTGACTGACGGAGCTGGTCTGTTTAGGTAAGATCTCCAGCCATATTCTCTATTGTTGTAATGATTTGATTTGATCTGGTTAATAAACCTTATTATCTGGACCCTCTGAGTGAGCAAGTCATTCGACTCTATTCCTATTTGAATACTATTATTATCCTACAAGGGCCACGTCCACATTCATGGCAGTAACTCTGCAGTTTATCACAGAATCCTGGGACATGCAGAGCTGGTGTTTGGGCTGTGTTGGGCTGCACTCAGAGCACACAGGGGACAGTTTGAGAGAGGCGTTGGAGGAGATGGTACATGAAACATGGAAGCTGGACATGTCAAATATGGCTGGCATCACCACTGATAATGCCTCAAATAACAAGAAAGCATTTCAGCAGGACGTCACATGGGTCCCCTGCTTTGGGCACAACCTTCACCTAGCCATTAGCAAGGGCCTGGATATAGACCGTGTGTCTGGAGCACTGTCGAGGCTGAGAAAGACAGTGTCTGCCTTCAGCAGGTCACCAAAGATGTCCCGACAGCTGAAGAAGAAACAAAAAGATTTGCAACTGCCTGAACACAGACTGATCCATGATGAGCCGACACGCTGGGACTCATCGTATCAAGGGGTGGCGAGATTTATGGAACAGCAGCAAGCGGTCTGTTCAGTTCTAGCCGACGATCGGAAGAAATGGCACCTCATGCCTAAAGATTCAGACATTACAATTCTTGAGACTGAGTGTAAAAGATATATTGAGCCCTGTCAGCTCTTTCACTGATGCCCTTAGTGGTGAAAAGCACACCACTCTCTCCTCTGTCCTGCCCATAAAATGGAAGTTATCTTCAACTTTGACCATTGAGGAAAGTGACAGCGTCCTCAAATGTCAACTTAAAGAAAATATTGGTGCAGATCTCAAGCAACGATATGCAGACAGGGATCTGCAGCTGGCGTTGAACACAGCCACGTTTCTCGACCCAAGGTTCAAGGACAGTTTTGTTATGTTAAGAGAAGAGGTCAAACGAAATCTGATGGACACTGTACCGGAAACAGGAAGAGAAACACCCTCTCCTCCATGTGCCACTGCCATGCAACCACTACCAGCGAAGAAAAGTAAAACGGATCTGAAGGGACTGTTAACCAGCATACAGGGGGAAAAGAAGAGTCAACATGGAGAGGATGCAGAGGACGCAGATGCTGAACTAAAAAACGAGTTCACAATATATGAAAAGATGCCTGAACTCAGCGCAGGAGACGACCCACTCACATGGTGGAGGACACATGAGAAAACTTTACCTCACCTTGCCCAGCTGGCAAAAAAGTATTTGGGCATCGCTGCTTCAAGCTCAGCTTCAAAACGTGTATTTAGTACGTCAGGGCTCATTTGCAGTCCAAGAAGGGCACGGCTTACAGAGGAGCACATTGACATGCTGGTGTTCCTAGCAAAAAATCTGAAAGTTGTAAAGAAACTTTAGGCTAGTACATTACACTACTTGCACCTTATGTGTGATTAGTCTGAGGCCGTTGAATAAGTGCACTACCTATTTAAGAAGAATTGTACTTGAAAATGCATAGGATTGCACTGTTTTTTTTACTTGCACTTTAGTGCCTTTTGAATGTGTGCTTGAATGTTTTCACTAATGCAAAAAAGTTTTAATGATTGTTTACTAGTCATTCTGCTGTTGTCAAGTTATAGCCCTAAATGCCCTACCTCAAGAAGAATATTGTTTCATTTGCTAGTTGCTGCTAATTGAAAATGCATAAGATTGCAGTTATTTTTTTACTTGCACCTTTTAATGTGTGATTAGTCTGAGGCTTTTGAATCAGTGCACTACCTAAGAAGAATTTGACTTGAAAATGCATAAGATTGCACTTTTTTCTTACCCTGCCTTTTGAATGTGTCCTTATTGTTTTCACTAATGCAAAAAAAGTTTTAATTATTGTTTACTACTAGTAATTTAGCTGTTGTGAAGTTATATAGCCCTGTTATCTTTAAATAAAAATCGAAACTGTTACTAACTGTAATACAAACAGTTCAGTTTGTCAGGTACATGCAACACAGATTACAGTGTTTATTTAGAAAATACCATGTTCTGCATCTGCAATAAAAATGATTGAAGTGAGATTAACAGTTATTTTTAAATGTGTGATCTAAAGATAAACAAAGGGTTTAAAAAGTGTTATATTTATCTTCTCTTATACTACCAGAGAGAAGCTGAGGAGAATCAACCAGCAACAAAAGCAAAATTTGTGAAAAGAAAAAAAAGATATTAATTTTTTTTTTAGATTTTGCATTTTTGTGGTATCAAAATGGTATCGAATATCGATACTTTTCAAGGTATCGTATCGAAGTCGAAATTCCAGTATCGTGACAACACTAGAACACAGTACAGTACTCAGTAAGCACGGCTGAACAGTGCGAGATATATGTCGCACGTGCTACAGCAACATCGGTCTGTGCGATGTTGCGATCATCATCGACTTCAGACGCCAGCCAAACCCCAAAACCCCCATATCCATCTCCGGCAAACCCATAATCACCACAGACTCCTTCAAATTTCTCGGCACCCACATAAGCAATAACCTCAAATAGAAAACCAACACAGACCACATCCAGAAATAAGCCAATCAAAGACTCTTCTTCCTCCGCCAGCTCAAAAAATACAGAGTCAGAAAACATCTCCTGCTCTGTTTCTACCAGGCCATCATTCAAAGCATCCTCACCTTCTCCATAACAGTTTGGTACAGCAGTCTGGACACTCACTCCAAAAACAAACTCCAAAGAATAATCAATAAATCCTCCAAAATAATCCGCACCCCCCTCCCATCTCTCGAATCACTCCACCGCCAAAGCACAGTAAGAAGAGCTAGAAAAATTATCTCTGACCCCACTCACCCAGCACACCACATCTTCCAGCTGCTGCCCTCCGGGAGGCGCTACAGATCCCTGACCACCAAAACATCCCGCTTTAAAAACAGCTTCTTCCCCACTGCCATATGGACACTGAACTCCCTGTAGCACCCCCCCCCCCCCAACCCCCCCTACCTCTGTTGCTATGGACATGGACATAAACTCTGAACTTTGATATTGCGGTCTTGTAATTATGTATTTAACTGCATGTAGTATGTACATATTGTAAGTGATGTTATATGTTGTTATATGCTAACAACGTTCGGTTCATATCGATACTCTTATTTTGAAAATCCTGTGGCAAGTCTCAGTCATTTCCTCCCAAGCGCAGCTGACGGCAGCCCAACAACAATTTTGCGACCAGAAAATAAGTCCCTGCCTGTTTTTCCCCGCAACGCTTCCAATGCATCATGGTGTGCATCCTCACCAAAACTAACTAGTTAGCTGCTACCGCCTACCGGTAACTAAGCTAAGCTAACCCGGCTCAGAGGCAGAGAAAACAGTGAGGAAAGGGAGGGGGCGGGGGAGCCTCTCTCTGTCCCTCTCTCTACGTCAGTATTTACTGAGGATGGCCAGATAATGTTGATATTTAAACATCCGCAACGGGTCAAATGCATATAACATGCTTTGCATTTTATCAAATGCCCATGTCGCGTTAAAGACCGAAATTATCGTTACGTTAGCGTAAGCTAACAAGCAGAGAACAGCAGACGAGCAGAGTGAGGACTGGGGAAGAGGGGGGTGGCAGGCATTCTCCCTTCTGTGTGTGTGTGCGTGTGCGTATGAAAAGATCAGATGAAGTCAGACAAGTATATTTTATTGATAGTAAATGTACTGAGGGTGGACAGATAATGTTGATATTTAAACATAAAAAATACAATACGTAATAAATGTATTCATGATCATCATGCAACATAAAACAATTGTAGGAACGGTTTGGGAGAGGAAGGGGTTTTAGGTAGGGATGCACCGAATGGGAAATTCTTGGCCGAAACCGATACAGAAAATAGGAAACAGACACAGTTGACCTCTGACTTGCAGAGGAAAAACTTTCTTGATAAAATAACATTTCCATCACTATCTGAAGAACACAGAGAGTCTCTCTGTAAAGATATAACAGAGGAAGAAATACTCATAACGATAAAAACCCTTAAAGGGGGTAAGGCCCCAGGCCCGGACGGTTATGGCCCAGAATTCTATAAAAAAATTAGTAAGGTTATAGTCGGACCTCTGAGAGAGATGTATGCAGACTCATTACAAAGAGGCAGTCTTCCCCAAACACTGAACTTGGCTAATATATCTCTCATCCTTAAAAAAGATAAACCAGCCAACGTGTGTGGCTCTTATAGGCCCATTAGCTTGATAGCGGTGGATAGTAAAATACTCTCCAAATTATTAGCAAGGAGGATAGAGGGACTGCTGCCTCTGATAATAAACCCAGACCAGACAGGTTTTGTACAAGGCCGACACTCCATTGCAAACGTGAGGCGGTTACTGAATGTTATACAGTACTCTAATCAGCTGAAACACAAAGCGCTAGCAGTGTCACTAGACGCGCAGAAAGCTTTTGATAGAGTAGAATGGCGGTACCTGTTCGACGTCATGGAGAGATATGGACTTGGAGGGGATTTCCTTAAGTGGATTCAAACCATCTACCACTCTCCCGTGGCCTGTGTCCTTACCAATGGTACCTGCTCTGAGCCTTTCCCCCTGGCAAGAGGCACAAGGCAAGGGGACCCCCTAAGCCCATTACTGTTTGCCGTAGCACTCGAACCGCTAGCAGAGGCTATCCGGTGTCATCATGAAATTGAGGGGGTCTCACTCACGACAGGGGGCACCCCCCACAAAATAGCTCTATATGCAGATGACATTATACTGTTTCTGTCCTCCCCGAAGAGGTCAGTGCCTACTGTCCTGTCAATTGTTAAAGACTTCGGCGCTATCTCAGGCTACAAAATTAACCAAAGTAAATCTGAGGCAATGCCACTAGGAACCCTGACCCAATCAGACATCCCAGATAATTTTCCTTTTAAATGGACTACGTCAGGATTCACATATCTTGGCATTAAAGTCTCTCCCAACTTAAAAGATATGGCACGTCTGAATCTGGCCCCAGTCACCACAGCGGTTAAGAGAGATCTGGAACGGTGGCATGACCTCCCACTATCAGTCATGGGACGGGCGAGTCTAATAAAAATGAACATTCTACCCCGCCTTCTATACCCCTTACAAATGCTTCCCATATGGGTATCCAAAAAAGATATTAAAGATCTGGAGAAGGCTTTTTCTAAGTTCATTTGGCATGGAAAGAGACCCAGGCAAAGATTTAAAATCTTGCAGCTACCAACCAGTAAAGCGGGCCTTGCCATGCCAAATATACTCTTCTATAACTGGGCCTGTCACGCTCGTTACATCTGGGAATGGTTACAAGCCTATCTACACAATAAGAACTGTGTGGACTCGTGGGGCTGCTCACCAAACTCACTATGGGCACTGGTAACCGGTAATAAAGATAAGATTCATAGGGAGATACGAGGCAATCCAATTATCTATAACTCTATCAGAGTGTGGCAACAGATTACCATCTACACAGGGAGAGGAGACCTACTGTAAGGTCATTGCTAATACCAATCTCTAGCAACCATGAATTTGGACCTGGGCGCAGTTCGGCCATCTTTAGGACCTGGCACTCACTAGGGCTTCGTGTATTGGGGGATCTGTTTAGGGATGGTGTGTTGATGTCGTTTCAGCAACTGCAAACACAATTTAACCTCCCAAGAGAACATTTTTTTGGTTTCTTGCAAATACGACATTTTATTAACTCACTACAGCTGCCAACGCCAATGGGCTCCCTTTACAGCAAAACAGAGAACTTCTTATCCAACTGTAGTAAGGTATCACATTTCATCTCTGCGTTTTACTCACTGCTGTACTCACTGGACTCACAGGAGTTACCATCCCTCCGCAAATGGGAAAGAGATTTTAACAGTGAATATATTGAAGACGACTGGCAGGAGGCCATTGACTCAGTTAAAAAGGTTTATACTTGTAACAGACTAAGAGAAACACAATATAAAATTATTCACAGATTACACATCACACCTGTGTTACTAAACAAAATGGACCGTTCAATATCTCCATTATGTTCGAAATGTCAAACAGATCTGGGCACCTACTATCACTACTTTTGGGAATGTAAGTGTATATCCAGGTTCTGGGGCCAAGTGGCACGTGAGCTGAGCGACATTTTCAAGGTGAAAATAAATAAGGATCCAGGAGCTTTTTTACTGGGACTCCCATCAAAGGAAAATAATTTGACACCCTTACAATTCAAACTATTTGATAAACTTCTGCTTTCAGCCCGGAAATGCATTTTGATAAACTGGATTAAGGATAGGCCTCCATCCATACAGATGTGGTAGAGAGATCTTCGTTGTGCTACCCCATGAAAGACTGTGCAATGCATAGAGGCAACGACGCTTCCTTTCAGGATGTGTGGGCCCCACTATTGGACTACTTTCCTGCTACAATTTCTCAGATCCTTCTAAAGGCCCAATGCCCCATTGTATGGACAGACTTTGGATAGAAAAAAATAATATATGTATATATGTATGCCTACATGTGAATGGGCTCGAGGCAAGTGCAGTACTGTGCAGTGCCTGTCTGGGTTAGATTTCCTTTTTTTGCTTGTTTTTCTTTTTGATCTGTTTTTGCTGGCATGACGGCATAGATGAACTGGAGGAACCCCCCCCCCCCCTTCTGTCCCAATGTGTGTTTTGTAATGTAAGTAACTGTATGTGAAAAATCTTTTAAAAAAACCAATAAAAATATTGTTGGGGAAAATGTAGAGAGAGTAGATCTAGGTTAACTGTTGTTCCTGGAGTGTAGTTGTAGAGAGAGTAGATCTAGGTTAACTGTTGTTCCTGGAGTGTAGTTGTAGAGAGAGTAGATCTAGGTTAACTGTTGTTCCTGGAGTGTAGTTGTAGAGAGAGTAGAGTAGATCTAGGTTAACTGTTGTTCCTGGAGTGTAGTTGTAGAGAGAGTAGATCTAGGTTAACTGTTGTTCCTGGAGTGTAGTTGTAGAGAGAGTAGATCTAGGTTAACTGTTGTTCCTGGAGTGTAGTTGTAGAGAGAGTAGTAGTTGTAGAGTAGATCTAGGTTAACCGTTGTTCCTGGAGTGGTAGTTGTAGAGTAGATCTAGGTTAACTGTTGTTCCTGGAGTGTAGTTGTAGAGAGAGTAGAGTAGATCTAGGTTAACCGTTGTTCCTGGAGTGGTAGTTGTAGAGTAGATCTAGGTTAACCGTTGTTCCTGGAGTGGTAGTTGTAGAGTAGATCTAGGTTAACTGTTGTTCCTGGAGGGGTAGTTGTAGAGGAGTGGTAGTTGTAGAGTAGTAGTAGCTGAAGTACAACCACACACACACACACACAACACAATAAACACATATACACACTAAACAACGATGCATACAGCGGAGGACATACTGTTGGACACCAACCCGTTGATAAAGAACCTAATTCTCAAGGTTGGTGTCCGTTGGCAGAGGCGTACAAAGGCCGGGGACACAAAATGGCCTTCCGGAGGTACTTTTGATCTCGACATATGCGAAGAGATGAATGTAATGATTCGTAACCACAAGCCAGGCGACAGCAGCAAAAAGAGGTTGAAAAAGAGGACAGAAGAGTTGGGGGTAATGAAGCTCTACGCCCAGAAGGGGAGAGCATACAGGCAGGAAGCTTTAGCGCTAAATCAGAGAGAGACGGATATAGGGAGACCAACATCCCCACCTTATGTCACGCAATTGCCGGTGAACATGTGCTATGTGAACAAAATACTGAAGGAGTGGAGAGGTGAGCTAGGACACAACCCAGAAATTGACCCGTTGCAGAGAGCGATGTTTAGAGAAAGTGTGATGAGAGGGCTTCCAGAGGTGGTTAAGAATAGATTGGAAGACGTGGTGGGGTTAATGGACATGACTTATCCTTTGTTCTGTGCACATGTAACACATAGTGTGGAGAAGCAAAGGGCTCAGGAGCAGAAAGTCAGGGATCAGGATAGAAATGACTCAAGGAAGTTAACTCAGCAACAACTGCAGCCCCAAAGGAGGTTGCAGGCAGTAATGGTGTCATCTGCTACCTCTCCACCCATGCAGGACCAGGGACCCCCGCCTGCACCTCAGGTAGTGAGAAGCTATGGCTATAGTTCACAGAACCAGGCGTCCAGGCGGCAGGCAGGGAATGGGCAATCAGGCCCACGGTTTACACAGGGACCGGGGAACGAACAACAGTTTCCCCGTTTCCACTGTTGGAACTGCGGCATGCAGGGACACAGGGAAATGAGATGTAGGCAACCATACCGTCCCGGCTCGGAGTATGGAAGACCCGTGCGCCAGGGGGAGTCACAAGGGCCCCAGGACCAGGGGGAGACAGGAGGGCCCCGAAACCAGGGGGGTAATCACTAGGGGTGCCCAGAGAATGCGACGGGGGGAAATCAAATGATTGTGGTTTCCAAGGGAGCTGAGCAAGAACCTATTCTGCAGGTCCTAGTGGAGGGCAAATTAACAGAGATGATGGCAGACACTGGAGCAGGTTTTTCCTGCATAAAGCAAAAATACGCCGCTCACTTACCCCAGTCTGGACAGTATTCTTGGGGAAAAACAACCGATAGCATATTACTCTAGAGCTCTTTCGCCGGTAGAGCAGGGTCTGCCACCTTGTTATCAGGCCCTGGCCGCCGCACATTTGATGTATGAGAAGGCAACGGCCGTGACAATGGGATATGACATTTGCATTTGGACACATCACAAATTGGCAAACTTGATTGAAAGAGGCAAATTTGTTCTGACCAGCCAACGGCAACAGGCTTACATGAGGCTCCTGCAGTACTCGGACGTTACGATAAAAACATGCCACGGCAGTAACCCGGCGGATCTGGTACCACTCCCGAGCGAGGGTCAACCGCATGAGTGTGAGGTGGAAGCGACAGGCTTTCGTGAAACTCCGTCCTGATTTGGGAGTCGACCCGCTCGCGATAGCAGAACTCTCACTTTTTGTGGATGGGTCCTGCTATCGGGAGGGGGAAAATTTAAGGTCAGGATACGCCGTCGTACAGTGCAAACCTAACGGAGAAACACTAACAAGAAAGGCCGGACAATGCATGCAACCATGTTCGGCCCAGCTTGCAGAACTAATAGCACTAACAGAAGCATGCATAATAGCTAAAGATCGCACGGTTAACATCTTTACAGACTCTGCGTATGCGCAGGGCGTATGCCACCTATTTCGCGGCCATTTGGAAGGCAAGAGGCTTTAAGAAATCGGACGGCTCACCGATCCTTCACCACAAGCAGGTTGTGGCGCTTATTCAGGCTGTAAAGTTGCCCAAAAACATTGCTATCGTAAAGTGCCAGGCACACAGAAAAGACCTGTCCTTTGTGACGACGGGAAACAACGCGGCGGACGAGGCCGCGAAGGCGGCGGCTGCGGTGCCGTCCACGGCTGTTCTGATGTTTGCGGCCGAACTGACGACTGAGGTAACTGAGGATAATTTGAGTGATCTTCAGGACTCAGCCACGCAGGCCGAGAAACAGTCGTGGACGGAGAGGGGGGCTGTAAGGGGGGCAGATGGTCTGTGGAGGAGTCATAACGGTTTGATAGTCGCCTCCATCGATCTTCTGTCCTTAGTGATACCTGAGGCTCATGGTGTTGATCACTGTGGAAGAGCAGAGACCCTGAAACGAATCACGAAAATGGGATTTTGGTCCCCAAAGCTTCAGGCACAAATTGACGTTACACTAGCCAGGTGTTTAACATGCTTACAGGGCAATGTGCGCAAAGGAGTACCGACAGTGGCGGCTTACACACCCCTCCCTGAGGGACCATTCAGACATCTGATTATGGACTATACAGACATGATAACGCCAGTGCAGGGCAAACGATACCTCCTGGTAGTAGAGGACTGCTTTAGTCGCTGGATTGAGGCCATTCCATCTAAACACAAGAACGCGGACACAGTGATCAAGTTCCTGTGTCGCGAGGTCATTCCGAGATTTGGAATTCCCACGATATTACAAAGCGATAATGGCCGCGAGTTCATCGACAAGGTGGTTAAAGGGCTGATGCAGAAATTAGGTATAAGACAGCGCCTTTCCTGTGTCTATAGTCCCGGGTCGCAGGGGAAGGTGGAAAGGGCCAATCTGGTCATTAAAAACAAACTGTTGAAAATCTGTATGCAAACTAAGCTTAACTGGATTGATGCTTTGCCGCTTGCTCTGATGGCTATTAGAAGCAGCGTAAACCGCCAAACACAGCTAACACCGCATGAAATGCTTACAGGCCGCAGCATGCCAGCACCGCCATTTAGACACCTGGCTAGGGGCCCGGCATTAGATATTTTTGAGCAAGATCTGAAAAAATATCTTCAGCAAGTGACTAAAATACATGAAGCTGTGTTTCGACAGGAGCAGAGAAAGGAGAGAAAGGGGGAGAAGGAGGCGGAGAAGGAAGCCACCAAACCGAGACTGATCCCTGGGGACTTGGTCTTCGTAAAGGTCCACAAGAGAAAGTGGTCATCACCCCGGAGAGAGGGCCCGTACGAGGTGATCCGATCGACTGGAACGGCAGTCCAAGTCAAAGGATCAGCGACCTGGTTCCACTTCAATCACTGCATAAAGGCCAGCGGCGATCTCTTGGGGGATACAATCGATCGCAGTTATGCAGAACCCGACATGGAGGGTCCGAGACGGCAACTGGAAGGTGCAGTGCCTGCTGATGCTCCCGCAGATGTTGGCAGCAGTGTGCGGACGGTCGGCCGGGCACAACGACGTCATTAAGAACCGTCATGGTCGATCCGTCCTTGAGGATGACGGGTTTGAGTGGGTAGGAGTCCCACGGGGTCCCGCTCAGGCTCAAGTACCAGCAGACTTTCATGACCAGGCTCAGAATCAGGCGCCCCCTTTTCCCTCCATCGAGGAAGGGGGGGAGAAGATAAGACTACAACCAAACGGGGTGTTTCCCGTAGGACCGCAAGGGCATGTTTTTGATTTTGACCATTCCCCGTTACAGGCGGGGATACTTACCATTATACTAACGAGCATCGGGTTGTGGGGGTAGATAGGAGAGTTGAGCCTGTCCCGAACCAATCACAGGGGACAGGGGTGAGGGGAAAAAGGGAGGTCAAGGACACTGAGTCGGAAGAGGTGGGGGGACAGGATATGTTCCAGAGGACAGCCGGAACGTTGAGGGACTCAGTGGGCTCACTCTGGGCCAGGTTGAGGGGTTTGCTTCCTTCCGGGGAACAAGATGGGGGCGACTATGACTATGACGAGGAAGACCCGGAGGCTGACCCGATGTATAGGGCGGCTTTAGGGAATGAGTGGTTTAAGTGGGTCCAGTACACGAGCGCGCAGAATCAGATAGAGGATTGTTATGTCTGCTCCAAGGCACGTCCGGATAGGCTGCTGGTGAAGGGCACGAAGTTCAGTTGGGCTCAGTGTGACAGGGACGCAGAGGCATGGGAGGGGCCCCATAATAGTCGCCCTTGGTGCGAGGCAGAGTGTTTGGGGTTAGGGAGGGGATTAGGCACCCCGAACCTCTAGCCTCTAACAGGCGGCAGTGGGCTCGCAAGAGTCTGGGCGCACGTTAAACACACACTATAGTGCTGGGGAGAAACTGAAGGCCCTCGTGCGTAACGAGGTATGAAATAACATACCACTGTGGTACCGTCTAGTCGGCCCAGGAAACGTCGCACGTAAGTTGGTGTGGGCACTGGGTGGTACGTGGGCGACAGTCCACACCTAGGAGCAGGGCGGTGCACCGTAGGGGGCACAGCTCCTGCCATGAACAGGCAAGGCTGGCGAAAACGGTCAATATTTCCATGCCCGGAGCAAGCGGGGTGGGGACAAGACCGTCGGTTTCTAAACTGAGTGGCTGATAGGTACTACGGACAGTCAGCTGCTTGGGGTCCTGACTTGATGACGGACTATGAGGTCGCTATCGACTGGGTCGCCAGCCGGTCAGGAGAGCGTTATGACCCCTGCTTATAGTCACAGATAGCGGGACGGGGACCGTGAGTGACTGGACAGTATGGGCATAAATGCACTTGGCTCAATGTACAGTCAGGCCACGGTAACCTTACTAGCCGATACAGGGTTAGTAGGCGAGCTGTGCTTCTGTGATCAGTGTTTTTGAAAAGAAAATGCTGGGAAGCAGAGGGATGAGGGGTGTCAATTCAGAGGAATCTGAATTGTCTCTCCTAAGGTTGGAAAGGGACCCAGCCTTAAACTGCACCTGAAGGTAAAATAAGGGGACTTCTTCTGTTCATGTGAGGAGACCTTAGCCTGGAAGTGGAGGCCTGTATCCTTGGTTGGGTGAGAGGGGGTCCAGTGTAGGCGGCAATGCGGCCCTGAAAAAGCCGGTTTCCCCACACGTGGTATCTCCTGATCCTGGAGGGGAGAGGTGCATCTAAGTAGGGCAAGGAGTGCATCCGAACGGGAGGAGGGTACTCTTAACTGGAAGGAGGTTAAAAGGGTCAAAGCGTTCTCGGCTCTAGTCGTTTTAAGGCGGCAGGAAATGTCACGGATTTCAAGGATGTCACTATGCGGGAACGGTGTAGGAAATTGGATGTACGTGTGCAGGGGGTAGCGACGGGGTTGCCAATACCCAGAGGTGTCAAACTATGGCTGACCAAGGATTTCGAGTGCTTGCAAAAGGAGGGGACCCGGGATGTAGGGGAGGTGGCAGAGGGGCGGTGCACTACTATTTGGAGCATCACGACTAACTGTACGAAAGAAGGAAAGTGTGGACACGGGGTCGTGTTAAAGGGAGTGGATACCAACCCACGGCCTGTAGCTTGCCCTTTTCATGTCCAGGATATGGCACTGGCGGACCAATACTGGCTCTGCGGCGGTAGGAGGTTGAGGAATACACTTCCTTTAGATTGGTCAGGTAGATGTGCCCGGGTTCAGGCGATCATGCCAATGGTGGTCCTACCATTATCAGTGACGGAAGGACCTTCTGAGTCTCCTATCTCTCGAACGAAGCGTAGCTACAAGGCAGACCCAAGGGTGTATCTGGACAGCATAGGACAGCCAAGGGGCATTCCAGCCGAGTTCATGGCTAAGAATGAGATTGCGGCAGGGTTTGAGTCTATTCTGCCATGGATATCGGTCAATAAGAACACCGGGTGGATCAACTATTTGTTTTACAATCAGCAGCGGTATCTCAATTACACCGAGGAGGCGTTGGATGCAATGGGGGACCAGATGCACGCGACCAGTACGGTGGCGTGGCAGAATAGACAGGCTCTGAACTGGTTAATGGCGGAGAAGGGTGGAGTCTGTTCCATGTTTGGACAGTACTGCTGCACATTCATTCCGACGAATGTGGGGCCAGGGGGAAAGTTCTCCGAGGCCATGGCTAAGCTGAAGGATTTGAGGGAGGAATTGAGGGGGAATTCTGGCCGGAATGAAGAATGGTGGGGGAGTGGGGAAGCATAGTGATGCAGACGGGGATATCCATTGGGGTGGCAGGGTTGATATTGGTTCTCCTTTTCTGTTGTGGTATGCCTCTCTTGGGTAGGCTGGTAACTTCACACGTAACGAGCCAAATGCTAATGGTGGGACAGAAAGAGATTGAGCCACAAATCGGGCCATATCCTCAGCTTTATGCTGCCTTAGAGGGAGACGAGGGGATAGAGGATTAGGGGTATGGTGAGGTAGGGACATTTTCTTTTTGTTGGTTCTTTCCTTTAAGAGTGACGGGGGATGGTCTGAGTGCAGTTTTGTTGGTTTATTCCTTTAACTAGGAATTTTAGTCTGATTTTCTAATGATCCTTCGGCATAGAGATTGCAACCATTGAGAATCATTGCATTGTTTTTTATTTTTTTTTATTATTTTTTGTTTATTTTACTTGTGGTCCTGGTCAAACCGGAATGGGAAGGGGCATCGGCAGAGTGTCGGTTCTGAGCCTGAGGAAGCATTGAGAAGAAGTGGTCGGGGGATCGGTTCTGGGGACTGGAGGGACAAAGGGGGGGGGCTAACGCAGTGGGCAAGATGGGCACCTCCCGTCGAAGATGGGGGACACGTGGTGAGGTCGGTACCAGCGCCTCCCGTCCAGGCATGGGGACATGCTTCTACGAGGACTGGAGGTGTGGCGTGGTGGTTGCTGTATTGGCAAAATGTGACTTTTGGCAATACGGTGAGGAGACTATGGCGTGGGCATGGAAGGGGGGCTGAGCGATGGACACTGGGACTCAATGTTATGGAAGAGACAATGTCATTTTTTTGGGAGGGATGTTCTATGTTTAGTTCTGACGGTCAACTTCTCCTTTCCCTGATGAGAGTCGCGGTTTCCGGCCGGAACTGTGGCTCATTTGGTAAGCGGTGGAGGTTGGGGGGATTTGTCTGTCAGGTTAGGATTATAAATTGGGGTATTTTTTTTTTTTTGATGTTTTATTATTACTCTTGTTTTGAGCGGTTTTGTGTTTATTGTGAGAACGGTAGTCAGCCTTTGTTGGTCCGTTAGGGGTCCAGTGAATGAAGTAAGGTTTCTTGTTTAGTTAGACGTTCACATTTTCTTGGTTATATGATTTGGGTGGGACTAGGGATAGCCCCAAATGGGGGAATGTTGGGGAAAATGTGTATACGAGGGTGGAGGTAGGAAAGGGGTTAGTCTTGACTAGTTTAATATAGGTCAACTAGCAGGGCTCAAAGACACTAGGGCGACAGTCTGGCTGATGTTCTTAAAACAGCCTCAAGATAGCAGATGGACATTTCAGTACATCATATCGTGTGTTCTAATCTTGTGTCTTTTCTCTCTTACACACATACACAGCACACACACAGACACAGCACACATACACAGCACACACACAGACACAGCACACACACACAGACACACACAGTTACACAGCACACACACAGACACAGACACACACAGTCGCACAGACATACACACCGACACACACACACATTCCCTGTGTCACAATACACACATACAATACACACACGTCTGTACACAGACGCACACACACAGACACACACACACAATACACACATACAATACACACGTCTGTACACAGACGCACACACACACAGACACACACACACATACACACACACACACAAACACACACATCTCACTCTCTCTTCGTTCTTAATGTTTTACATCATATCGTGTGTGGATATCATATCTTGCTTATCTCTCTTCATGTTCTCTCTCTCTCCAATGTTAAATCTACGTATCATCTTAATGTACGTCATGTCAGATCTGACATGATGTGATACGTCATCATATCTGTCATGGGGGCAGGACTGAGAGGGGATTTAGGGACAGGCAAAGGGTTCCAGGACAGAGTGTTTTTGTTCAAGCTGTGGCGATCATCTTTGACCCATAGCTCTTGCTGTTAAAGAACTTCTTTTCTTAAATAAATTACCTATTTGTTACAATTGGAAATATCGTCTCCTGCTGTGTTAAACAACCTTTCCACAACAATATCAAAAGAGGGAAACAGTTGGCCGAAAACCGAATGCCGAAAGGCCGAAAATGTTTTTTTTACCAATGTTGTTCAGCTACCTGATTATGGAAAAATATATGATTATTGCAAAACTTAACTTAAATAATAAATAATCACTATTATGGGTCCATAAAACATTTATTCAGCACTTCTGAATGCATACAGTACATTAATTCCAAGTCAAGTGCATTTTCTTTTCTCTGTAGGATAACTACAAAGTGCATTCAGAACAAAGCCAATGTGCTTTAAAACTGCATAAAGATCTGCACACATGAGAGGGAGAATAGCTTATAGCAGACTTAATGATGTTACTGTAGTGGCTACAGTAAGCATTTTATATAAAAGTACCCCCTCCAATGTACAGTAAATAACCTAGTATGGTTGTCAATATTCCAATGTACAGCTTTGCTTGTACAGTTGTACAGTGTTTCCCCCCCCCCCCCCAACCCCTCCTACCCAACCCCCGCCCCACCTCCTCCAATGTACAGTTTCTACGTCAAATGTATATACTCCCTTTTCTGGACTCTTTTTGTATCACAAACAGTACTGTATTTGCAAATCTGGTATGTCATAAATGTATAGATGTAGCAGTACTGTCTATCTGTATGTCATGTATGTCATATATGTCCTGATGAATTGAAAATGGGGGACCCTGATGTAAACAAGACGAAAGTCTTTCTCTGGTCTGCATCCCCTTAACAATTGTGTGTATTGAGCCGTACTGTATTGTACCCATTCTGCAATCTGTTAATAAAGTTTTCAATCAATCAATCAATGAGAGAGAGAGAGAGAGAGAGAGAGAGAGAGAGAGAGAGAGAGAGAGAGAGAGAGAGAGAGAGAGAGAGAGAGAGAGAGAGAGAGAGAGAAAGAGGTAGATTGAAAGATAGAGAGAGAGAAGACATGTGTGGCTGCCGCCATGGCGGACATCTGTCCTCTACTGAGCGCACCTTTCTAGTCCCCAGATGAACGTGCTCTCTTGACTTTGGCACAGTAGACGCGCGACGTGTATGCTCGAGAATGATAATATTCCCTTATTTTCCCTTATTTTCCCTTATTTTCATGCACCACTGACTTGTGGACCAGCAGGGCCACGTCCACATTCATGGCAGTAACTCTGCAGTTTATCACAGAATCCTGGGACATGCAGAGCTGGTGTTTGGGCTGTGTTGGGCTGCACTCAGAGCACACAGGGGACAGTTTGAGAGAGGCGTTGGAGGAGATGGTACATGAAACATGGAAGCTGGACATGTCAAATATGGCTGGCATCACCACTGATAATGCCTCAAATAACAAGAAAGCATTTCAGCAGGATGTCACATGGGTCCCCTGCTTTGGGCACAACCTTCACCTAGCCATTAGCAAGGGCCTGGATATAGACCGTGTGTCTGGAGCACTGTCGAGGCTGAGAAAGACAGTGTCTGCCTTCAGCAGGTCACCAAAGATGTCCCGACAGCTGAAGAAGAAACAAAAAGATTTGCAACTGCCTGACTGATCCATGATGAGCCGACACGCTGGGACTCAGCGTATCAAGGGGTGGCGAGATTTATGGAACAGCAGCAAGCGGTCTGTTCAGTTCTAGCCGACGATCGGAAGAAATGGCACCTCATGCCTAAAGATTCAGACATTACAATTCTTGAGACTGTAAAAGATATATTGAGCCCCGTCAGCTCTTTCACTGATGCCCTTAGTGGTGAAAAGCACACCACTCTCTCCTCTGTCCTGCCCCTAAATTGGAAGTTATCTTCAACTTTGACCATTGAGGAAAGTGACAGCGTCCTCAAATGTCAACTTAAAGAAAATATTGGTGCAGATCTCAAGCAACGATATGCAGACAGGGATCTGCAGCTGGCGTTGAACACAGCCACGTTTCTCGACCCAAGGTTCAAGGACAGTTTTGTTATGTTAAGAGAAGAGGTCAAATGACACTGTACCGGAAACAGGAAGACAAACACCCTCTCCTCCATGTGCCACTGCCATGCAACCACTACCAGCGAAGAAAAGTAAAACGGATCTGAAGGGACTGTTAACCAGCATACAGGGGAAAAGAAGAGTCAACATGGAGAGGATGCAGAGGACGCAGATGCTGAACTAAAAAACGAGTTCACAATATATGAAAAGATGCCTGAACTCAGCGCAGGAGACGACCCACTCACATGGTGGAGAACACATGAGAAAACTTTACCTCGCCTTGCCCAGCTGGCAAAAAAGTATTTGGGCATCCTGATCGCTGCTTCAAGCTCAGCTTCAAAACGTGTATTTAGTACGTCAGGGCTCATTTGCAGTCCAAGAAGAGCACGGCTTACAGAGGAGCACATTGACATGCTGGTGTTCCTAGCAAAAAATCTGAAAGTTGTAAAGAAACTTTAGGCTAGTACATTACACTACTTGCACCATATGTGTGATTAGTCTGAGGCCGTTGAATAAGTGCACTACCTATTTAAGAAGAATTGTACTTGAAAATGCATAGGATTGCACTGTTTTTTTTACTTGCACTTTAGTGCCTTTTGAATGTGTGCTTGAATGTTTTCACTAATGCAAAAAAGTTTTAATGATTGTTTACTAGTCATTCTGCTGTTGTCAAGTTATAGCCCTAAATGCCCTACCTCAAGAAGAATATTGTTTCATTTGCTAGTTGCTGCTAATTGAAAATGCATAAGATTGCAGTTATTTTTTTACTTGCACCTTTTAATGTGTGATTAGTCTGAGGCTTTTGAATCAGTGCACTACCTAAGAAGAATTTGACTTGAAAATGCATAAGATTGCACTTTTTTCTTACCCTGCCTTTTGAATGTGTCCTTATTGTTTTCACTAATGCAAAAAAAGTTTTAATTATTGTTTACTACTAGTAATTTAGCTGTTGTGAAGTTATATAGCCCTGTTATCTTTAAATAAAAATCGAAACTGTTACTAACTGTAATACAAACAGTTCAGTTTGTCAGGTACATGCAACACAGATTACAGTGTTTATTTAGAAAATACCATGTTCTGCATCTGCAATAAAAATGATTGAAGTGAGATTAACAGTTATTTTTAAATGTGTGATCTAAAGATAAACAAAGGGTTTAAAAAGTGTTATATTTATCTTCTCTTATACTACCAGAGAGAAGCTGAGGAGAATCAACCAGCAACAAAAGCAAAATTTGTGAAAAGAAAAAAAAGATATTAATTTTTTTTTTTAGATTTTGCATTTTTGTGGTATCAAAATGGTATCGAATATCGATACTTTTCAAGGTATCGTATCGAAGTCGAAATTCCAGTATCGTGACAACACTAGAACACAGTACAGTACTCAGTAAGCACGGCTGAACAGTGCGAGATATATGTCGCACGTGCTACAGCAACATCGGTCTGTGCGATGTTGCGATCATCATCGACTTCAGACGCCAGCCAAACCCCAAAACCCCCATATCCATCTCCGGCAAACCCATAATCACCACAGACTCCTTCAAATTTCTCGGCACCCACATAAGCAATAACCTCAAATAGAAAACCAACACAGACCACATCCAGAAATAAGCCAATCAAAGACTCTTCTTCCTCCGCCAGCTCAAAAAATACAGAGTCAGAAAACATCTCCTGCTCTGTTTCTACCAGGCCATCATTCAAAGCATCCTCACCTTCTCCATAACAGTTTGGTACAGCAGTCTGGACACTCACTCCAAAAACAAACTCCAAAGAATAATCAATAAATCCTCCAAAATAATCCGCACCCCCCTCCCATCTCTCTAATCACTCCACCGCCAAAGCACAGTAAGAAGAGCTAGAAAAATTATCTCCGACCCCACTCACCCAGCACACCACATCTTCCAGCTGCTGCCCTCCGGGAGGCGCTACAGATCCCTGACCACCAAAACATCCCGCTTTAAAAACAGCTTCTTCCCCACTGCCATATGGACACTGAACTCCCTGTAGCACCCCCCCCCCCCCCCAACCCCCCCTACCTCTGTTGCTATGGACATGGACATAAACTCTGAACTTTGATATTGCGGTCTTGTAATTATGTATTTAACTGCATGTAGTATGTACATATTGTAAGTGATGTTATATGTTGTTATATGCTAACAACGTTCGGTTCATATCGATACTCTTATTTTGAAAATCCTGTGGCAAGTCTCAGTCATTTCCTCCCAAGCGCAGCTGACGGCAGCCCAACAACAATTTTGCGACCAGAAAATAAGTCCCTGCCTGTTTTTCCCCGCAACGCTTCCAATGCATCATGGTGTGCATCCTCACCAAAACTAACTAGTTAGCTGCTACCGCCTACCGGTAACTAAGCTAAGCTAACCCGGCTCAGAGGCAGAGAAAACAGTGAGGAAAGGGAGGGGGCGGGGGAGCCTCTCTCTGTCCCTCTCTCTACGTCAGTATTTACTGAGGATGGCCAGATAATGTTGATATTTAAACATCCGCAACGGGTCAAATGCATATAACATGCTTTGCATTTTATCAAATGCCCATGTCGCGTTAAAGACCGAAATTATCGTTACGTTAGCGTAAGCTAACAAGCAGAGAACAGCAGACGAGCAGAGTGAGGACTGGGGAAGAGGGGGGTGGCAGGCATTCTCCCTTCTGTGTGTGTGTGCGTGTGCGTATGAAAAGATCAGATGAAGTCAGACAAGTATATTTTATTGATAGTAAATGTACTGAGGGTGGACAGATAATGTTGATATTTAAACATAAAAAATACAATACGTAATAAATGTATTCATGATCATCATGCAACATAAAACAATTGTAGGAACGGTTTGGGAGAGGAAGGGGTTTTAGGTAGGGATGCACCGAATGGGAAATTCTTGGCCGAAACCGATACAGAAAATAGGAAACAGACACAGTTGACCTCTGACTTGCAGAGGAAAAACTTTCTTGATAAAATAACATTTCCATCACTATCTGAAGAACACAGAGAGTCTCTCTGTAAAGATATAACAGAGGAAGAAATACTCATAACGATAAAAACCCTTAAAGGGGGTAAGGCCCCAGGCCCGGACGGTTATGGCCCAGAATTCTATAAAAAAATTAGTAAGGTTATAGTCGGACCTCTGAGAGAGATGTATGCAGACTCATTACAAAGAGGCAGTCTTCCCCAAACACTGAACTTGGCTAATATATCTCTCATCCTTAAAAAAGATAAACCAGCCAACGTGTGTGGCTCTTATAGGCCCATTAGCTTGATAGCGGTGGATAGTAAAATACTCTCCAAATTATTAGCAAGGAGGATAGAGGGACTGCTGCTTCTGATAATAAACCCAGACCAGACAGGTTTTGTACAAGGCCGACACTCCATTGCAAACGTGAGGCGGTTACTGAATGTTATACAGTACTCTAATCAGCTGAAACACAAAGCGCTAGCAGTGTCACTAGACGCGCAGAAAGCTTTTGATAGAGTAGAATGGCGGTACCTGTTCGACGTCATGGAGAGATATGGACTTGGAGGGGATTTCCTTAAGTGGATTCAAACCATCTACCACTCTCCCGTGGCCTGTGTCCTTACCAATGGTACCTGCTCTGAGCCTTTCCCCCTGGCAAGAGGCACAAGGCAAGGGGACCCCCTAAGCCCATTACTGTTTGCCGTAGCACTCGAACCGCTAGCAGAGGCTATCCGGTGTCATCATGAAATTGAGGGGGGCTCACTCACGACAGGGGGCACCCCCCACAAAATAGCTCTATATGCAGATGACATTATACTGTTTCTGTCCTCCCCGAAGAGGTCAGTGCCTACTGTCCTGTCGATTGTTAAAGACTTCGGCGCTATCTCAGGCTACAAAATTAACCAAAGTAAATCTGAGGCAATGCCACTAGGAACCCTGACCCAATCAGACATCCCAGATAATTTTCCTTTTAAATGGACTACGTCAGGATTCACATATCTTGGCATTAAAGTCTCTCCCAACTTAAAAGATATGGCACGTCTGAATCTGGCCCCAGTCACCACAGCGGTTAAGAGAGATCTGGAACGGTGGCATGACCTCCCACTATCAGTCATGGGACGGGCGAGTCTAATAAAAATGAACATTCTACCCCGCCTTCTATACCCCTTACAAATGCTTCCCATATGGGTATCCAAAAAAGATATTAAAGATCTGGAGAAGGCTTTTTCTAAGTTCATTTGGCATGGAAAGAGACCCAGGCAAAGATTTAAAATCTTGCAGCTACCAACCAGTAAAGCGGGCCTTGCCATGCCAAATATACTCTTCTATAACTGGGCCTGTCACGCTCGTTACATCTGGGAATGGTTACAAGCCTATCTACACAATAAGAACTGTGTGGACTCGTGGGGCTGCTCACCAAACTCACTATGGGCACTGGTAACCGGTAATAAAGATAAGATTCATAGGGAGATACGAGGCAATCCAATTATCTATAACTCTATCAGAGTGTGGCAACAGATTACCATCTACACAGGGAGAGGAGACCTACTGTAAGGTCATTGCTAATACCAATCTCTAGCAACCATGAATTTGGACCTGGGCGCAGTTCGGCCATCTTTAGGACCTGGCACTCACTAGGGCTTCGTGTATTGGGGGATCTGTTTAGGGATGGTGTGTTGATGTCGTTTCAGCAACTGCAAACACAATTTAACCTCCCAAGAGAACATTTTTTTGGTTTCTTGCAAATACGACATTTTATTAACTCACTACAGCTGCCAACGCCAATGGGCTCCCTTTACAGCAAAACAGAGAACTTCTTATCCAACTGTAGTAAGGTATCACATTTCATCTCTGCGTTTTACTCACTGCTGTACTCACTGGACTCACAGGAGTTACCATCCCTCCGCAAATGGGAAAGAGATTTTAACAGTGAATATATTGAAGACGACTGGCAGGAGGCCATTGACTCAGTTAAAAAGGTTTATACTTGTAACAGACTAAGAGAAACACAATATAAAATTATTCACAGATTACACATCACACCTGTGTTACTAAACAAAATGGACCGTTCAATATCTCCATTATGTTCGAAATGTCAAACAGATCTGGGCACCTACTATCACTACTTTTGGGAATGTAAGTGTATATCCAGGTTCTGGGGCCAAGTGGCACGTGAGCTGAGCGACATTTTCAAGGTGAAAATAAATAAGGATCCAGGAGCTTTTTTACTGGGACTCCCATCAAAGGAAAATAATTTGACACCCTTACAATTCAAACTATTTGATAAACTTCTGCTTTCAGCCCGGAAATGCATTTTGATAAACTGGATTAAGGATAGGCCTCCATCCATACAGATGTGGTACAGAGAGATCTTCGTTGTGCTACCCCATGAAAGACTCTGTGCAATGCATAGAGGCAACGACGCTTCCTTTCAGGATGTGTGGGCCCCACTATTGGACTACTTTCCTGCTACAATTTCTCAGATCCTTCTAAAGGCCCAATGCCCCATTGTATGGACAGACTTTGGATAGAAAAAAATAATATATGTATATATGTATGCCTACATGTGAATGGGCTCGAGGCAAGTGCAGTACTGTGCAGTGCCTGTCTGGGTTAGATTTCCTTTTTTTGCTTGTTTTTCTTTTTGATCTGTTTTTGCTGGCATGACGGCATAGATGAACTGGAGGAACCCCCCCCCCCCCCCTTCTGTCCCAATGTGTGTTTTGTAATGTAAGTAACTGTATGTGAAAAATCTTTTAAAAAAACCAATAAAAATATCAAAAGAGGGAAACAGTTGGCCGAAAACCGAATGCCGAAAGGCCGAAAATGTTTTTTTTACCAATGTTGTTCAGCTACCTGATTATGGAAAAATATATGATTATTGCAAAACTTAACTTAAATAATAAATAATCACTATTATGGGTCCATAAAACATTTATTCAGCACTTCTGAATGCATACAGTACATTAATTCCAAGTCAAGTGCATTTTCTTTTCTCTGTAGGATAACTACAAAGTGCATTCAGAACAAAGCCAATGTGCTTTAAAACTGCATAAAGATCTGCACACATGAGAGGGAGAATAGCTTATAGCAGACTTAATGATGTTACTGTAGTGGCTACAGTAAGCATTTTATATAAAAGTACCCCCTCCAATGTACAGTAAATAACCTAGTATGGTTGTCAATATTCCAATGTACAGCTTTGCTTGTACAGTTGTACAGTGTTCCCCCCCCCCCCCCCCCAACCCCTCCTACCCAACCCCCGCCCCACCTCCTCCAATGTACAGTTTCTACGTCAAATGTATATACTCCCTTTTCTGGACTCTTTTTGTATCACAAACAGTACTGTATTTGCAAATCTGGTATGTCATAAATGTATAGATGTAGCAGTACTGTCTATCTGTATGTCATGTATGTCATATATGTCCTGATGAATTGAAAATGGGGGACCCTGATGTAAACAAGACGAAAGTCTTTCTCTGGTCTGCATCCCCTTAACAATTGTGTGTATTGAGCCGTACTGTATTGTACCCATTCTGCAATCTGTTAATAAAGTTTTCAATCAATGAGAGAGAGAGAGAGAGAGAGAGAGAGAGAGAGAGAGAGAGAGAGAGAGAGAGAGAGAGAAAGAGAGAGAGAAAGAGGTAGATTGATAGATAGAGAGAGAGAAGACATGTGTGGCTGCCGCCATGGCGGACATCTGTCCTCTACTGAGCGCACCTTTCTAGTCCCCAGATGAACGTGCTCTCTTGATTTTGGCACAGTAGACGCGCGACGTGTATGCTCGAGAATGATAATAATAATAATGCTCTTCAGATTATATTATCAACGACAGACAGCGTCAATGTGAGAAACACAATCCCTCCCCCTCTCGCTCTGAAGAATATACATATTAGATCACTCAGTGATTAACCGCGACGGGGTCGGGCATATAGTAAATAAGGATATAAAGCATGTTAAAGACGCATTTATTGGACGCGTTGCTCGCGGAGTTTACATAGAAAACAGCGCGACTCCCCCGAGTCCCAAGAGGAGTTATCACAGGCTGCAGAACGCAGGACTGAAGAGCTCACGTTGCGCATGTAATGACTGAAGCCGCGTTTTGATGACATCATCACAACAACACGCGTTAGGTTACAGGTTGTTTCTGTTTCGGTGATATATTTTCGGTGAAAAAACTCTTTCGGCCGAAAGCCGAAAGGCCATTTTTGGCCATTTTCGGCCGAAAACTTTCGGTGGCCGAAATTTCGGTGCATCCCTAGTTTTAGGTTGCGTGTTGTGAGTTCCAAAACAATTTACTTAAAGTTTAAAGCTCAATATATCAAAACGTGGCACTTTATAGTGAACAGGAGGTCTATTTGTATTCAAAACAATAGATTTTTTTTTCATTTAAATGTCTGGAAGAGTTAAATTAAATTCTTTCAAATTATATTTTCAGGGGGCGGCTAGGTGGTGTAGTGAGCAAGGTGCTCGCCACCAATGCAGGAGACGCTGGGTTCGAGCCCAGCTCTCTGCATTGCTATCAGCTTGGCTGGTCGTTCATACTAATACAATTGGCAGTATTAGGGGGTGGGAAGCTGGTGGGTGGGGATCGGACGTTGTGGACAGCGACTCCTACAGGTCGGTTGGTGCGCCTGCGCAGTAGAATCAGGAAGCGACGAGGGCGGCGTGTCCCTCCCACGCAGACCCTCGCCGCTGAGAGATCGCGCTGTACAGGTGAAAAGATGCGACAGCTGCTTCCTCGAGTACCGGAGGGGACACGTGATGTAAGGCTTAGTCCACATTGCAGCCGGCTTGTGGGAGGCATGGCCAACAGCGTTCGAGACAGGGGAGGGTAGAATTGGACAATACGAAATTGGGGAAGGGAGAAAAAAAATAGAAAAATGGGGAGAAAAAGTAGATACATTTTTTTTTAAATATTTTCATTACCTTTTTTGAGTTGATCTAAATGTTACTGATTGTGTTAAATGGGCTCATGATATCGTCTCATATCGATTGCAGGCACCTGCAGCATATCGTATCGTGGCAGATATCGGCAAATGTTAGGGATGCCCCGATCACGTTTTTTGCCACCAATACCGATCGTCTATGAGCCATATCGGCCAATACCGATAGTTTTTGGTTTTATAAAAAAAAGATATATATATATATTTTTTTTTTTATATAAAATATATATATTATATAATTATACTTGTAGTTGTATTATCTGCGAGACATCGCCATTTGGGATTTGGTGTTGGATGTATGGACTCTACTAGGGGTGGGAATCACCAGTTTCATCACGATATGATACGATATCGATTCTTTGGACAACGATACGATATTTGCTAGGGATGCCCCGCGGCCAGCAATCGGTATCGGCCGATATTCAGTATAAATATGAGATTGGTGAATTCCGATAATGATTTATTTTCGCCGATCGTGAAAACAGATCGAAAAACATGATCCAATTCTTAGCGGAGTTCTCCACTCACTGACTTCTTTCTCAAGCACACAGAGCTGCAGCACACGGCCCCTCCTCCTCCTCCCCCTCCCTTACCCGTGTCAACACAGAGGCTCCCATTGCCTCCGGCAGTCTGCTCTAGTCTAGTGCATGCGACCTCTGTGAGCTAACTTTAGCTACCGAGCTAACGTTACTGTTTAAACTAAATGACCCAGTCAACTATTCACTTTTAGTTTAAAGGGGAACTATTTTACTATTTCTTTCACTATTTGGGCACTTTTACACAATTCCTGTGAGTCTATGGAACACCTCTGTAATTTTTCTTTTTTTTTAATTCATTGTTTTGTATTTCTAATGAAGTACTCAAAAACAGCATTTTTCTACCTCAAGATCTCAAGCCGTTTTGAGCCTGGGCAAACCTGGTTTGTTGTTGGTTTGTGAGTGTACTGCCCTCTGCTGGATACAAAAAAGTATATCATGTAAATTCAGGTTATACATGGTGACATTCTGCCCTCTAGTGGTAAATGTGCAGAACACATCTGGAGGGACAGGGCGTCAACATTGAACAGAAGAGCTGTGTTCAGCCATATAGTTATGATGAGGACGGATAGAGTGGGACCTTTCAGCTCGCTATAAGGTTTTCATTTGGATTTAAGATGTCCCACCACGGCCTAAAGGTCTACTCACATGGAGCAACATGAAACCTTATGCTTTAATCTCTCTTGCAGCAGGGAGCACCCCTAAGAGTAGAACCACCTCACCAAGAATAACTATTACCATTGGCATTTATTCTGCATTATAATAAATGGTTAAACTAATGACGTGGGTGATTCGGTCTGGCACTACTTTGGTACGGTCTGGTTCCCACCTCCCTGAAACAAGCCAGTCACACCGCTCATAAAAAAAACAACCATGAACCCCACCGTCATGGATAACTCTCCTTCCTTTCTAAATCACTTGAACGCGCTGTATCCAACCAACTTTCTGATGACCTCTGACCTCCTAGACCAGGGGTCAGATGATCTCTTACAGAATGACCTCCTAGACCAGGGGTCAGATGATCTCTTACAGACCAGGGGTCAGCAATTAAGTTTGGCCTCGGGCCACATTATGGCGGGCCAGAAACAAAAACAATGGCTAATTTAATATATTGATAGTGAAAACATTTAAACTCTGTGACAGACACCGTATAACTAAGACATACATTTGTGGCATAATAAACTGTAAACGACATACACATTTGCACTGAACATTATACCTTTGTCTTTTTGCCATTTTATTATAAAACCAGAGACAAGCGTCTCTCTCTCTTATCGGTCTATCTTACATTAGAGTTCACATTTGAAAATGTGTTTAAATAGAGGCCTTGTACTGAATGTTTGTGTATTTCTTTGTCTTCCAACATGGCTGCCTGTAACATAGCGGCCATTGTTTTGAACATGGCAATGGAATGTGCAAAACGATGGTTGCTATGTGTAGATATTTGAGAATTATATCAACAGGAAAAGCCAGTGGAACAGTAATATGCTTTTCCAATGTTTCACATCTCAACCTTGGTGCTCAACCAAAAATAAAGGGCACATCAAAGCCGCTCTCTCTCCGATTGCTTAAAACAATCAATAACGCACAACACCAACACTTCACAAACACTGGTCTTATAATGTATGAGGGTGAAGGCTATGACAAAATGCACTATGCAATGTAAACACACTAAAGACCCCTTCACACATGCTGCATGTAAAATCTTGTTTTTTGCTTATTTCACACTGTATTGAATACCATTGATGAACCCTAATTCAATTAATTTCAAACCTTTATTTTAAATGGAAAAAAGTTCAGATTGCCCTCATTGGTAGCGATGTCGGGTACAACACGAAATATTTCAAATAGATGTTTAAATGATCATCTTCATACACAGGAGGAGATATTGTCTCTTTCTGCGTCCTGCCCTGCTCTACCTAGGAGCCACCCCTCCTAAACCACAGGCAGTATTTCCTACTGAGTCCTGTTGCAAAGCTTACAGATGTCAAAGAATAGTTGGGAGGGACGCAATCTTTCAAAACTTTTAAATGCATTGTTGCATCTATATTTAGCACATGATAGAATTTCAATAGAAAATAAACAAAAAATGTAATAACAGTACTCAGTATAACAGTACTCAGTATAACAGTATAATAGTACTCAGTATAACAGTACTCAGTATAAAAGTACTCAGTATAATAGTACTCAGTATAACAGTACTCAGTATAACAGTATAATAGTACTCAGTATAACAGTACTCAGTATAATAGTACTCAGTATAACAGTACTCAGTATAACAGTACTCAGTATAACAGTATAACATGCAAATAAAATACCATTACCACCAGACAGAACATTGTTTGACTCTGAGGGAAAAAGGGCAGATGCTCAAGCCCCCCTTGGGCCCTATGTGTGTGAAGAAAGACAACTATTGGAAGAGAGGACTAGAGAGAAAGGCTCTATTTAAACCATGAAACTGGTGTTTGAGTGTCAGAAGTTCTTCTGATGCAGATCACATTAGTTGGATTGCTGTCCAGGATGAATGTGTTGCATCTATATTTAGCACATATGATAGAATTTCATAGATTAGAAGTATGTTGAGTTGTTAAGCAGATTTCTACACAATTTTAGGGTTTGACACCTGAAGGAATATACTGGAATATATTGGTGCTTCTTTATATCTTGAGATTTTCTGAAGCTCATCCCATGCTGGTCACGGTGGTAGGGTTTCTCTCCTGTATGAATTCACTGGTGAGACTTTCTCTCCTGTATGAATGTGCTGGTGTGTCTTTAAATTGAATGATCGAATTAAATGTTTCCTCCACTGTCTTTAAGGCTTCTCTCTAGAGCTGCCGCGGTATTGATATTTTCCTTACCGCACGAATTTGCGAAATATTTCCTACCGCCGCGGTAATTACCGCACAGTGCGCACAAAAAAAAAAAAAGTTTGAATGCATTTTTTTTTTGTTTAGTAGTCTACTCTTATAGCCTGCCTCTAGTCTAATGGCGCTTTTCCACTGCATAGTACCTACTCGACTCGACCCGCTTTAGGCACCTGGTACTTTGTTCCTTTTCCACTGCAGCCAGGTACTACTACTCCGTTTGTCTCCGTGTGGGGAATGGGGATGCAGGCGGGGCCGCCGCCGCTCGCTTGTGTACACTGAAAACTCCGTGGGCATAGATGTCCGAGGGCTTGCAGCAAGCCAGAGTTTAACACAGTTTCAATCAATCAATCAATAACAACATTAACCAGACTCTCGTTGCGTCTATTCTGCCAACGCTAACGTTACCTCTCATTGTGTATTCTACCAAGCAAACCCGGGTTTAACGTTACCTCTCTCGTGTATATCGGCTGACTGTAGTAATAACAACAACAAACTTAACACATCAGCGATCTTGTTGTGACACTAAACTCTCCGCTCGGTGGTAAATTGGGTTGATGTCGGTTTTGTTTCATCAATAAATAAGGCAGAATACACAGTGAATCCATTCTTTTTTGTTTATTGCACTTGGTTCTGTCGCAAACAAATCCTGAATGAAATGCATCCTTAGCGAGGCAGTAAAGATGGCGGCGCGGCGTTCTGTTTTCGTTCAGAGGCTACAAAGTGTGACGCGTCGAGTAGGGGGTATCTGCAGAGCCGCAGAGCCAGGCTGGACCAATAGGGTCGCTTGGAACCGAGTAGGGTATATCTGCAGAGCCGCAAGCCAACTTTATTATTATGATAAAAAACAGCGGTGACGCGGTATTCAGCCTAACTCTGCGGTGAGCGTGATGCAACAGCGATACCGCGGTAATGCGGTTATCGCGGCAGCTCTACTTCTCTCCTGTATGAATGCGCTGGTGTTTCTTTAAGCTGTCATATCTACTGAAGCTCTTCTCACACTGGTCACAGTTATAGGGCTTCTCTCCTGTATGAATGCGCTGGTGTGTCTGTAAGGTTCCAGACCGACTGAAGCCTTCCCCACACTGGTCACAGTGGTAAGGCTTCTCTCCTGTATGAATGCGCTGGTGTCTCTTTAAGTTTCCAGAGGTCCTGAAGCTCTTCTCACACTGGTCACAGTTATAGGGCTTCTCTCCTGTATGAATGCGCTGGTGTGTCTGTAAGGTTCCAGACTGACTGAAGTCTTCCCCACACTGGTCACAGTGGTAAGGCTTCTCTCCTGTATGAATGCGCTGGTGTTCCTTTAAGCCTCCAGAGGTACTGAAGCGTGTTCCACACTGGTCACAGTGGTAAGGCTTCTCTCCTGTATGAATGCGCTGGTGTTCCTTTAAGCCTCTAGAGGTACTGAAGCGTGTTCCACACTGGTCACAGTTATAGGGCTTCTCTCCTGTATGAGTGCGCTGGTGTATTAGAAAAGTGGACTTCTTGATGAAGCTCTTTCCACACTGGTCACAGCAGTGAGGCCTTGACTCGTTCATATCTCTGCTTGTTGTTGGGGAGCAATGCAGCAATTGTACCTGGAGAAGAGAGAAGTACACCAAGGAAGAGTTCAGATTGTGTGTGTGTTTTTCATTCGTTCAGTTTGTATTTCTCAAGTTCTTTGTTATCCTCCAAATTTAGTTGTTGTGATTTAAACGTGAATCTGCTCCAAAGGCAGTTATTGAAAATTGGCCAACATTAATAGAATACTGAGATTAAACCCAACAGGCAGTTACCTGCAATCAGTGTTAATTTTGGCAGTTATTTTCATTTTAGTTTTAGTCTTATTCATGTGTCAAGTGCTCCTTTTTCGTTTTCATCATATTTAGTCATCTTCATTTATTTTTAGTTTAGTCAGTTTTAGTCAACTAAATGTCTGAGCACTTTAGTCTTAGTCCGTTTTTGTCTCAATTTTGTCTTTTTTGTTTTAGTCTAGATTTAGTCGACGAAAACGGATGACATTTTTATCTATTTTTAGTTAATGGAAAAAAACTTGTCAGAAGTCAGAAATAGTCAACATGGAAAATGTTCTGATTTAAATTGCGTATTTATTTTGTAACCTACAGTAGGGGAATCTGAGTCGGCGGCACAAGTGATACACAGGAAGTATATATGTTGGTGTAGACATGGTCCAATGTATTGTTGCTCCTACAGTATATGTTGGTGTAGACATGGTCCAATGTATTGTTGCTCCTACAGTATATGTTGGTGTAGACATGGTCCAATGTATTGTTGCTCCTACAGTATATGTTGGTGTAGACATGGTCCAATGTATGTATCAAAGAGAGCATTACGGATGTGGTGACGTTGTTTCTGACCAGAGAGATGACGCTGAACGTCTTCTGTTTGCTGTCTTTCCTTTCTCTCTGCCATGTCTGTCCTCTTTCTGCTGTGTCTGTCCTCTCTGTCATGTCTGTCATCTCTCTCTCTGCTGTGTCTGGCAGTGGTTTATTCTATAACAGGATACTGTAAACCAGGGCTATTCAACTAAATTGTTCAGGGGGCCACATTGTCAGAAACCCAAGGGGCCAGGGGCCGGACTGTCACGGCGCCTCCCCGTGCTATGAATATATGTACACTTGACACAACACGCAACCACATTTTCACAACTTTTATTTAAAGGGGAACTATTTTACTATTTCTTTCACTATTTGGGCACTTTTACACAATTCCTGTGGGTTTATGGAACACCTCTGTAATATTTTTTTTTTAAATTCATTGTTTTGTATTTCTAATCAAGTACTCAAAAACACGTTTTGAGCCTGGGCTCACTGTGGGAACTGTGTGGAAACTCAGCTGATTATCATGCAGCAGTGTCTCTCTGACATCACAAATCAGCACATTTTCAGATGACTCAGTTCAGTGAGGGTGAATATTGTGAGAGGAGAATTGGAAGAATGCGCCAATATGAGAATTAGAGACATAGATCATATTAATATAAGTCCACATAGCTATGAAACAATGCTAAACACTGAAAAAGGCCATTTATAAGATAGTTCCCCTTTAATACATGAGGCATTGTCTAACGTTATCTAGCTGGCTAGCTACTGATAGCTGCTGATATCAACAAATGCTCCAGCAATAGTCGAGTGCATGATACCTCCGTTAGCTCGATAGCCAACGTTAGCTCATGTTAGCTCTATATGAAATGTCCTAGTAAACTAAATAGTTCACTGAGGCGTTGTCTTAACATTATCTAGCCAACTAGCAGTAGCTACAGATAGCTCCTGATATCAATGTCTTATAACATTGATTCGATGCGTATTCGAGCCCCTGGCTTGCATCGCAGTCACAAAAGGGGCTAGCTGAGGGCATGCTGAATGTGATTTGACCAAAGCACAGTATACCAATAGGGTCCAGCTGCAGCGCCGGAGAATCCTGGCTGTAGCTGGAGGCTACTCGAGTATGTGACAGTCGAGCTGTTTGCAGATAGCGAGCATTTTGACTTGTTGCGTGGTGGCGATGTCTTGCAGATAATACAACTACAAGTATGATTATATAATATATATATTTTATAAAAAATAAATAAAAAATTATATATATATATTTTATAAAACCAAAAACGATCGGTATCGGCCGATATGGCTCATAGACGATTGGTGATCGGTATCGGTGGCAAAAAACGTGATCGGGGCATCCCTAATATCGATTATTATTATCGATATTATATTTATTATCGATTATTTAAATATATCGCAATAATTATCGTTGTTTTATCGCCCAGCCCTAACCTGTCCCTGGGTTTGACCTGTCATCTGCCTCCGCCTCAGTGTCCTGCATTCAGGTCCACTCCCATATAGAACTTACGCTAACACACATTTTAATTTCACTCCATACAGTACTTAAATCAGAATCAGAAAGGAGCCATCAGGCTCCACAACAGTGGGCAGGGACTGCTGCCAGACATCCAACTACAACTAATAGGAACATTAAAAAGGACACTAACACTACCTTATGCATACTGCACCTTATGTGAATACTGTGAATACTGTATACAGGGCTCTACGCTAACCTTTTTCACTAGGGGCACAGGTGCTCCTAAATTAAAAAATTTAGGAGCACACAAATAAATTTAGGAGCACCCAAAAATATTTAGGAGCACAGTGAAAATATGTCAAGTAACAGAGTTTATTTTTTTTAACGTTAACCATCACCTCTGTAACATGAGCTGCCTCGCCTGACTTCTCATTCTCCGGTATCTTTCGCGCAAAATAAAAATGAATGGGCTTCGACATAGCTGTATTGTCTGACTCAGACAGACGCTGATCATTACTTTCTGTTTCCAGTCGCGTGACCACAGGAAACTCTACTGTGATTGGAACGTTTATGCGGCTGTGAACTGTGGGACTTGTAGTTTTTTAACGATTCTCGCAACGGAGAAAAAAAAGGACGATGTACTCTGCACTCGCCACCCCACTCGCACGCCGTGCGAGTACTTGATTTTGCAGGTTCGCACACGCATATCTTTAGGGAAATATGCGAGCAATATGGTCGCACTGTTGAGCCCTGGTATATTTCAGTTAGTTAGGTAGTAAATTATAACACTACCTTATGCATACTGCACCTTATGTGAATACTGTGAATACTGTATATTTCAGTTAGTTAGGTAGTAAATTATAACACTACCTTATGCATACTGTACCTTATGTGATACTGTGAATACTGTATATTTCAGTTAGTTAGGTAGTAAATTATATTGACTTATTTGTTTACACTGCTTGTGTTGTTTTTACTACCTGTACCCCCCCCCCATTCCCCATGCTGCTATGATGCCTGAATTTCCCCAAGGGGGATCAATAAAGGAATATCTTATCTTATTGCCAAGTCGTTTTCACATACAAGGAATTTGATTTGGTTGTTTTTGGTGCGACATTGACGGACAAACAATTATAGTTGAATAAAAAATAAAAAGGTGGAATCAAATTAAATGGAATGTGGATTTTCCCAGGGCATTGTACTTAGAATTATCACTCAGAAGCACCGCAATCATCTCTTGTTTAAAAGGGACCAAGCATTCTGAGGTTGTTACATATTGGTCCCATATTGTAGTCCTTTTCAACAAGTTAAATAGGTATTTGAAGTCCACTAAACGTGTCTTTAGATGATGCATTCTAGCTGTATATTCTATACCCCTCTGTTTCAGTCCTGTTCCCAAGCCCTGTTTCTGTGTCTGTAGATTAGACAGATTAGATCTAAATCAGGTCTTTATTGCAAGAGGGGCTAACCACTATTAAACTGTCAACAAAAATGTCCCAAAAGGTCTATCGCATAAAAAGATCATCTAGGGATGTATAGAAATGAATTAGGCTACTGGCTTTATCCATCTGTGGCCCAATGTTCTGGAAATATATGCAAATTAACATATATTTATGTAGACAATGCTATTTAAACATAACATTTCCAAAAACCTTTTATACAGATAATAATTGTCTCAATGTAAGTAATGAACTATGAAAGGTTTGTGGTGATATTTATTATGTAAAATGTGTTACCCTTTTCAACTTTTCAGGTGGATCCAAAAAAAGTCCCCCGCTATATTCTGCTCCCCTCAAGTAACTTGCTCACTGTTGAGGTAGAGACATGATCGTAATCAGGTTATTGTGCGCCTGAGTCTCCCGAACACGTCGAGACACCCCCCAGAGTCCATCAGAGCTTCCTACGCTGAGCTATCATAACCTTCGCACACAGGGGTGCAGTCGTAATATGGGCGAAGGCCAAACGCCCGCGCACGCGCATACATGTTCCATCGGTTGCGCACAGAACAGACGATACACCTTGTCTCATCCTTCCAGTCGGGAGATCAAGCAACCCCCCACCTACAGGGCTTGTATTTGGTTGTCGGTATCCTATTATTATGCAAAGTCTAGGTGATAAGTGCCGCGACGAGTAATTTTTGTGTCGTCGCGCGGCACTTATCACCTAGACTTTGCATAATAATAGGATGCGCGCACTTCGGCCTCAGTGACGAAGCCCAAACGTCGTTTGACCGCGTTTGCCCAGCACTGCACCCCTGTGCGCACACCTACCGCATAATACCTCCGAAAAACCGCAACAGTGAGGCATTCACCAGTAGGGGGTAGGTGCGCAAAAGATACGACACCTCAGCAAAATACCACGGTTTCACGGTATTCGGTAAAAATATAAGGAAAAGGGACTATTTATTTTTCCATTGAACAAAACATATTTCATTACAGTGCACAAACACACACAATCAGCTTTTTTGTAAGTGTTATTTATGAATGTGTGACGACTGTATTACACACAGAGGGAACTGTCTGACCATTTTCAAACTAAATACAGAATAAAAAAGACTTCCAAATAAACTTTCATTATTATGAATAGTAGGCTACATGTCAAAAGGGCAATACGTTTTGTTTAGAGTTGTTCCGATACCAGTATCGGAAATGCCTCCGATACTGCCTAAAATGCTGGTATCGGTGAGTACGCCGAAAGGCTAGCCTCCGATACCATATGACGTAATTTATCAACAACATGTGCGGTATCCTCCTACTGAGAGTGAGCATTATAAAACAAAAATGTTTTTAATCGACCGTAAATTAAAGCGTCAATGCTGTTTGTCATTTTAACAGCAGATACTTTCTTAAATGCCATCGTCCCGACAGAGCAGTGTGACGGGGAGCACTGATGTGTTCGCTTGCTGGTGTTATTAGCATTAGCTGAAGAGCTATCTGAAAAGCTAGTTTTAGCTTAATGTTACCGTGGCTAAAGTTGGGACTATTCATAATCCAGCAATAATGGCTGCAGACCTGCAAGCAAAGTACAGCAAGTTGGCAAAGGAGTATTTCAAGGTAAATCACTTTGTCACCAGTAACGTTATATTGTCTTGTTTCCATCTAACGTTAGCTCACGCTAACGTGGCTGATCGACCTCTCCCACACATGCACGCAATTAATGACATAATGCGGACAGCCATACCGGTGACAATGTTTAGCTTTTAGTGCCAAATGATAAGAGTCTGAGGCAGAGTCTCAAAAGAGAACGTTGAATATTTATTGTGCAAAAATCACAACAGAGCCTCTACTACTAGCTAACTGAAGTTACCGGAGCCTTCTGGAGTGCAACAACATATAACCAGGGCTGTACACTGCGACGAGATTATCGCAAATTGCCCCTTTAATTGGCCGTTGCGATTGGTAAATAATATTTGGGGGCGGGCTTGCGAGTAGTGATTTCAAGCCTTGCATTCGCATTTCACTCCTAAATGATCCAAGGCGTGTGATGACGCTGAGCACTCAGGTATGATCAGCGGGGAAAATCAACTGAGCACTCACTCTGATAGACTGGCTGACTGTCTGATTTAGCTATGAAGAAAAGTAAAGTTAGTAGTAGGGATGGGAATCGATGGTTCCTAACTGGGTTTTGGTCATATGCTCCCGAAATTCTCCCGCTGTTTGGCTGCTTCTATGTGCAGTGAAAACTACTCGAAATGCTTTAGAACCTAGTCATTGATTTAGTTCAGGGTTAGCCGCGGAGCTAACGCTAGCTAACGTGAGCTAATCAAGCTCACAGAGAGAGATAAACAGCTGACAGCAGGTAGTACAGGTACTGTAACTGAGGGGTACAATTCCCTGACTGTATTACTAGATATGATACTTACTACCACTACCTTTGTACTTAATATTCGGCCACCCAGTACTCGGCATAAATATATTATGATGAACACTGTCACGTAGATGAAACGGATCCAACACAAATGTACGAATTAGAAATAGGTCTTTATTTCTACACAGCGATGGTGTGTAGAGCAAACACTTAATCAAATCAATCACATTTATGAATGGGAATTAATATGCACTTTTATGGCAAAAGTATTCGTCGGTATATCAATAGAGAATGTCCAATCTCTGAAGGCGCAGGTGGTACATATACGACCTGGATTAGTTAAGGAATAACAGCAATGATACTTTAATGATTATAGGCTGGATACACTATGGGGGGGTTAATCCGGTCGCTTGTAAGCCGACAGGAGTAGGAAGGGGGGGGGGTAGAGTCCGGCTGCCTCATCCGGCCAAGGGTATCCCAGGTGAACCCACTGTAGTGCCGTTCAATGCGCCGGCGATCCTTGGACCGCAGATGAAAGCAGATGGACTCTTTGTGGGCCGGCGTCCTCCGGTCCACGGAGGAGAGACGTGAAGCGACCTCGTCTTGCAGAGCGTCTCCTCACCTTGCGTCCTCTCCAGGGGGGGGGGGTTCCAACACACGGCAGTGTCGGGGGTCTTTATCCATGGAATAATCAACGTATACAAAGCATAATCCGTGCCTGGGAAGGCGGGCTGTCGTCGGTAGAATAATCCGGTATACAGGTCCACTCGCTCGTCGGCTCTGGGGCTCCTCGGGTGCAATCTCACATGGGGTCGATCATCCTGGATAAGCAGCCAGTTCTCTGCCCGAAACGATGGGGTACTGACTACGGTAGTATTCTCACCGCACGAAGCACTATATATTAACAGACTATTATTAGCTTAATAGACTACGTCCAACTCGACGATATAGTGCCAAATATGACTATTCAAATATTAATATACACGATGTCTCAATACCGATGGTAGGCCGAACTTGGCCTTACTCCCACACGTGGCGTCGCGGGGAGGCTTTACGTCTGTGACTCTATTGGAGGGTAAGAAACTGGACTGAAAAAAGGAAGTCCTACTTTAGTAGCGCAGTATATATACGCACTATGAACAAATAGTCCCATTAGTGGTGCGGTAGCCAGATTCCTACGCGGAACTAGGACTTGTTCGTACATGTTGAGCGGTACGTTTGAACTGGGTCTGGGGGGTATGGCAGCCTGGCACCAAGGTCTCGACCAATAGTAGAATGGAGACTATTATGGGATGTTCAGTAGGCTAGAATGGATATTCAATGCATATTGTACAAGGAATATACAAGGGATATCAAGGAATATTAGAGAATATACAAATACAATTAAATATATATATATAATAAATATATATATTCGGTTTAATCTGGCCCTTCACAACAGCCACCCCCTGATTGGTCCCAGACCTAATCAGTTAAGCAGAGACAGATTAATCGCGTTGTCTATTTACACATAAGGGTTTGCTGTAGGGTCAGTCAACTTCACAAAGTCATAGGGTTATAGGGTCATGGTCATCATCGATTGTGTCTGGGAGTCGGGGCAGTTCTATGAGCCTCGCCACGGGACGGGTGTAAGTGCGACCCTGGACAAGCACTTCAGCTGCTCGGACCTTGCCGTCGGCACCGGTGATCACTTTGCTTACGCGGCCGGCCGGCCACATAGCTCTGGGCAGTGATTGATCAATAATCATGACGACTGTTCCTTCTGTCAAATTGTCTCTCTCCTTTACCCACTTCTGGCGGGTCTGTAGAGACGGTAGGTAGTGCAGTAGGAATGTCCTTTGTTGTGCACTCTCTATGGACGTGCAATCGTCTATGTTAGGGTCGGTGGAGGCTACGGTGCTCAATCCACAGAACACAGACTTCTTATTTTCCACCTCCTCTGGACTTGGTTCCCTCGGGATAGGCATGGGCCACTGTCCTTCCGGGAGTCTTAGGAATGCGGGGCCGTCACTGTAAGCATTGTGACGGGTGAGGTCATCTAGGGGCATTCCCCGGGTGATGACGTCAGCTGGGTTCTGTTTTGTATCAACGTAGCGCCACTCTGTTTCTCCGGTTAACTCTTCGGTTAAGTCTTGAATCTCGGTGACTCTGACTCCCACGAAGACTTTGTACTTGCATGAGTCCGATTTGATCCAGGCGAGTACTGTCGTGGAATCTGACCACAGGATTGTTCTAGACACCGGTATGGTGAGCTCACGTTGGATGAGCGTGGCTAGGTGCGCTCCGGCTAGGGCTGCGCAGAGCTCTAGGCGTGGGATAGATTGTTGCTTGCGTGGGGCTATTCTCGAGCGGGCGAGGACAAATGCTGTGTAGATCTCTCCCCCCTTTTCTTGGGCCCGCAAGTAGGCTACTGATCCGTATGCGACCTCTGAGGCGTCACTGAAGACGTGTAAGTCCATTTTACATGTCTCTGGCCTCACCGTGGGTGGGAAGTAGCTTCGGCGCATATTAACGCCTGGGAGTGAGTGGAGCTCCATCTCCCACTCTCTCCAGGTGGATGCAAGGTGTGCGGGAATGGGGTCGTCCCAGCCCTGGTCCTTGTCCCACAATGCTCGTACAATCATTTTTGCCCTGGTGGTGTACGGTAGAATACATCCTAGCGGGTCATATTGTCGGGCGAGTGTTGTGTACACACTCCGTCTGGTGGTCGGCGCCGCCGCCGGCCTTCCCTGCTCCGTAGTCAGGGGCTTGTGTCTGTAGTGAAGCGAATCTGTTTTGAATCGCCACACCAATCCCAGGGTCATCTCCTGGGCTTCTCCCGGGATTGTAGCCATCCAGGTCTCGCTGCTGGCTGCCTTGTCCTCGGAGGAGAGGCTGCGCAGTACTTGCGGATCGCTGCTGGCCCACTGCCTGAGATCAAAGCCGCCTTTGATCAATGAGGCGCGGAGTTTAATCAGGAGAGCCTCGGCTTCTTCCTGGGTTGAAAGGCTTTGTAGACAGTTGTCTACGTAGAAGCTGTTCTTTACGCTGTGTCGGACCTCTTCGTCCGCTGCTGGGTCCTCTGCTACATGTTTCTGTAGTGCAAATGTAGCACAGCAGGGGCTGCACGTCGTTCCGAAGGGGAGGACTTCCCATTGGTAGATGGCTGGGTGCTCATCTCCTGGCTTCTCTCTCCATAGGAACCGTAACAGGGGCTTGTCCTCCTCTACTAATCTCACCTGCAGGAACATTCCTTTAATGTCCCCGCTGATGGCCACCTTTTCCTGGCGGAAGCGGAGTAGAACGCCGAGTAGGGAGGGGCCGAGTGTGGGACCGGGCAGTAACTCTTTATTCAGATTTTGGGATCCGATCTGGTAGCTGCAGTTAAATACTATGCGGTCTTTACCGTTGTGATGGACCTTGTGGTGAGGCACGTACCACGATTCAGTAGTCTGGTCAGCCTCTCCAATGTCCATCTTTGTGACGTGTCCCGCTGTGATGAGCTTCTCAATCTCAGCGCGGTATACACTCTCTTGGGCGGGGTTCTTGGCTAAGCGCCGCTCCGTGTTCAGCAGGTACCGTTCTGTGGCGTCTGTCTTGGCGTGGAAAGTAGGCATTCCTTCTCGCCGCAGGAGTGGCGTGGCGTATCTCAACACGCCGTTGACCGGGACTCTCTTGGTCCCTGTCTCGAGGAGGTGAATGGCGTAAATGTCATCTTTAGAGCGAATGTCTTTCTTTCCGTTCTTAAAGGGCATTTGTTCCAAGGTCCATAGCCGCTCTACGTGTTGCAGGAGTGCGGTTTCTCCCTCTGTGACTCGGGAGTGGAGACATCTAGTGGCTGTACTTCGGTTGAGAGATTTGGCGAGCGGGCCTTGGAGAGTCCATCCCAAACGGGTCTCGACTGCTGCAGGACAGCCTCGGGGTCCGGTATGAACCCGGTCTATCGGGACAATGAGGTCTGCATGGTCGGAGCCTATCAACAGGGTCGGCATAGCATTGTCTATGAGCGGGATCGGTAACTTGCGCAGATGTGCATATTTCTCCATCAGCTTGGCGACGGGGTATGTGTACCGCGACAGTCCTATTTCTTGGCTGGTGAAAGCGTCTGTAATCTGGTACCGTCGCTCAGGCTGGCCGCTTGCTGCGATAGAGAATGAGACACTCGCCCTTTATCGTCTTCAAATCTCGTGTTATTGTCCGAATTGTCATTTGGGTTTCGCTTCCCCGCAGCCCTAGCTGGGCCGCAGCGGAGGCGAGCAGAGGGGTCTTCTCTGACCCGTCATCGAGGACGGCGTAAGTGTCCAGGACTTTATTCTGGTAGCTTAGTGTCACACGCACTACTTTTAGGAGTACTCTGGCTCCACTGCTGCTGGCGGGATCGATGTACATGACGCTCGCTTTGCTGCTGGATGGTGCGGGTGAAGGGCGCCGTCTGTTACTGTCGTGAAGTATGTCCAGATGGGCTCCATCGCACTTGGTGCACCTTTTCTTTAAGCGGCATTCGGCTGCCATGTGTGAGCGCGCACAGCGAAAACAGCGCTTGTTGGACTTTATCCATTGACTTGCTTCCTCCGCGTTCAGCTTGGGGAAGGAGTCACATTGCGCTAGCCAGTGTTCTTTCTCACAGTAGGGGCACACTATCTTCCACTTCTCCGTTCTGGAGGGGGTACTGTGGCTCCTGCTGCTCGGTACTGACTCCGATTGGTGCATCACAGTCACCGATCTTCTTCCATCATTTAGTCGTCTGGTTCCTTCTCTGGAGCCAGGGGTGCTCCGTCCGAATGTATCTAGCCGTAGGCTGCTGACTTCTCTCGCCAGGAAGTCCGCTAGATCGAGGAGGTTCGGTTCGGGGCCATTCGGGTCTCGGTGGTCTCTCTGCCGCCTAAAACGCTCCTGTCGAGCGGGCGGCAGCTTCTCCAAGATCCTTTCCACATTTGAGTTGGCGTAAAGTTCATGCCTCCCCTTCTCTCTCTGCGCTCCCAACATCCCTACCAGGGACTGCACTCTGATGGACAGGTCGTCCAGTGCTCGATTGTCTATTGCTGGGGGTAAGCGGTCGATGTGTCGGATCTCCTGGATCACGTAATCCCATATGCGCCCATACCTCTGGTCCAATGCTACCAGCGCTGCTGTGTATGGGGTGGTGGAAGTCGCGTAGGCGAGCGCTATATTATGTGCGCGGGGTACCTTTAAGTGCTTCAGTAGGATGGCGTATTTGTGGCGTTCATCCAATACATCCACCAACATGGTCTCCAGACACATGCGGAGTTCTGTATACTGGGCCCGGTTCTCTTGGGTGAAGTTGGGTACCATAGGCGTGCCAATGTATGACGCTGACTGTGGATACATCGGCGAGCGTTGGGGGAGAGGCCTCCTAGGCGAGTCTCCTCCCGCTCCTTGGTATGGGCTGGTACCGGCAGTGTACCATGGCCCGCTTGTCCAGGTGCTGTTCCTCGGTGCGGGTCGTGCGTCGTGCTCACCCGGGTATAGAGTCGGGGGTCTGTAGCGCAGCTCCGCGGGAGTATAGCCTGGGCTGTACCGGACCTCCTGGTCCGGTAGAGTACTGTGCTGTCGTCGGGCGTGGTTCTCCTCCTCTTCCTCTTCGTCTTCAGTTAGGTCATCCAGTGCTTGTAGTCTCTGGTTTAGCCTCTCCACAGGATATGCTGCTCCTTCCCGGTTGCTAGGTCTCGCTTGGACCGGTGGGGGGAGGTGGTCTGTGGGGGGTATAGACCTCGTCTGTTGGTCAAGTTCAGGGTTGTTTACTCGGCTAGGGGATGCCGCCCTGGAGGTGTGTCTAGACGAGTTCCTGGAGCCTCTGGCGGAGGGAGAGGGTGTTGTCCGTCTGATCAGCTGTTCTATTAGTTGCGCTTGCTGTCTGTCGCGCTCTGCGTCCCGTAGAGCACCAGCAGCTGCTCGCTGGCTGTCTGCTCGGTCTCGGGCCACATTCTCTTCCCTCTGAATGAGTCTTATTTCTAGACGTATATGCTCTTCTTCGCTCCGCTGCTGGATCTGCAGTCGGTCGCGTTCAGCAGCGGCGTTCAGGCTGATGAGGAAGGCCTGCTGTAGGGTCCTCTCTGCCTCGCTGGGAGAAGGCGGTTGTATAGGGGAGCCTTCCCTCGGGGTACTCCTTGCGGAGCCTTGGAGCTCTATCTCCACGGTGCTCTCCCCGTCTTCTTCCGTGCCGAGTTCTCTCTCGGTAGCGTTGTATTCCTCCCGGGACTCATCGGGGACTACTTCTTCAGTACTGGCGGGGTGTGAAGTCATGTCTGGTTCCCACTGGTCCCCACCGTGAACTTGGTCAGTTACATTAGAACCCGTAGGGGCCTCTATGGTCGGGGTAGTCTGGGCGTTGGGGTTAGACATACTTTTACTTTCTAGTTTTACCGCGTTTACTGTTAGTAGAAGACTAGGTTGTTGACTGACAGCGTAAGCCTCTAAGTACTGAGGGAGCCGTCGTTCGCGCTGCGGGCGTTGGTTAGGAGGATCGTTTCGTGGAGTGTTCATCATAGGCCATTTCAATATTAATAACACTATATTAATATTACACTAATTACCCTCCGGCTCGAAGGACCAATTGTAACTGAGGGGTACAATTCCCTGACTGTATTACTAGATATGATACTTACTACCACTACCTTTGTACTTAATATTCGGCCACCCAGTACTCGGCATAAATATATTATGATGAACACTGTCACGTAGATGAAACGGATCCAACACAAATGTACGAATTAGAAATAGGTCTTTATTTCTACACAGCGATGGTGTGTAGAGCAAACACTTAATCAAATCAATCACATTTATGAATGGGAATTAATATGCACTTTTATGGCAAGAGTATTCGTCGGTATATCAATAGAGAATGTCCAATCTCTGAAGGCGCAGGTGGTACATATACGACCTGGATTAGTTAAGGAATAACAGCAATGATACTTTAATGATTATAGGCTGGATACACTAGGGGGGGTTAATCCGGTCGCTTGTAAGCCGACAGGAGTAGGAAGGGGGGGGGGGTAGAGTCCGGCTGCCTCATCCGGCCAAGGGTATCCCAGGTGAACCCACTGTAGTGCCGTTCAATGCGCCGGCGATCCTTGGACCGCAGATGAAAGCAGATGGACTCTTTGTGGGCCGGCGTCCTCCGGTCCACGGAGGAGAGACGTGAAGCGACCTCGTCTTGCAGAGCGTCTCCTCACCTTGCGTCCTCTCCAGGGGGGGGGTTCCAACACACGGCAGTGTCGGGGGTCTTTATCCATGGAATAATCAACGTATACAAAGCATAATCCGTGCCTGGGAAGGCGGGCTGTCGTCGGTAGAATAATCCGGTATACAGGTCCACTCGCTCGTCGGCTCTGGGGCTCCTCGGGTGCAATCTCACATGGGGTCGATCATCCTGGATAAGCAGCCAGTTCTCTGCCCGAAACGATGGGGTACTGACTACGGTAGTATTCTCACCGCACGAAGCACTATATATTAACAGACTATTATTAGCTTAATAGACTACGTCCAACTCGACGATATAGTGCCAAATATGACTATTCAAATATTAATATACACGATGTCTCAATACCGATGGTAGGCCGAACTTGGCCTTACTCCCACACGTGGCGTCGCGGGGAGGCTTTACGTCTGTGACTCTATTGGAGGGTAAGAAACTGGACTGAAAAAAGGAAGTCCTACTTTAGTATCGCAGTATATATACGCACTATGAACAAATAGTCCCATTAGTGGTGCGGTAGCCAGATTCCTACGCGGAACTAGGACTTGTTCGTACATGTTGAGCGGTACGTTTGAACTGGGTCTGGGGGGTATGGCAGCCTGGCACCAAGGTCTCGACCAATAGTAGAATGGAGACTATTATGGGATGTTCAGTAGGCTAGAATGGATATTCAATGCATATTGTACAAGGAATATACAAGGGATATCAAGGAATATTAGAGAATATACAAATACAATTAAATATATATAATAAATATATATATTCGGTTTAATCTGGCCCTTCCCAACAGGTACAAATACAATAAAACAAGGGGTGGGGGCTGTTGTGTAAACCTTGTACTCTTTAGTTCACATATAATAAGAGACGGAGGGTTGACTGTTTACTAGTAGGGAGTCCTAGGGACTGTGCAACATACAAACAGGTCCGTGTAGCAACACGAGCCCATAGCTTACAGGACAGGGGCCCGGGGAGGGAGCTCTGTGTGTGTGTGTGTGTGTGGAAGAGAGAGGGAGAGAGAGAAACAGAGCATGATTTAGTGTATGTCTTAGAGCAGGCGGCTGTGTTGTAGTGTGCAGGCCTGTGGGTTTAGTGTACGTCTCAAGCTGTGTTGCAGTGTGCAGGCCTGTGGGTTTAGTGTACGTCTCTAGAGCTGTGTTGCAGTGTGCAGGCCTGTGGGTTTAGTGTACGTCTCTAGAGCTGTGTTGCAGTGTGCAGGCCTGTGGGTTTAGTGTACGTCTCTAGAGCTGTGTTGCAGTGTGCAGGCCTGTGGGTTTAGTGTACGCCTCTAGAGCTGTGTTGCAGTGTGCAGGCCTGTGGGTTTAGTGTACGTCTCTAGAGCTGTGTTGTAGTGTGCAGGCCTGTGGGTTTAGTGTACGTCTCTAGAGCTGTGTTGCAGTGTGCAGGCCTGTGGGTTTAGTGTACGTCTCTAGAGCTGTGTTGTAGTGAGCAGGCCTGTGGGTTTAGTGTATGTCTCTAGAGCTGTGTTGCAGTGTGCAGGCCTGTGGGTTTAGTGTCTCTAGAGCTGTGTTGCAGTGTGCAGGCCTGTGGGTTTAGTGTACGTCTCTAGAGCTGTGTTGTAGTGTGCAGGCCTGTGGGTTTAGTGTACGTCTCTAGAGCTGTGTTGCAGTGTGCAGCAGATACTGACTATGAACACTGTTAATACACCGTTATCAATGAAAGAAGAAATGTTTGCAGCTGTGGTAATACGAAGTTCAGTTGGTTCATTATAAAAGATACAAACCTGACAACAAAAGCACTTAAATGTTAAATAAAAGGACCACAGTAATGAGGCAGGAACAACATATTTTTTTGCACTATAATGGTAAAATTGTTATTTAAAAATGTGCCCCTAAAATGTTAGTTATGACTATAACCAAGTTCTGTTAATTAGGGGTGACGCTTGGCATCACTCTGCACTATATCGCATACGTGCACGCGCACTGAATAAATTCCACAAATGTACCTTTAATACCAGTATTAGTCTGACCACACCCCTCATCAGCTTACCTTCATAAGCAGGTGTGTGGTCACCTGCTCTCCTCCTTCCCAAGCTTTCACCACAAGGTGAGGTCAAGGGCTGCAGCGGCCGTCGGATGCCAAGCGTCACCCCTAATTAACAGAACTTGGTTATAGTCATAACCTAACGTTCTGTCTCATTAGGGGCTCTGCTTGGCATCACTCTGCACAAAGGGAGGCCAAGCGGAGCCACTGGCCGACAAATACACCCCGCTGAAGGCCCCCCACAACCAACAGAACAGGGAGGGCCGAGCCCCCCCGACCCCCCCTAATGGAGGGCACCCTCCCTATTAGAGGTTTACCGAGAGGGCGACGGACCCGACCGCGCGAAGAGGCACTCAAGCAACTCAACGCACAGGGTGAGCAGACCGTGGCTTGACCCCACGACTACACCCACGCACAACCCGCATGCCACCCGGGAACGAACGTAGGGAAACAACCTCGTTACTGCCCCCAGAATCACGGGATCAAGGGCAAACCCAACCCCGTGGCAAGGCTGTAGCAGCGGAGCGCGAAGGAAGACCCAGACCCACCAAAAGGACTGGACTCCCTGGAATGGGGGCCCGGAGAAGTCCATCAGGGTTCCCACGCTTGCCTTGACATTTTTTTCCATACTACCTCCTGATTTTCCAGGTACCATATTAAGTGATGATCTATAGGCCCCTGAAGTTTCCCGCCCTCATCCGCGCCCCCCTCCTCACACACACAACCCCCTAGGACACCTGACTACTTACTTGATTTAAAAGATGTGCCAGTCAAGTCTACATTGTAAATGCTTAGAGATTATGTCTTATTGATAATATCAATGCATGAAATAATGCAACAAGCTGTAGATGAACAACAATTTATTGAACTGGAACACATGAGCACTGGGATTGATATATGTTCTCTCTTCCACTCCTCTCCTATCTCATCCTGTCCTCTTCTCTCCACACCTCCCCTCGTGTCCGCTCCTGTCTTCTCTTCCTACTCTTCTCAACTCTTCTCCACTGTTCTCCCTTTTCCTCCGTCATCCTCCTCTTCCATCTTCGCAGCCTCTTCTCTTCCTGGCTAACTGGCTCGTTATGAGAGCTAACGTTGGCTAGCTACTGTACCCGGCGCTGGCTAACTGGCTATCGTTATGAGAGCTAACGTTGGTAGCTACTGTACCTGGCGCTGGCTAACTAGCTAGTTATGAGAGCTAATGTTGGCTAGCTACTGTACCTGGCGCTGGCTAACTGGCTCGTTATGAGAGCTAACGTTGGCTAGCTACTGTACCTGGCGCTGGCTAACTGGCTCGTTATGAGAGCTAACGTTGGCTAGCTACTGACCTGGCGCTGGCTAACTGGCTCGTTATGAGAGCTAACGTTGGCTAGCTACTGTACCTGGCACTGGCTAACTGGCTCGTTATGAGAGCTAACGTTGGCTAGCTACTGTACCTGGCGCTGGCTAACTGGCTCGTTATGAGAGCTAACGTTGGCTAGCTACTGTACCTGGCGCTGGCTAACTGGCTCGTTATGAGAGCTAACGTTGGTAGCTACTGTACCTAGCGCTGGCTAACTGCCTCGTTATGAGAGCTAACGTTGGTAGCTACTGTACCTGGCGCTGGCTAACTGGCTCGTTATGAGAGCTAACGTTGGCTAGCTACTGTACCTGGCGCTGGCTAACTGGCTCGTTATGAGAGCTAACATTGGCTAGCTACTGTACCTGGCACTGGCTAACTGGCTCGTTATGAGAGCTAGCGTTGGTAGCTACTGTACCTGGCGCTGGCTAACTGCCTCGTTATGAGAGCTAACGTTGGTAGCTACTGTACCTGGCGCTGGCTAACTGGCTCGTTATGCAAGCTAACGTTGGCTAGCTACTGTACCTGGCGCTGGCTAACTGGCTCATTATGAGAGCTAACGTTGGCTAGCTACTGTACCTGGCGCTGGCTAACTGGCTCGTTATGAGAGCTAATGTTGGCTAGCTAGTTAGCAAGATTGCACTGCTTACTAACGTTGATAAACCCAGGTTTACCACACAGTTAAAACACAGCTACTTACATTTGAGGATAAACTTGCATAAGAAGTTTCACTCAAGTTTCACTGTAGATGCCAAGGCTCCATTGGCTCACCAAGTTGCCTGCATCAAATTCCAACATCCAATATAGGATGCCAAGAGCATGCTCTACAACATGGGATCATCCATTTCTATCTACAGTAAAAGCTGTTCAAATGTAAAGGGTTTTTATAAACTCATGTTAATTCTGTGCTCAATAGTTAAATTTTATTACACATCATCCAATAAAATTTTCCAGGACAACTGTTTGTATTTCCATGTAATTGGTCACTTTTGCTCAGTTTCCATGCCTTTCCATACCTGGAAAATGAAAAAATTAATCCCATGTTTTCAATGTTTTCCAGGTACCGTGGGAACCCTGTCCATGATGCCAGCATCAAGACCCCACCAGGTGGGCACTTAGTGACCCCGCCCCCCACATCGCCAGCGTATTCGGACAAAGGCCCCTCAGCCGAGCGGGCCCTGTCCTCCCCAACAGTACACCGCCTGGCACACTGGCCCTGCAACAGGCAGACAGCATGGCCATAACACACAAGAGTTAACCAACGGAAGCAGGCAGTGCACCGGGAAAAAAGACCAGGCAACAGGCTGTCAACCCTAGCCTGGAGACTGCGGACGAGACAGGCGCCAGAAAGGACAGCTGAATACAGCCGCCCGGCGGAAGGGGCGTATGCTGGCGTTGTCGCTAGAGCTGCCGCGGTATTGCTATTTTCCTTACCGCACAAATTTGCGAAATATTTCCTACCGCCGCGGTTATTACCGCACAGTGCGCACAAAAAAATAAAAGTTTGAATGCATTTTTTTTTTTTTTTAGTAGTCTACTCTTATAGCCTGCCTCTAGTCTAATGGCGCTTTTCCACTGCATAGTACCTACTCGACTCGACCCGCTTTAGGCACCTGGTACTTCGTTCCTTTTCCACTGCAGCCAGGTACTACTCCGTTTGTCTCCGTGTGGGGATGCAGGCGGTGCCGCTCGCTTGTGTACACTGAAAGCTCCGTGGGCATAGCCAATTAGCCATGTCCGAGGGCTTGCAGCAAGCCAGAGTTTAACACAGTTTAAATCAATCAATCAATCAATAACAACATTAACCATACTCTCGTTTCGTCTATTCTGCCAAAGCTAACGTTACCTCTCATTGTGTATTCTACCAAGCAACCCGGGTTTAACGTTACCTCTCGTGTATATCGGCTGACGGTAGTATTAGGCTAATAACAACAACAAACTTAACACATCAGCGATCTTGTTGTGACACTAAACTCTCCGCTCGGTGGTAAATTGGGTTGATGTCGGTTTTGTTTCATCAATAAATAAGGCAGAATACACAGTGAATCCATTCTTTTTTGTTTATTGCACTTGGTTCTGTCGCAAACAAATCCTGAATGAAATGCATCCTTAGCGAGGCAGTAAAGATGGCGGCGTTCTGTTTTTGTTCAGAGCCTCCAAACTGTGACGCGTCTCTCTTCTGACCAGTCAGTGGTCTGCAATGTTTCACATGACTTTTCTGGTACCACTTCTACCCAATAGGGTCGCTTGGAACCGAGTAGGGTATATCTGCAAAGCCGCAAGCCAACTTTATTATTATGATAAAAAACAGCTGTGACGCGGTATTCAGCCTAACTCTGCGGTGAGCGTGATGCAACAGCGATACCGCGGTAATGCGGTTATCGCGGCAGCTCTAGTTGTCGCATAACGAAGCCTCCACAGAGAAGGCTGACACGATCGGCAGACGTCATGAACGTGCAGGGGCACCCTCAACCGGTGAACCCGGGAGTTGACACTGCAGCAACACACCAGAGAACCAACCACCCAGGCATTACCCTATGCAATGGTTGGTCCCATAACCCCTCAGGAAAGAAACCCCAAAACACACCTGCGGCACTGCCGCAGCCCGCGTTCCGGTTTCCAACAGGGTTATCCCGGGCCTACGGGTCAACGAAACATTACCCCGGACCGGGCCCGGTGATACGGGGAGCACAGGGTCCCCCGAGGAGGCTAAAACCACCCCAACAGGCCCCTCTTCGCCAAGCGCAAGAGAAGAGCGTAAAAAATGGAAGACCAGCCCCAGCACCCCGCACTCGGTATTCCAGGAGGTCACCCAACCAAGTACCAACCAAGACCAACCTGCACAGCGGCCGAGATCCGACGAGATCGGGCGCGTATAGGTTGGCACGGCCGTAAGCCATTACGACAGTGCAGAATACAACGTACCCAACAAGGGTTCCATAACGCTCAACCCTGCGACACCCGGACCGACCTAGCATTTTTTCCCCCTGAAAAAAACCCAAGTCCCTCAGGGTACCAGAACAGCAGATCTGCATCCCCGGCGGACAACGGGTGTAACTGATCTGGACCAGCGCGACCAGAACCAGTCCCGTGCCCTAACCACGCCGACCTGCCAACCCCAGGAGAAGGGGCAGATATGCGTGTTGATCCTAAAACATAAAAAGAAGGCGCCACCCAGACGTTTCGGTACGAACCGCGCCCGGCGGCCCACCCCCAGGGCGTGAGACCCTTCCCCATATGTTCAGACCCATTCCGTTATCATCCCCTGACATGAACGGGAACCCATCGACAACCACACAGGGTGTCGGAAGAGGAAAAAACCCCATCCCAATTGCTTCATAAAAACGCTGTTTTAACCCCAAGCAATCAAGGCGCGCCAGTCAGCTAATGTCCAACAGAACATCCTGAGCTAGCACTATGTGTGCGTTTTGACATACCCGCATCAACAATAGGCTGTTTAGACCACCTTATTGAATCCCCAAGACGCCCAGGGAACGACAAGAGGGGCGAGATGCAATCAACTCCATGAATGAATGAATGAAAAACTTTACCCAACAGATTGCAGAAAGGGTACAACCCAGTACGGCAATACACACAATTGGTTAAGGGGAGGCAGACCTGAGAAAGACGTTAGTCTTGTTTCCATCAGGGACCCTCATTTCCAATCCATATAGACACATCCAACTCTTTATAATAATAAAGAAAAAGCATCACCCGTATGACCCAACTGCACAGCTGGGAGTAAAAAACCTGTTTTCACATGATTTTAATCCAGTCACTCTTTTTAATCAGAGTGTAAGACCAGACCCTCTCAGAAACACCTTCCCACATGAGTTCATAGTCATGAAAAAGATATGCCAACCGTGAGTCACGTGACCAACCGACTCAAGTTTACACATAAATCGGGCGCAGCAGAACTGTGAGCCCTACGCCCTAACTCGACACCTTTAAGACACCTCAACTCATGGAAGGCGTCGCCATAGCAACACCGCTACAACGGGCAGGGAAACCTGCCGGCTCCTGTCTTGTAATAGGAGTCGGTAGAATAACCCCCCCCCCCCCCCCCCCGCCAAGACGTCCCACCGGCTTGGCCCTGACTGGCTCAGCAGAAGAGATCAAAAATCCCCTAAACCAATCAAGTGGGAAAAGGAGGGGTTTATTCGACACCCCCTCACAAAAAACACCCTTCATACCCTACACACAGAAAAACAACCGTAGCCATCTTGAAAACCTCCGGTAGAACGCAATGCATAGCATAAGCTAATACAATGCCCGCTACCCACAAAAATGTGAACAGGATTTTACAACAAAACACAAGTCGCCTGTGTGTGAATCCTACACCCGTTGACTATGTCGTACATAGTAAAAAACGCTGACCGAGAGTAAACGGCTAGGCCGTGGAATGTGTGTGTACGAGTATTACTGCAACTTAAACAACACAGCATTGTGAGACACATACTTAGTTCAAGCAATGGAATAACACCAGTTTCTACCTGCATGTGGAGCATCAAGCTAATAGAACCTATTACTGAGTGTACGTTGCAGACCTTGCTTAACCTCGTAACACAACACGACTCATCTCACAACGTAAAAGGGCAGATTCATATATACACAACCCCACCATATGAATTGTTGAAGAAACACACAGTTTGTTCGGCCAAAACAGTCCCCCTTATATCGGGGAACTTTTTTATTAAATTATAAAGTGTTCTAAGGCACAAAATCATAGAGGGGCCGGGGAGGGTGTAGAGGGGACACAGAGGGGAAAAGTCACTCAACGGCGCCTGCCACCTCGCGCCGCTCGAGTCTTGCCACCCCGAGGAGCCCCGGAGGGACGGTAGGTTACTGTCTGCTGGACACGACGTTCCCTACCGTCTCCTCCGGTCGTGGATGGGCCGGCGGTGGCAGAAGCGCCGTTTCGTCCCCTGGCCCTCTTGGCAGGGCCAGCAGCGGCGGCGGAGGCAGTGGTAGCGGCGACGGAGACAGCTCGACGTCGCGGAAGCCTTCTGACTCCACCGGCAAGGACGGGAGGCGGAAAATGGGGTTGGAGAATGGACCTCTCCTCTGCCATCTCTCTGCATGTTGAGGTCATCAACCGCAGGGCCTTCCCGAATAGGCCAGCGTCGGAGAGGGCGGCCGTCAGAAGAGGAGCTCTCTTCTTCTTTGGCACACGGGCCTGCTCCAGCCAAAGATGACGCTGGCCCAGGGTGGCCAGGGCGCGCACTTTCCCCATGGCTATGGCCAGCACCTGGGAAAGGTGCAAGACAGCTCCCGCAGCCTGGGTGATCTGATCGCATTTCACCTCGTTCAGATCCGTGCCGCCCGTCATGATCCCTGATACAAATCTAGCCAGGTGGGCGATGTTAGACGCCGCAGCCAGCGATTGTGTACCAGCGATGAATGACTGGTCACCCCAATAAGCCAATCGCCTAGCCGATTTCCCCTGGAGGACCGGCTTGCATAGGGGTTCCCACACCATATCCGGACAGAGGAGCGCGGCCATCGGACTGTCAAGCCGAGGCACGCCCTCCCCCATACCTTTGACTAACCCCGACACCCGCGTAACTGGTACGTAGGCGGGAGTTAGTCCCATGATGTTGGACACCGCCTGACCCCGACGAACATAGGTCCCCATCGATGGGAAAAATGGGTAGACAACGTCCACCCCTCTCACTGGGGGACGCTGCCAGGGATGACCTATGAGGTCATCAGGGACAGGTGCAGGCAATGGCAGCGGCACGCCGTTTGCGGCGGCGGCTACCGCCATGAGCTCGGGAAACAAGGCCTGCAGTTCCCCCTGCGGACCTTCCTCCACCGACCCCGCATCCAGGGGAGGAAACTAACTTTTTGGCTTACCAGCCAACTGGCGAGTATCTGATTTTTTTTACCAGCCAAACAGATTTTTTACCAGACAAAAAAAATCGCTAATTGTGATAATTACTTCTTTGTACGTCTTCGTCTAAATTGATTTTCAATCATAGTAAATTAATCACACTGTCTCTACTCTTCAAAATATTACATCATTAAATCACATATTAACATGAAAGAGGGAACTATTCTGGACTGGGTTGGGCTGAACTGGGCAGTGAAAGATGCTGGGTTGGGCTGGTCTAGGTTATACTGAATGATGAATTGAAAATGAATTGAAAATGGGGGACCCTGATGTAAACAAGACGAAAGTCTTTCTCTGGTCTGCATCCCCTTAACAATTGCATGTATTGAGCCGTACTGTACTGTACCCATTCTGCAATCTGTTAAATAAAGTTTTCATTCATTCATTCATCACAGCTCAACTACTAGGAATGTGTGTCTGACTCTTAAGTGCAGGAAATATTCATCAGAAAGGGGGGACATGATGGAGGGAATGGAAAGAGCAGGTTTGACAGGAGCAGGGTTGAAGGGCATATTGGAGTGTGGAGGAAGTGGACAAGGCATTAAGCAAACAGGACTGAAATGGGGGACCCTGATGTAAACAAGACGAAAGTCCTTCTCTGGTCTGCATCCCCTTAACAATTGTGTGTATTGAGCTGTACTGTATTGTACCCATTCTGCAATCTGTTAATAAAGTTTTCAATCAATCAATCAATCAATACTGGGTTGGGCTGGTTTAGGTTGGACTGAGTTGGGCAGTGAAAGAACCAAGCATTTCACTGTAATGTAATAGCTAAATAAAACAACTTGAACTTGACTTGTTACATTTGCACTCTGGTTGTATGCCAAATGTATTCTGGTTGTACTGTACTTGTGCTGTAAGATGACAATACATTGGAACCGAATCGACAACGCTAGGGGTTCAGCAGGTGTATTCTGAATGCCAAGTATGACAACATCACCGTTGTGAAGGGCATATGGGCGAGTGGTGATATGGGGGGAACCCCGGTAATAATAAAATGTCACTCGGCTGCATTTAAGCAAAGCCGCTCAGTATAGTCGTCCACTATGTTGAATGCGCGTTATGGTAGCTTGTTACATGCTAGGTAGCTAGCCGGCTAATGCTGGTTGACTTGTCATTCTCATCCGACTCGAAGGAGACGCGTCGCGTGCTGTTGTTCGCCCCCATGTCAGACCGCACTGATATCCGAAAGCGACGACTCTACATGCAATTATTTTCATCCACTGATGTGTTTTTGTAAGTTTGTCTACGTTGTCAAGCCGGCTGCCGGTGGCAGGAGTTTGTAGGTCTGCGCGCAGTGGTCTGTCCACTTCCCCTAGATGGGCGGCATCTTCTAGAAAATGAGTGTTCATTGGAGGAGCTTAGAGCGCATCTGTAAAACGATGATGTTCATTGGTTATGGTCTGATTATTATGTGGCGCAAATGGGAGGAATCAAGGGGGGAGTCAGAGTTCGGTTTGTGCCAGTGAGCGAATCAGCAGATTGCAGAATGATTTTTTTGTTTTGTTTTGTAATTACTAATACTCGCCAGACTGGCGAGTGCTCTTCATGAATTACTCGCCAAACGTAAAAAATACTGGCAATTGGCGAGTAAAGTGGCCTAATTTCCTCCCCTGCCCGCATCCCTCACATGCAGCAGGCTGCGACTGGTCAAGGAGCCACAGTCTGATGTGGCCGACAGTAGGGCATCCTGCTGATGAGGCCAAGGTGGTTCCTCGACATCCTCGAACAGGGCGCCCCATGGAGCTATTTCCCCCCCCTCCGGGGTCTCCTGAGGAGGGATACTCTCCTCCACGGGGCCATCATACAAAAACCCGTCCGCCTCTTCCATGAAGTCCTCAGTTTCCATTGGAAATCCAGCGCCGGACGCATCTTCGCTGGTCTCCAGCAGTTCCCCAAACCCAGGCAGTTCGCGCCTGCACGCTACCATCTTGCGACGTGAACGGGCAGACGCGAAAAGTTTGCGTCGCAAATCCCCTGGCTCCAAGACAACCCCCCGTTCACCAACGGGCGATTCCCCGGAACCAGAGGAACCAGAGTCGAGATCAGGCCATCGCCGGAGCGACGGCACAGACTCCTCGGCTCTTCGGTGAGGCAAACTATCCATCGGCTGCCTCCTGGGCTGGGTCGGCAACCACGAAAGTGGCAACAGCCCAGCCCCAAGGCGCACGACGGAGGCGGGAATGGAGAACCGCTGGTGAAGAGTAGGTCTAGCGGGTCTACTCTCCGCGGAATACATTATGACCCAACTTTTTCTTTTACAACAGATGTGAGAGAAGAAAAAATTAAGCACAATGTAAACTCGTCACAACTCTTTTCAACTAACAACACGTCAAGTGGGGTACTACCAGGCACTTCCTTGTGGTGAAAGCGAGAAGGAGGAGAGCAGGTGACCACACACCTGCTTATGAAGGTAAGCTGATGAGGGGTGTGGTCAGACTAATACTGGTATTAAAGGTACATTTGTGGAATTTATTCAGTGCGCGTGCACGTATGCGAGATAGTGCAGAGTGATGCCAAGCAGAGCCCCTAATGAGACAGAACATATTTTTTGCCCCTACATTTCTAATTTAGGGGCAAGTGTGCCCCTAGTGAAAAAGCTTAGCGTACAGCCCTGATAACGTCCGTGCGGAATCAATGTCCCAACAACCATTCCGTGGGTGAACTCATTGAGCATAGTTGTCAATTAATGATACTAATACTAATCTATACAATCACCTGTTGTTGAATAAATACCATTACTTTATAGTTATTACTAAAAAACAGTATATATAAAACAGTAGCTGTATATAAAAAAAAAGTTTTATAATTTATATAATAATACTTTTTTTTAATGTATGCACTGGTATCGGATCAGTATCGCCATCGGTATCGGCCGATACCCAAAGCTTAGGTATCGGAATCGGATCGGGAAGGAAAGAATGGTATCGGAACATCTCTAGTTTTGTTAATGTAATTTAATTGCACAGATGTATGTTATATAGCCTAGTACTATTCTTACTGGATTAAACATACATTTAAACAATTCATCTTTCATGATTATTAATATGTAGGCTACATGTCAAAGGGGCAATAGGCCTACGTTTTGTCAAATGGTTTGATTGATTGATTGATTTTATTGTGGATTAGAGACATCATCCAAGGGATAAAACATGATAAAATGCAAGCACTTATTTCCATCATGGTCCCTGGTATTAAAAAACAGGACATACATCAACATAAAACAACATCATAAAACATTAAGATACAATATGCATATACAGTTGAAGATAAAAGAATAATAAATAAATATGCTACCCTCTCTTTCCTATGCCTTTTTGAAGCCAGTTAACCCGGGGGCCTGTTTAATGCTGCTGGGCAGGCTGTTCCACAGAACTGCAGCCGAGTAAAGGAAGGTCTGCTGGCCGTCTAAATGGAACTATGTTTGTGTCTCTACCTCTGGTTTCATGGCTATGGTTGCTTTTTACATATTGAAAGTAATTTTGAAGGTAGCTTGGCACCTCCCCATTATACATTCTATATACTAGGCATAGCTTTATCATTGATACTCTTTTGTCCACCCTGAGCCACCCCAGGCTGTTGAAGTGGGGCTGGTCTAAGTGAGTACGAGTGGGGAGCTGCAGGACTATCCTAACTAATAGCTTGTTCTGGGCAGTTTGAAGTCTATTTCTCAAGTTGCTGGGGGCACTGTCATACCATGACAAGCAAGCATAGTCAAAATGACACTGAACCAGTGCCCCTGCAAGTGCTCTAAGAGCTTTCCTGTCCAGGTATTTTGAGTTTCTAGCTAGGAATTTTATTCGGTTGTTGACCTTGGCTATTACTTTTTTCGCCATGCTTTCCCCTGAGAGTGTGTTTTCTAAAGTACACCCTAGATACACCACTGATTTGGTACTGGTGACCACTGAGCTACCCAACTGTATCTTGAAACCTTCCTGTGTTTTCTGTTTCCTTGTGGTAGAAAATAAAATGGATTCTGTTTTACCTAAATGGAGAGACAGCCGGTTTTCTGAAAGCCACTGACATTCCCTAACTCCATGCTAAGTCTGCTTTCAATATCCGTTTTGCTTTTATTTGACACCATGAGAGCTGAATCATCCGCGTAGAGCAGGAGATCACATGAGCAGGCTGACTGCATATCATTTATATAAAGGAGGAAGAACAAGGGCCCCAGCACACTTCTGAAGGACCCCGCAGTCCACCGTCCTCAGATCTGAAAGGACCCCTCCCACCTCTACACGGTGTTCCCTTCCCCTCAAGTATGAGCTAGTGTTGTCAATTATTAAAAAAAAATTGTATAAGGAAGTTGCATTGTTCATTTCAATACCTGTAATAGTAGAGTAGTCCACACACACACACGTGCATTCAGTTAAGTCGGAATATGACTGTAATACAAACAGTTCAGTTTGTCAGGTACATGCAACACAGATTACAGTGTTTACAGCTGTCTGCTTGAGAAAATACCATGTTCTGCAATGAAAATGATTGAAGTGAACAGTTATTTTTAAATGTGTGATCTAAAGATAAACAAAGGGTTTTAAAAGTGTTATATGTATCTTCTCTTATAGTACCAGAGAGAAGCAACCAGCAACAAAAGCAACATTAATAAAAAATATATAAAAAAAAATTTACATTTTAAGATTGAACCTTTTTCCCTGTGGTATCGAAAATGGTATTGAATATCGATACTTTTCAAGGTATCGTATTGAAGTTCGAAATTCCAGTATCGTGACAACACTAGTATGAGCTGGCCCAGTTTGTGGCCATATCATTAAAACCTATCATTGTTATCTTCCTTAAGAGGATAGTGTGGTCCACCGTGTCAAATGCCTTTTGTAGGTCTAACATCACCATGCCACAGAGATTTCCTCTGTCTATCTCTTTCTTAATGTGATCTGTTAGAAACAGAAGACGGGTGTCTGTGGAGTGGGACTTTCTAAACCCTGATTGAAATTCATATAGCAAGTTATGGGATGTAATATATTGATACATTTGTTCATATATAATCTTTTCTATGACCTTGGACATGACACATAAGATGGACACAGGCCGGTAGTTACCATGGTCCTGCTTGCTGCCTTTTTTGTAAAGTGGTATTACTCTGGCCAGCTTAAGCTCACTTGGAAACGTTCCCGATTCAATGGAAAGATTCACAATATGCGTTATACTGGGGGAAATAACCTGAGCTGCATCCCTAAGGAACCTAGCAGCATAAGATAAGATATTCCTTTATTGATCCCCTTGGGGAAATTCAGTCATGTTGTCTCCTCCTGTAGCTTTAGTAACCTGAGCTGCATCCCTAAGGAACCTAGCAGCATGTTGTCTCCTCCTGTAGCTTTAGTAACCTGAGCTGCATCCCTAAGGAACCTAGCAGCATGTTGTCTCCTCCTGTAGCTTTAGTAACCTGAGCTGCATCCCTAAGGAACCTAGCGGGCATGTTGTCTCCTCCTGTAGCTTTAGTATGGTTGAGCTCCAGAAGCTTTTTAAGCACAGTCTCCTCTGTAATTTTTTTTTAAAGGAAAAGGCATTTGTCTGTACCCCCTTGTTTGCATAGTGATCCTGGATCTGGGCTATTCCATATCGGTCTGTCTGAATGGAAGATTTAGCAACTAGGTTTTTGGCCACTGTTGTAAAGTAGTCATTCAGGCTGTTTGCTACTTCAATTTTGTCAGATGTTGTTTTCCCATCGATCTTCAGGCTTATGTTACTAGTTTGTGTTTAATCTGTTACTGTATCCCAACAGTTTCAGGGGTTTCCACATTTTGCTTGGGTTGTTTTTGTTCTCCATAATCTTGTCATTAAAAAAGGTATTTTTAGCATCATCAATTAATTTGCTCACTTTATTTCTCAATTTCAATCCAATGCTGCTCTTCCTTGGTCTTCCTAAAGAAATTAAACTAGCATTTCTCTCCTTGATGGAATTTTAAATGACCATCATTAATCCATGTGTCTAGTTAGCATAATTAGCATATGAACAAACAGGGTGTACTCTCTGCGCACGTTATGAAAGATGTTCAATGTTCAATCTATTAGAGTTCCCTGCCATAGCAAGCTAGCTAGAGTTACTACCTTCGTGGTAAACATGATTTAATTTAACAGCAATGCAAAGGGTGTAAAACAGCCAACGTGGCTAGATTTGGTAATGGATGGTAGATGGTATGCTTATTCTCCAGACCCGCTTTTACATTGAACTTAGCACGTCATTGGCATTTCCACAAACACTGCAACGTGTACAAAGCAATAACAGTAGCAACCAAGCGAAAACACAACTTTTGACATTCTTACCTGCATTAGGGGAATTGAAGATTCAACACAGGACACGCTGTTGCTCCCGGTCACGTGTTAGGAAGGAGAAGCTATTTCTTCTTCTTCTGGCTGTCCGGCAGTCTAGACGCCCGTCGGCGAGTTGCTGCCTCACACTGTTTGTGTTAGGTACTGCACACTACTGTGGCCTTACGTAAGGGATAATGTATAGCTACGAGGTCATTGCAATAGTATGCAGCTGCAGCTCCGGAGACCAGCGCTTACAAGCCCCCGCACATACAAGCCCGCACATAGCAACCCCTCGCTTCCATTGGCTGATTTTGGTCACGTGATTTTGGTCCCACCCAATGGCTGAAGTTCTGCAGACGCCTCTCTGATTGGTTGGGCTCCATTTCTGCAGCCCCCTCTTTGATTGGTTGAGCGAAGCCCCTCTCTGATTGGTTTAGCTCGCCATGCGGTAAAATGCGGATGTTAATGTTATCATCTCAAGAAGATACAAATAAATATACTACCAGATTCGCGTTTATAACGTTATTTCGCGTGACTTCGCGGTTTATTCATAACGTTATGCACATTTCACAACACAGCCAGCTGTCAGAAACTGTACATTGTAACGTTATATGTTTATTCACGTAACGTTATTTCACGTGACGCGTTCAACTTGTTTACACTCCCCACTTACTGAAACTGTACCATGACGCACTCCCCACTTAACCCAGTTAATGCCTTAACTAGACAGTTAACAATATAACATTTAGATTAATTAACCCAGTTAATGCCTTAACTAGACAGTTAACAATATAACATTTAGATTAACACAGTTAATGCCTAACTAGACAGTTAACAATATAACATTTAGATAGAGAGGCTGGTGGTCAAGTCAAGAGTTTTATTTATGAATATGAAAAAGGGGATCTGATCTGATGGTACTTGTACTTTATAATGTGTTATATATGTATGTACATGGATTTTATGTCCGGATGGTATATCTATGGAATGGTCACTGTCTCTATCACACTCTCATATGTGCATGTTTAGCCGCATACAAGTATCTAGGATACACATATTCGTATGTGTACATAATAGGTTTACACACACTCATATGCACAAGGCTAAGTTATACATGTCAGGGGCACACATACATGCACATACTCACTTATAGGAAATAGGCATACACACACCTACATATACACATAGTTGAGGTATAGGCTCTCACTGACACATATGGGGGATATACATGTACATAGGAGACACACACATACGTAGCTGAGACGCACATATATATGCACACCTGAGATATACACTCACATAGGGGGCGGAGGCACACATGGATACGAGACACACACAAGAGATAGGAGTACAGTCGCATACCTGGAAGATGCACACACACACACATGTGAGGCATGTACACATGCTTACGTACACAGCCCTCACCCAACCCACCCAACCCCACCCCACCAACCTCCTCCAATGTACAGTTTCTACGCCAAATGTATATACACTCCTTTTCTGGACACTTTTGTATCACAAACAGTACTGTATTTGCAAATCTGATATGTCATAAATGTATAGATGTAGCAGTACTGTCTATCTGTATGTCATGTATGTCATATATGTTATGATGAATTGAAAATGGGGGACCCTGATGTAAACAAGATGAAAGTCTTTCTCTGGTCTGCATCCCCTTAACAATTGTATGTATTGAGATGTACTGTACTGTACCCATTCTGCAATCTGTTAATAAACTTTTCAATCAATCAATCAATCAATTCAATCAATCAATCAATACACGTACCCACATACATATGTTGGAGACACACATGCATGCATGCTATCATGCACACCTACATGTGTCTGGGACGCTTTCTCTCACATGCAATATGGAGAAGGGTGGCATCCCGATAGAGGATGCAGCACATACCTGCTCGCAGGTAGATCGGTCTACATGCAAAGTATATATATCAGGGATGTATACGCACAATGTATAGTATAGTATTTTTCTTTTTTTCGTAAGTCTTTTTTATTTTCCATGTCAGTTGTACCCATTCTGCAATCTGTTAATAAACTTTTCAATCAATCAATCAATCAATTCAATCAATCAATCAATCAATACACGTACCCACATACATATGTTGGAGACACACATGCATGCATGCTATCATGCACACCTACATGTGTCTGGGACGCTTACCGAACACTGTGACCTCATTTTCTTCTTCTAAATTCATGCTATATTATGTTATTATGTTATTTGATACTATCTTGTCTAGCACAGTCTCTGGAGCGTAACAGTAAGAAGCATTTTGTATGAAAGTATTCTGTACTTCTGTATGACAACTATTAAAGAACTTGAACTTGAACTTGAGTTGTTAATGTATTTGTATGAGTCCTTTACATGTTTTGTATGTTCTTACAAAAAAGAAAAAGGCAAATCTTGGAAGTTGCATATGGTGATGTGGAAAGAGATGTTTTGAATATTGGAGAGATTTGTGCAAAAAATATCAAAAAAAAAAAAAAAAATTAAATGCGGGTGGTCGTGCCCGCAAAGATGTGCATAATACAATAGTAATAACATATAATAGAATCCAATAGAACGACATTGTGCAATAAAACAAGTAAACAGAGTAGGGCATATCGGTATATGTACATAAGTTATTTACAGAGCATGGTAGGACATGCTAGGTCCTGTGGTAGTGCAATATTAGCTACGGATGAGGCACTGGGTCTTTATGTACATGCTATATTGGTGGTCAATGTCACTTCGGATTGCTACGACACATCTCTACTGCTTGTGACAGGCTGTGGTGCGTTCCAGACTTTACTCCTGTTGGGAAACTATAGCGATGGTCTGTGCTCACCACACTTTTCTTCGGCCTCCCCGCAGCGAGCCGTCGTCGACCCCCGAGCTTCATTTTACGACGGGCAACAGAGGTGGGTTGAGCCGCTATACTTGGCCCAGCACGGTTAGCGACTCGCCTGAGTGCGTGTGCACGTTTTGATGCATGGCTGATACCAGAGCGGCCGAAGGTGTGTAGCGCTGACAGCAGCTTGGAGGGATTCCCCTTCAGCTGATTGAAGGTCTTTATCATGGCTTTATCATCACCACCCTCTGTAGAGCCTCTTGCTCTGCCTTTGTGCAGCTGGAGAACCACACAGACTTCACACAGACTGTCTGTACAATACTGCTGTAGGCCTATAATACTTATGTAAATAAGTAAGGCAATTGAAATATATCTGCAGTACAGCTCAATACACACAATTGTTAAGGGGATGCAGACCAGAGAAAGACTTCCGTCTTGTTTACATCAGGGTCCCCCATTTTCAATTCATCATAAATGTACAGTTCCCTCCCCCTTGTATATATTTACTGTATGTCACAAATGTAACAGTACTGCATGGTCTGCATCCCCTTAACAATTGTGTGTATTGAGCTGTACTGCATTCTGCAATCTGTTAATAAAGTTTTCAATCAATCAATCAATCAATCAATCAATCAATCAATCGGTCACTGTACCCATTCTGCAATCTGTTAATAAAGTTTTCAATCAATCAATCAATCAATCAATCAATCAATCAATCGGTCAGGTCACGTGTACCCATTCTACAATCTGTTAATAAAGTTTTCAATCAATCAATCAGGGCCTGTGGTCACGTGTACCCATTCGGCAATCTGTTAATAAAGTTTTCAATCAATCAATCAATCTGTTAATAAAGTTTTCAATCAATCAATCAATGAATCAATGAATCAATGAATCAATCAATCAATCAATCAATCAATCCCGCAGTGCAACGTGACCCAAATCATACGGCAATCTGTTAATAAAGTTTTCAATCAATCAATCAATCAATCAATCCCGCAGTGCAACGTGACCCAAAATCACGTGACCAAAATCAGCCAATGGAAGCGAGGGGTTGCTATGTGCGGGCTTGTATGTGCGGGGGCTTGTAAGCGCTGGTCTCCGGAGCTGCAGCTGGAAGCATCTCGGTCATTGTCGCAAAATAATTGACCGACACAGAGTAGGCGCAGCGCCCATAGATATCTATAGAACACTAGATAGCTTGCCCGCGCTGCCGGCCAATGGAGAGCGACATCACTGAACCGCCGCCATCTTGGGGCAGTCAGCCTTGAGTGAGAGTGAGTGAGCTGCACAGACAAAAATACTCATAACTCGCTGAAATATTGACGGATTTACAAACGGGTTGGTTTATTACAAGCATTATTAACGTGGCTATGATTCAAGCGGTTTGTAAAAAAAAACATCTTTAAAAAAATTTTTTTTATAAGTATGCAGTATCATAACTACATCTTTGATGTTTATAGCAAACCAAACCGTTTGTAAATCCGTCAATATTTCAGCGAGTTATGAGTATTTTTGTCTGTGCAGCTCACTCACTCTCACTCAAGGCTGACTGCCCCAAGATGGCGGCGGTTCAGTGACACTGGTGACTCCGCCTTAAAGCCCAACATCCAGGTTAAACCCTACTGATCAATTATGGGTAGTTTACATCATTGGTATATAATTTCATTATTTATTTTTTTCCATTTGACACCGGAAATGCCACTCTGAAAGAGTTAAAAAGGTCCACGCACAAATAACATGCACGCGCGAATCAAAAAAGCTTATCAAACGCCGACGTCACTACAGGTGCATATTAATGAGCCGAATCTAAAAGCTTATCAGACGCTAGCACGGCCGTGACGTCACTTCAGGAAACGTATGCCTTGCCTGTCCGGGTCATAGTACTACTCGGGGCATGTAGATCAATGGTGGCCCACTCGGTGCATCACAGTTAGCCTATAGCTCCGCCGTCCCTGCTACAGTCGGGACCACTACTGCGGGTGGTTCTCTCCTCTTTGTGTGCCCCCGTCCTCGCGGGTGTCCTGCGGAGGAGCTTGTGGACGCGACAACAGCGGCGGCCGTAGGGTGTTTGAGCCTGTAGCGTTAGTTAGCTCATAGCTATCGTGTACCACTAGCCTTTACGGGCTCGAGCACCCTACGGCTGCCGCCGTTGTCGCGTCCATGGGCCCCCCGGCAGGGTACCCGTGGGGACGGGGTGTACAGAGAGGAGAGAACCATTTTGGGTCGGTCGTTCATACCGGCCAGCGAGCCGGATGTCGGGATATGTTGTTAGCACAATAGCTACCAAGCTAAGCTATGTTAGCTACTAACGTTATAAACACAATATGTTCAACGACACAATGATTTACATTATTACAAATATGGTAACGTGGTTATGGCTTTTACAAATAGTGGTTAGCTTTAGAGATGGATGGCTATAATCACGGAGCAATAGTGTTAGGTGAAACAGATACATTTTCATTCGGCTAGTAGTAGCAAGCATATATCTATGGTAGCAAGGCTCTCTGCCTGCAGTGCCTGCCACTCAGGGTGCGATCCACGGGGGGAGCTCGGTCCGCTATAGCTCACCTAGATCAGTGGTTCCCAAAGTCGGGGTCGCGACCCAAAGGTGGGCCGCGAGCAGCCACGGGTGGGCCGCGAGATGATTTAAAAGAAAATAATAATAAAAAAATAAAAAATAAAAAAAAATATTTTTTTTATTTTTTTGTTTTTATTTTTTATTTTTTTTGTCAGGCCACTGAACTTAGAAGCAGGCCAGGACAGTGTTTCTAGTTGTATTCTAAAATGTGACTATATGGTTTTATATTAACTTAATAAATAAACAAAAACGAAAAATCTACTTATTTCAACGAACATTTCAAACTAAATAACAGATTATGCACATAAAACGCTGAAAACAACCGAAGCAACAATAGTATTTTAATGAGGCTATTATTATTATCATTATTATTTTGCAACAAGTTAGCCCTCTCATAAATAGCACATATAAATGAATAACTAACTTGAACTAACTTAATAGGATTGAAGTGATATTTGGCTTAAAAAATCGGTCACCTGGCAAAAAAAAAAAAAAAAAAAAGCCTGACGATGTGCATTGGGCCGCGGCTCTCTGACGCCTTATTTTCTGGGCCCTGGCCTGAAAAGTTTGGGAACCCCTGACCTAGATCAGACATCAGCTCCCCTGGGTGTTGCTAAAGCTCCCCTGGGGGTCTCTAGATTACTGAAAATAAATGCTACTTTTGCCATGCATTTCTAATTTTTCTGTAATTTTCTGTATCATCATCGTGTATAATAATAAACGTATGCTATTTTGGATGTATGATTAATGATTGGCGCACTAATTCACACGTAATATGGCAACATGCATGCTATTCTTGCAATTACCATTCGGAGCGCGGCGGCGCTGCAGCCTGCACGGCACAAATCAAACTTGACCCACTTACTTTGCTCTGGTGGGGACTATTATTGACAACGCCCGGTGACCGTGCCGGCGCCTGCGGTCGTATGAACACAGGATAGGATACTGTAGACAGTGTTGGATGATGATCTATCATCTAACTAAATGGATACCTTTTTTTTTATCATGGCAAAAAAATATTATTTGGCTCACCCAAAGACCATGCTATGGTTCGCACACTGTGTGTGACTCTCAGCGCCCCCTGGTGAGCCCCGGAGATCATTTCGATTACACACGCGTGGTGATTGTGTTGGGCAGACAAAATGTTTGATAAAAACGCTAAAACTGGGTCAATTTCAATACTTTTTTTTCCTTCTTCATGAAAGTCACCGTTGGCCTAGTCCACATTGTTTATTGAACAAAAATACAACTTGAAGGTTGGCCTTTAAGCTATCTAGTGTTCTATAGATATCTATGGCAGCGCTGAGGTGTTTTAAACGTCAGTGAAGGTCAATTATTTTGCGACAATGATCGAGTATAGCTATACATTATCCCGCTTATTACATGGCTACTAACAAATATACCTAATTCATTGTACACCATCGACAAGACGAGATCAAATGCAAACGCACTTTGTTCTGTGGCTCTGTCAGCCCAAATAAAGTGATTATTATTATCGGCAGTCGGCAGGTCTGTGGTCTGATTGCACTGATGACTGAGTGCAGCTGTGCATATGCTGAGCAGCACTGATACAGTGTTGTAGTGGGCTTGATTGCGAACAGCTGCGCACAGCGGTCATTATTGCTTGGCAGAGGTCCGTTATGTAAGGGATAATGTATAGCTACGAGGTCATTGTCGCAAAATAATTGACCGACACAAAATACCGAGCCGCTTCGGCGAGGTGTTTTAAACGTCAGTGAAGGTCAATTATTTTGTACATGTACATTGGACATTGGAATACTGACAAAGCCATACTTGGTCATTTACTGTACAACTGGGTTAGGACATTGACAGGGGCCAGTTTAGAATTGCAGTCTCCCGTAGGTATTTTTTGAGAGTGTTTTTGAAAGTGGGTAGTGATTCACATTCCTTTACAGCTTTGGGTAGGGCGTTCCACATTGATGTGGCATAATTACGAAACGTGTTTAGTCCCTTGTTTGAGCCGAATCTGGGTTTAACATGATTTGTGGAGCTCCCTCTGGTGTTGTGATCGTGGTATTCACTGACCTTTGGGAAGTATTTTGACATGTACATGGGTACCTTGGTCGTGTAGCGTATCTTGTAGACCAGGCCCATTGCAGGTTGCTGTACTCTGTCGTCTACTCTAAGCCATCCTAGGTTGTCAAAGTGGGCAGGGGTGAGGTGGGTTCTAGGAGTAAGGTCAAGCAGTAGTCTGACCAGTTTTTTTTTAGATGTTTGTAATTTTGTTTTTAGCGCCTTTGAGGTGCTTTAGTACCATGAGGTGCATGCATAGTCGTAGTACCCTTGAATGAGTGCTCCTGCCAGAGTCTTCAGGGTATTCTTGTTTACCAGTGAGGAGATCCGGTACAAGAATCGTGTTCGTTGGTTGACTTTTTTTATTACATTGGATGCCATTTTGTCACAGGAAAGATTTGCCTCTAGGATGGAACCCAGGTAGGTAATATCTTCTTTCCTTGTGACCATATTGTCACCTACTGTAACTGAGAAGCCGTCGGTCTTGCTGAGTTTGTTATTTGAACCGAAGAGAATGGACTCTGTTTTGCCCATGTGTAATGATAGTTTGTTATCAGCGAGCCATATGCAGATTTTGCCTAGTTCTGAGCTGAGTTTTTTCAACCTGTAACCTGTTCTTGTCAGAGATGAGCAGGGCTGAGTCGTCCGCAAACAGGAACAAGTTGCAGTCACAAGCTGACAACATGTCATTTGCATAAATTAGGAACAGTAGCGGACCTAGTATGCTTCCTTGTGGAACACCACAGCTCACTGTGAGGGGGGGGGGATAGGGTACCGTTTACCTCCACCATCTGCTCTCTCCCCTCCAGGTAGGATTGCATCCAGCTCACTGATAGACTATCAAAACCAATTGCTTTTAGCTTGTCAATCAGAATGGTGTGATTGACAGTGTCGAAGGCCTTTTGTAGGTCCAGCATGACCATGCCGCAGTATTTGCCAGTCATGGCCAGTGGCCTTGTTAGGTTGGAGGGCACTCAGTTTTTTGAGTACCTCATCTGTTGTTACCATTTCCAGTTTGAAGTCGTCTTTGTGGACCCCTAGGTTCTTGTAGTATGCTACTATGTGTTCTACCCCATACTGCCCTGAGTGGGAGGGTAGTTTGTTTACCAGTGTTGTGGCTATGTTTGTGAAGAAGCTGTTTAAGTAATTGGCTACATCAAGCTTGTCTGTGATGAGCGTGTTGTCCGTCTTTATGTTTATGTTTGAGAATCTGGTTTTAAGTTTTTTACTGCAGCCTAGTTGGTTATTGAGTAATTTCCAAAGTTCACGTGGTTTGTTTTTGTTTTCCTCGGTTTTGTCATTGATGACATTTTTTTTTGCTGTTTTGATCATGGAGTTTAGGTCATTTCTTAGTCTGTTTCTTTCCAGTTTGAGTTCAGTCATGTGGGCTTGGAGTTCACTGCTCGTGCTTTTGGTTAGCTTTGACTGACTTTTACGAAACCCAGAGAATTTTTTGTCTCTGGTTTTCATAGCGGTCAGTATTTCAGTGTGCATCCACGGCTCAGCGCAATTTTTTACCCTGGTGGTTAAGCTTAGGCACTCTTTCGAAGTTGGTTAAGGTTAGAGTTTGTCTTAGAACATGGCGATAGAACGCGATTGGGCAAACATGTCAGTGGCCAATCAGAGAGCGTCAGTCAGTGGCCAATCAGAGAGCGTCTGCCAGAAATGCGGCTAGGAAAAAAAATAACGCAGCCCTGTGGCGTCTATTCGAAGCCCAAACAATTCATGCTTCCGCATTCGAGTTTTGCGCTTTGATTGGCCACTGACCTACGCTAGTTACGCCCCCCTTATCTACGCCAGTTATCTACGCCAGTTCTGCACGCCCAACTCTACTAACAGCCTGCAGCCTGCTCGCTAGTTCTGCCTCTACTAACAGCCTGCATTATTTAATTCATATCAATCGAAATAACGTATTGTTTTCATCTCTCTATATTAACGGCTCGCTAGTTCTGCCTCTACTAACAGCCTGCATTATCCAATTCATATCAATCGAAATAACGTATTGTTTTCATCTCTCTATATTAACGTGATTCCATCAACACAAAATAAATGTTCAAAACACGACAAGACAGTTTGCATCACTTCCCACGGTTCTCGGCACTTATTCTACCGGTAGTGCGGTAGTTGTTGCCACGGTATTGGGTCTTTGGGTGAATACTTCATTGGCGGGGAAGAAGAACACTGATAGCGGTGTGTGGACCGTCCTGCGAGCCCCAGACCACCGTCCCGCGAGCCCCAGACCACCGCCCCGCATGTATAGGTAAAAACCATATTATGTGTTTTCATAAAAAAAAAAATGGCAAAAAAAATCTCCGTTCGCGCGCTTACGCGCGCTCGCATTCACTGGGGGCCTACAAATACATTCTTTCATGGGGCCCAGAATCTGGAGCTACACCCCTGGTCGTGGCCAATCAGAGAAACGCTGAACGCAAGTAGGTTACCTTAAGTGTTCACACATCCGGGCCGCGTGAATACTTTTCGGCGGCAAGCAACAAGCCCTTCCGCGTTGCTCTGATTGGCCGAGCGCGCGCATGCGCATGCGCCGCGACAAGCCCCTCAGCCAGGCAGCAATACTAAGCTCCAGTTAATCTAATTTATACCGTAACGGTATATCATTAAATCATTAAAAAAATATACCGTTAACTGGAATATGTTGTTTCTTTACACATATGTTGGATTAGATTTTTTTTCTTTTTCCTTTTTCGAAGTCGCCCTCTTTCGAAGTCGGTTATGCTTAGAGTTTATCTTTAGAGCAGGGCCTTAAAAAGTCTTAAATATGATTCACTTTAAAAAAAAATTAAAGTGTCAAGATTTACAATATACGTATGTACATTTGTGTGTATTTATTACATTACTACCCATGTACATGTCAAAATACTTCCCAAAGGTCAGTGAATACCACAACCACTACACCAGAGGAAGCTCAACAAATCATGTTAAACCCAGATTCGGCTCAAACAAGGGACTAAACACGTTTCGCAATTATGCCACATCAATGTGGAACGCCCTACCCAAAGCTGTAAAAGAATGTGAATCCCTACCCACATTCAAAACCGCTCTTAAAGAGCACCTATACGGGAGGCTGCAATTCGAAACTGGCCACCGTAAATGCCCAAACCCCCCACCACCTCCTAATAGACAGTCTCATCCCCACCGCATGTATATATTATATTCCCTCCCCGCCGTATGTATATTTCTCTCCCACCCACCCACCCCCTCCAAATGTACAGTCTCCACCCCACCGTATGTATATTTCTCTCCCACCCACCCACCCCATCCTAATGTACAGTCCCCTCCCCATCATATGTATATACTCTGTCAGGATCTATGGGTAACAGTACTGTATATTTGAATACCATTTATGTCACAAATGTATCAGTACTAAATACCTGTATGTCCCTATGCCATAAATGTCATGTATGTTGTGTATGTCATAAATGTCGATATGAATTGAAATGGGGGACCCTGATGTAAACAAGACAAACGTCTTTCTCAGGTCTGCATCTCCTTAACAATTGTGTGTATTGAGCCGTACTGTATTGTACCCATTCTGCAATCTGTTAAATAAAGTTTTCATTCATTCATTCATACATACAATACAGTACGGCTCAATACACACAATTGTTAAGGGGATGCAGACCAGAGAGAGACTTTCGTCTTGTTTATGTAGCACCCTGAATATTCGACTATTATTCAGAAGTGTGACTTGCCTTTTATCTCCCCTTTGTGCACAAAGACATGTTAAGCAGTTTCCCTTGATATTCTCCTGAACAATGACGCGAGTTTGTCCTTCTCTCACCGGCTGGAATATGGATTATAAACACTAAACTAAATCATATTCAATTCACCCAGTTCTTCCTGTGGGGCTAGTTGGTGGTGCCAGCAGGGGGCGGCGGTGGCAGGCGGAGCGCAAGAGGGAGGCGCCCAGGAGAAGCAAGTCAACTGAAACGGAAGTGGAGAGAACCAGCCTCTTCGACGTTGGACGTGAACCTGAATGGTCGTGTCGTTGTAAGAGCCCCGTAGTGGAACACGCGGGTGAACGTATTGGACTTGAGTATATTACGGGTTATAGTAGAAATATAAGCGTAGTAGCGTGTTGAATAACCCTAGTGATACAGCGAGTTATCCTAGAAGAAAGCGGTATATCCAAGTGGCTTGTGTTAACGTTATCCCCGCCAGCGAGGTTCCCCGGCATGCGTTGCCTGAAGAGAACTGGTGGTTAGAGGCACCGTGCGTTGTTGCATGTTTCGGCTAGCAGGAGGGCTGTCTAGGACCCACAGAGTAGCTTCAGTTAAGGTAGCCACCAGATTATAAAGCGCGTCAACCCAGCACCGGCCGTCAGCAGCCTGTCAGCGCCAGCAGTCAGCATCTTCTCAGCACCGGCAGTCGGCAGCCTAGCACAGGAGTTCGTCCCGTCCAGCAGAGGTCGCCATCACCCAGCACGCACCTCCAGCACGCTACTGCCCCCTGCCTAACACAGCTTGCTAGCTCCTGGGACGAGAGCGTTCGACGCCATCTTACCACCCGGACTAGTGGTGGTGCAGCGAGGCCGCCATCTTGGTTGAGTACACTGGCACTTCGGTGACCAAGATCCTATCGCACAGTACACAGTGTGTCGCGGCCTACGGGCGAAGCTAATGGTTGCTAACTACAGTTCATAGGGGTACCCCATAAACATTACATGCCGGCATTAGTTTAGGACTTTTGTTAGGTAAAGTGGGCCCACCTTTTTCATTTTCTTTGAGTGTGATAACGTGTATGTTCTTTAATATTACTTTCCCATCTACTTAACCATTTCCCTCTTGGAGGTAACCGTAACATTACCATATAAGTAAAGCCTTAGAGAGGTATTATTATTGGTACTAGCCCAGACGTGGGTGATGAGTCAAGCACATTGAAGTCTATTATATTTGGGTCTGCAATACCTGGTTCTATACGGTGTGGGTGTATGATATAAGTGTTGCAAGATATTGAATTACGACTGAAGTAAACATAGAACCACCCATTGCTATTAAATATTTGTAGCTGAACAGTGCTTCAATAACAGTAAAGAATGTAGATGGGAGTCTTGTGTGCGTGTCAATTCCTGAGCCTAATATTAACCCTTTTGGTGTGGGTAACGTTAACACACTTAACCCCTTCCTACCCAACTTCCCCCTTTCAGCTATTAAGGTCTCTAATGTCACCGAGGGAGGGTACTGCTTGCGGGAGGAACTAAGTTACTTATTTACAATTCAGTCACTAGGTGTGGGAGGGTTAACGGAGGTATTGGGGGAAGTGAGAGCGAGTTGGGGAGTACTGCTGACCGCCCCGGAAGGGCAAGGAAGACCAGAGTACCAGACCAGGTTGGTAAATCCCGGGCCCCATCCACTCCCACTGCCGGCCTCCAGTTTGACGCTCCAGGCCCAAAGACGAGGGTGCAGTCAGACTGAGCTCTACTGTGTCTCGCTACTCAGTGACTGTGCACACCCGTTCCCACGAAGCAGGGATAATCCACCCTGTTACATTTACATCAGGGTCCCCCATTTTCAATTCATAATGACATTTATGACATACAGTCACAACATACAGATATATATCATGACATTTATGACATACGGATATACTGTACAGTACTGTTACATTTATGACATACAAGATATACAAATATACAGTACTGTTTAACAGCAGAGATCCTATCCTAACAGAAACGAATATACATGTTCCATGTTTCAAGGCTCAATGAATATGAAGTAGCCCACTAAGTCTAACATAACCTAATGTTGAATATACATGGCTCATTTTCCAATAGTGTCTATTTCTGTTGTTTTGTCAAAATGCAGTAAGAATATTCTTGGGAATAAAATCCACAAAATGTACCTCGCAGAGCGCGAGGTTGAATTAGGTCAGGTGTTTTCAATCAGTATCCTTGCGCTTCTCTTCCAATCAGGCCATTGTGCAAACTGCAGTTTAACCCTCTAATTTTCTGGGGGAAATATTTCACCCCATTTTTTGAGAGATTATGGGTCCCTGATAACATATCAATAAAAAAAAATTGGGCGGCTAGGTGGCAAGGCGCTCGCCACAAACGCAGGAGATGCTGGGTTCGAGCCCAGCTCTCGGCGTTGCTACCAGCTTGGCTGGTCGTTCATACTAATACAATTGGCAGTATTAGGGGGTGGAAAGCTGGTGGGTGGGGATCGGACGTTGCGCACAGTGACTCCTACAGGTCGGTTGGTGCGCCTGCGCAGTAGAATCAAGAAGCGACGAGGGTGCGGCGTGTCCCTCCCACGCAGACCCTCGCCGCTGAGAGATCGCGCTGTGCAGGTGAAAAGATGCGACGGCTGCCAGAGGGCCGAGGGACACGTGATGGTCCATATTGCAGCCGGCTTGTGGGAGGCATGGCCTAACAACGTTCGAGACAGGGGATGGTAGAATTGGACAATACGAAATTGGGGACGGGAGAAAAAGTAGATAAAAAAATGTAATAATTTTTTTACCCCCACACCCCCTCGAACTGATATTGGTTTGTGTCTTCAAAGACACGCTGTGCAGTAAGGGTTCAACCCACAATAACAAACAAATGCTATGTGAAGCAGTGGCCACAAGATGGCGCCATGAACATAGGAAGCACAATGGGACGACTACGAGAGAGAGAGAGAGAAAAAAGAGCATTTAAATTCTACAATCACCTACAGTAAAATAAAGTGACCCAGACACACTCTATAACAAAGCCCTCACCTACAGAGAGACCATTGAGAGATGCCCACTCAGCCAGATGGTTCTGGCTGGGACTCTGCTCACAAACACAAGCAGAACCACTAGACAGAAACCACACTGGACTAAACCAAATTATAAGAAAACAGAATCTGACACATTCGAAAGAATCAACCCAAAACCAGAGCATATTGAAATGCTATTTGGCCCTAAACAGAGAGTACACAGTGGCAGAATACCTGAGCACTGTGACTGACCCAAAACTAAGAAGATTCTTGACTAGGTACAGACTGAGCGAGCACAGCCTAGCCATCGAGAAAGGCCGCCATAGGCAGACCTGCCTCCCAAGAGAAGACAGACTATGCACCCACCAGTGGAGGCTGCTGACCAAATTTGTAGGTGAAGCACAAATTATTATATTATATTATATATTAAATAATATTTTTAAAACATCCCCCACTGTGTGTCAGTGGTCAGTGGACACAGATGAAAACATATTAACATTAGGTGACAGCGGACCTGACCAGATGAAAACATATTAGGTGACAGCGCACCTGACCAGATGAAATCATATTAGGTGACAGCGCACCTGATCAGATCAAAACATTTTAGGTGACAGCGCACCTGACCAGATCAAAACATATTAGGTGAAGGTGACAAGGAAGCCACAGACTCATACCCCCCCGACACTCAACTAACCGCCTCGGACAGTCCTTCATACCAGTGGCCATCAGGCTCCACAACAGTGGGCAGCGACTGCTGCCAGACATCGACCTAGAACTAATAGGAACCCAAGTAGGACAATAACACTACCTTATGCATACTGCACCTTATGTGGATACTGTGATACTGTGAATAATGAATAATGTATATTTCAGTTAGTTAGATAGTAAATTATATTGACCTATTTGTTTACACTGCTTGTGTTGTTTTCACTACCTGTACCCCCCCCTTCCCCCATGCTGCTATGATGCCTGAATTTCCCCAAGGGGATCAATAAAGGAATATCTTATCTTATCTTAAAAGGAAAGATGAAATTACCTACCTGGGTTCCATCCTATAGAGGCAAATCTTTCCTGTGACAAAATGGGATCCAATGTAATAAAACTAAGTCAACCAACGAACTAGATTCCTGTACCGGATCTCCTCTCTGGTAAACAAGAATACCTTGAAGACTCTAACAGGAGCACTCATTCAAGGGTACTACGACTATGCTTGCACCTCATGGTACCAAAGCACCTCAAAGGCACTAAAAACAAGATTACAAACATCACAAAACAAACTGGTCAGACTACTGCTTGACCTTACTCCTAAAACCCACCTCACCCCTGTCCACTTTGACAACCTAGGATGGCTTAGAGTAGACGACAGAGTACAGCAACTTGCAATGGGCCTGGTCTACAAGATACACTACACCACTAAGATACCCATGTGCATGTCGAAATACTTCCCAAAGGTCAGTGAATACCACGACCACAACACCAGAGGGAGTTCCACAAATCATGTTCAACCCAGATAAAATAATAAAAAAAAAAAAAAAAAAAAAAAACGTTTTTTTTTAATAAAAGAAAATAGTCATAACTTAGAAATTAGATTGCATAGGTCTATGAATCGATATCGCGATTCTGTTTCAATTAATTGCCCAGCCCTACAGTGTGTACAGTAAGTTAGCTTGGTGATTATCATTGTGATGTAGGCTAAGCTGCCTAGCTACTGTTAGCATACAAGCACTGTAGCCTACTTACTTTTTCATCCACAACGTTTTTTCTGATCCAGATGCATAAATCCACTTATTCATGTTGCTCAGTTGCTGGTTTATACTTCGGTCCTAATGTTGGCGCAAAGTTTAATTTAGCCTGACTTGTTATAGCTGTACAGCTTACTAACTACTAAACAACAACTTTCTCATAGTCTCAACTTTCACATAGTCAAAATGGGTCCAGCTGCATGTGAGGAGGATAGGTTTAGCTCGGGCCAATCTCAAGTTTCTCAAGTTTCTTTATTAGTTGTCATACAGAAGTACAGAATACTTTTATACAAAATGCTTCTTTATGTTACATTTTGTATAAAAGTATTCTGTACTTCTGTATGACAACTAATAAAGAAACTTGAGAAACTTGAGATTGGCCCGAGCTAAACCTATCCTCCTCACATGCAGCTGGACCCATTTTGACTTTGCAATGCAGAAATCTCTGATTGGATTTGCAAGGCTGCCAATCATATTCAACCTCTGTGTATTGGATGTCAAGGGCTGTCAATCAATCAATCCTCCATTCAATGGCAAGAGTTTAACTGCACAGACCGTTCTTAGATGAAGTTAATAGCCTATTTTGATTCGCTGTTATTTATTATTTATTTAACAATGGGTCACACCTGTGAAGTTTTCTTCACGAATAATTACTGCAGGCAATACTGCAGTGCAGGCCTGCTCAGAGCTGTCAATTTTGGCCATTTTTGAAGAAAAGAGACATCAGAGACATGTACTTCCCACAAATTGCAAACACCCAAAGAGACTTTGAAAACATGGACAATAACTCAAAACTCCCATACCTATGGGAGAAATACAACAATGTGCAAACACAGCAGCAAGATTTGTGAGCTGCTGTGACAAGAAAAGGACATCCAACGGAATACAACCACCATAAAGACTGTCAATCATATAAGAAATTCCTTCTGTAATGTACTGATTTCTTTAGTTTTCTCTGTTTGATTGTTTTGTTTTGTTTGGCTTTGGCAATGTAATTGATTGAACATTTTATTAACAGATTGCAGAATGGGTAGAATACAGTACAGCTCAATACACATACAATTGTTAAGGGGATGCAGACCAGAGAAAGACTTTCGTCTTGTTTACATCAGGGTCCCCCATTTTCAATTCATCATAACATATTATGACATACATGACATACAGACAGTACTGTTGCATCTAGACATTTATGACATACCAGATCTACAACAGTACTGTTTATGAGTACAACAAGAGTCTAAAAAGAGAGTATATACATTTGAGGGGGAAGAAACTGTACATTGGAGGAGGTGGGGTGGGGGGTCGGGGGGAATTGTACATTGGAGGTGGTTGGTTTAGACATTTGGACGTATGTTTCCCATGTCAATAAAGCCCATTTGAATTGAATTGAATTGAATTGAATTGAATTGAATTGAATTGAATTGAATTGAATTGAATTGAATTGAATTGAATTGAGAGAGAGAGAGACCGGCACACGCACACACATGTACATGTATATATATAGAGAGAGAGTTTGATTGAAAATGTTAACAGATTGCAGAATGGGTACAATACGGTACGGCTCAATACAAACAATTGTTAAGGGGATGCAGACCAGAAAAATACTTCGTCTTGTTTACATCAGGGTCCCCCATTTTCAATTCATCAAGACATTTATGACATACATGACATACAGATATATATACAGTACTGTTTCATCAAGACATGACATACAAGACATACAAATATACAGTAGAGAAAGTGATTGTAACTATGAACTGTTGTTTATGACCAGCCTAACCTCGAATATGATAACAAGACAAGAGATATAATGTCTCTGGAAATAGGCTGAAATAGTCACAGGACCCAAATTAAAATACATTATACAACCAAGAGCAATTATGAAAATGAAAAGACATTTGTGTTGTATCAAATAATTTCATCTTTACATGAAAATTTAATTAGTCTTTTAGGATGCACGCAGAAAAACAAATATCCCTCTATCTTTGTAATTGGATCTCTACGGATTTGATTATAGTTAAAGTAGATTAGACACCCTGGAGTGTGTGTGTGTGTGTGTGTGTGTTTGTGTGTGTGTGTGTGTGTGTGTGTGTGTGTGTGTGTGTGTGTGTGTGTGTGTGTGGTGTGTGTGTGTGTGTGTGTGTGCGTGCGCGCGTGTGCATGCATGTCTGTATAACTGAGTCCTGTTCAGCACTGAATTGAGAGGGACACACAACAATGTTTGTGTGTGTGTGCGAATGCGCACACATGCACATCTGTGGCGTGTGCGTGCGCACACATGCACATCTGTGTGTGTGAGTGGTGTGTGTGATCTCAGCAGGGTGTTTTTTTTTTAAGCAGAAGAGATCAAAGAGACATTAGTATTCTGAAATAAATCACATGGCCAGACCTGCATGCCGTGGGTCCCCACACACACACAGGAGACTCGCTCTGTCTCTTTCTCTTACACTCTCTCTCTCCTCTCTCTCTCTCTATCTCTCTCTCTCTCTCTCTCTCTCTCTCTCTCTCTCTCTCTCTTTCTACCATCTCTCTCTCCCAAAAGTCCCCATTGCTGTCTCTCTCTCTCTCTCTCTCTCTCTCTCTCTCTCTCTCTTCTCTCTCTCTCTCTCTCTCTCTCTCTCTCTCTCTCTCTCTCAATTAAATTCAATTCAATTCAAATGGGCTTTATTGACATGGGAAACATATGTTTACATTGC